>NC_041380.1:106978855-107094358 GCF_002162155.2 Triticum dicoccoides | reverse complement strand
GGGAGAGATAGCACGAGAAATGAGAGTGGTCTAGAGAGAGAGACGAATATGATGTCAACAAGAGATTCCATTCCCTTGAGTGTGTATATGCAAGGGGGGGGGATAGAGGCACCAGGAGAAATTTTCTGTGTGTGTGGTGTTTGTGTTGGTATGTGTGGGTGTGAGAAGATAATGAGACGCGGGGGCAGACGGTGTGTCACCGCGTGAGGTCTGGTGGCTCGAGGTGAGGCCCTTCGTTCTGTTCCGTCCTGCGGCACATTGGTCGGCCCGTGACGCATTTAGGAAGACCCATAGATGACTAGTCGTACAAGACAAAGATAGCAGAATTGTGAAGGACTCTGTGTCCACTGACAAAGCCGGCTAGGATTTGTATCCCTAGGTTCTCAGACTAAGGTAACCCCTTTATCTCTGATATTACTATTAATCCAACCTAACTTTAAGGGGCATCCTACAGAATGCTCTGCTAGAATCATACTCGTCGATTAGGACGAGAGGTGTGAGACAATGCATGAGACACAGGCGTAAAGATAATGTGTGTACATGAGACACGTAGGCAGGTCCATGTATATAGAAAGGGTCGATGAGGATTGTGCGTGTGTATGTTTGCGAGAGGAAGAGTGCTTGTGATAAAGGTTAGTGAAAACAGTTGTAAATGGTTACGAGAGGGAGGGAGGGTTATATCTAGAGCATGTGTGCGATAAAGACACCTCGGGAGAGAGTGTGTGAGCATGTGTGAGAGACCACCGATGGAGAGTGAAACTACACGTAAAAACTGCTCTACACATTGATTAAAGATATAAATTGTATCCAAATATTAGGATGGGATCATGATATTTGCAGTTCACGTAAGGAGCAGTCATTGATCCATCAGACATCTAGATTCTATCGAATTTGAGCATGTCTATGTTATTATTCGACACAATTGATCCACATAGTTAGTATTTTGAACTCCAGACAATGCATCGCTTTAGCAATCGAATATAAACGTGAGTATAGTTCATGTTGTGTGTGTAAAGCACATTATACATATGAAAGTTACACAATGGACATTATATATAGCTACTACCTATGAACAAGCATACATTTGAATTCAACTTAAGGTGGTTTAAAAAAATCGAATTCAACATGAAGTCCATTCATTTATTTGAATTTGATATCATGGCATTTGTAAACCATACCTAAATTATGGGGACACCAATCTTTGCTCTGATTTTTTACATAATGTCATATGTAGTCGTGTACAAAATATATTCAAATTTATCTCCTCCATTCCAAAATAATCATAGTTATAGGATTTTCAAGTGTCAAAATTTCAAAAAGAAGCGGATAATTTAATGAGGTTTTCAAACATACAAGGTCAAATATAACGTTGTATATTTAGGTCAATCTTCATAGTTCAAGAGTACTCTAAACGTGAATGCTTGTGTTTCAAAATTTCGAACGAAGCGCCAAAAGAGCCTCTACTCGCCCGAAACCGCGTGAGACCAATGTTTGGTAGTACAAAGAAATTACTTTTCTAATAACTCCGACCCGTGAAACCTACCGGCCCGACATCCAAAGGTCTAAACCGGGGTAGGTTCGTAGCTTCATCTAGACGCCATGCAACCGCATCCGAAAAACATTCATACACAATGGCCGCCTAAGCCCACATGCGCGCGGCCGAAATCGCTCCTGCCCACTATTTGGGACACCTGGGATTACCATCCTACCCCCGACCTGCAGTAGGTCCGAAATTTAAGAGGGGGGAAAAGTTTGTACTTTCCCCAAATTTCAAACAAGCACGTCCCATCTTCTGTTCAAAAAAGCCAAAAACAAGCGCGTCCCAGACCAAAACATGGTTCCCCCCCACCCGTCAGATTCCCCATTTGTACTCCATGGGCGCCAAAACTACCTCTCCACCAGCCGCGAAACCCCGGCGTCCTCCGTCCGCCACCCCATCCCACCCATCAACCGCCGCCCTCCTCCATCACGCCAGAGCTGATACCCCGACGTCGTCGTCCACCGCAACCTCAAATGCAATGCCCTCCACGGCTAGTAGTTGAAGCCGAGGCTGAGTCGTCCGTACCCGAGCCAGTTCAACCACGCCGTACTGCGCCTCACCGCTGCCGCTCCAACTTCGCCACCCTCCATCGCACCGGAGTTGTTCCTGCTACGCCGTCATTCACCGCCTGGGATCTGCTTCCCCTCTGCCGACATACGGCCACGGCAACACAGGCAACAATTTGGCCATGGGTTCGTCCAAGCCTGCACCCTCCAGAACATCGGTTTCCCCGGTAAAAAGAAGAAAATCGGCGCGACTTGTGGAGGTGACCAACCGGCAACCGAAAAAGGTACTCCTCTTCCCTTATTCGTGCAAATCTTACGTCTCTGCTTGCACGGTATTCATGCCACAGAAGACACTAGTTGACTGCTTCTTCTTGATACTAGATGTTCCTAGTAACCCGCGATGCACAAGGTTTCTCCTCATATACTATTTCACCTTAGCTAGAGGTTCGTCGCCCCCCTGAATTTCAATTTCTGGCCACTTGATTCCCAATTAACGGAAGCATTCCCCGGCATAACAGGCGCTAGTACGCCTATTACGCCGGGGAAGCAATGCCTTGGTATTTATCTTAGGGGCGTGTGCGGCCTATAGCTACTAGCGCCCGGTCTAGAGGTCGGCCAGGATTAAAGGGATGGCCTGGGGGCGCTGCCAAGCACGGCGATGGTGTGAGGTCGAGGGGAGGGCGGGCCGGCGGAGGCAGGGGTCTGGGCCGGTGGTCACTGGCGGTATGAGAAAGACCGTCAACAGTGACTGGCGGGAGGTAGACGAAGGCCATCTCCCGTTCCTTATAGATCGGACGGTTCATAAAAAAAATCGACTGACCTATTTATTTTTAGTCGATTGTTATCTTAGATATGACCACATGTGGTGGTGTGCTGGAGGAGTACCTGCATTTCCTGTGCTCATATATTACAAAATCATACAGAGTAGAATCTAATTTTGTTTGCCATGCAATGTTGTAGAGCTATCATATGTCTCCTGTCATTTATTTTTCAGCCACCTACTATATGCTACTTTTACAGTGCACTAGTTCTGCACACACTTCACCCTTACTCTCACTGTTGTGTTTTTATGCAAGGGTATTTCCGACTCTGCTGCCATGAGAGAAGCCAAAAAGAAAAGAGAGAAGTCGCTCCAGTTTGGTGTGCGGCTAGGCAAGACACGTTTCAACGCTTTAAAGGGTGTAGTGTCAGCAGATGGAGACGGGAAACGTAGCTCTGGAGTTGATGACCTCGCTCGCAATGAACCACCATCCCAGGTGCTTGCTTTAACTTCGCGGTGTCATATGTAGTTTCATGTTCCATATGGTGTCTAGCTTGTATTCGAAAGGCCGAAGTCGGTAAGATAAGGAAAAATATTTTTTTACATGAACCACCATCTCGTGAGTACCAGAAGACAAATAGCTAGTCAGGGCACAGGCCGAGCCAGTGACAAGCCCAACAAAGATAGGCATCACCTGGAAGCCAACTAAAAAGTTGTGATGGTGGCGAAGCAGCCCACCTCCCACCAGGCTCTTAGGTCCTAGATGATCATGCTCACCACTCCAGCCGGATGTCTAGCTTGTATTGCTTCCAATTTGGTTAAATTGCATCAGCTTAGCTTACACATTATCCCTTTGAATATGACATGCATTTCTGTTTTTGGTACATACTAGTACATCTGTGTATTAACCATGTCTTACATCAAACTAATGTTCTTGTGTATCCCTCATCAATCACTTATGACGAGGCAGGCAGGCAAGGGGGCTACTCCTCATTTAAAGAATGCAGTGTTAGCTTCCCGACATGATTCTCAAGAAACAGAAATGCTAGATGAAGATAGTGAACGTAGCTCTGTAGTTGATTACAGCATTTCCCCTACACTAGCATCGCAGGTGCTTGCTCTAACTTGGCAGCGTGATATGTGGTTGCATGTTGCATATGGTGTCTAGATTGTAATTCTTCCAATCTGGTTAAACTGCATGTGCTAGTCTGCTTAGCTTATACATTATACCTGTTAATGTGACATGCCTTCCTGTATTTAGTACATAGTACATCTGTCTATTAAGCATGTCCTTACATAAAACTATTTTTTTATCCCGCATCAATCAACATGACGAGACACCTTTAGTATATGCAGTGCGATATTAGTTGCATCTTTCATATGATTTATAGCATGCGCTTCTTCTAATTTGTTGAAATTCCATTTATGATGGGACTCTTTTAACTTGGCAGAGTCATATTGGTTGCATCTTTCATTTGGTGTCTAGCTTGCATTGCTTCTTATTTGCTAGGATGGTTTCTGCTTAGTTTACACAAACAGTTATGAACATGCCATGCCGTCCTATTTTTCGTACATATTCCATCCTGGTATCATGTGTTTGCCTTACATCAAAGTAGTGATTGTCAGTATCATGCATGAATGAGTTCTGAAGAGAGAATTTTATTGCTTTTTCTTGTCAGTTTTACTTGACAATTCAAAATCAATAAAGCGGAAGGAAGTTAGCACGGCAGCGGATAAAGGTGCTCCTTTCGAACGGATGGCCTCTACAGTTTCTACTCCTCCACACCCCCAAGATGATTTCCAAGACAACACATGCATAGACACTCAACAAAGTTGTGTTTATGATGAGCACGTCTCCCCTAGTGCAACATCACCGGTGCTCCCTCTAACTTGGCACTGTTATATGTGGTTGCATGTTATGTGTGATATCTAGCTTGTATTGCTTCTAATTTTGTTGAATTCCGTCTGCTTACTTTACACATTATACTTGAATAAGACACGTGCTCCTGTTTCTAGAACATACAATATATGTCTATCACACCATGTTCTTACATCAAATTACTAATGTTGTGTAACCTGCAACAATCACTTATCATAAGACATGTTTGATTTCGGAGTGTGATATAGGTTACATCTCACATTCTTTTCTAGCTTGTATTACTAATTTGTTGAAATGGCACTTATGACGAGACAATTTTAACTTGGTAGAGTGATATTCGTTGCATCTTTCATATGGTGTCTAGCTTTCATTGCTTCTAATTTGTTGAAATGCCTTCTCCTTAGTTTACACATCATCAGCTGTGAATATGCAATGTTGTGAATATGCAATGGCACTAATGACGAGAGACCTCTAACATGGTAGTGTGATGTTGTTTGCATCTTGTATATGATTTATTTCTTGTACTGCTTCACATTTGTTTAAACGCCATTTATGATGAGACACTGTTAACTTGGCAGAGCGATATTTGTAACATCTTTCATATGGTGTCTACCTTCCATTGCATTGCTTCTAATTTGGTGAAATGTCTTCTTCTTAGTTTACACATCATAGTTCTGGTTATCTCTTCTGTCCTGTTTTTCATACATATTACATCCTCCTATCATGTGGTTGTCTAACATCAAAGTTCAGTTCGTCTGCATCACGCATCAATTTGTTCTGAAGAACTAAATTGTTATTCATTTTTCTTGTCGGCTGACTTAACATGGCACAGAGGAAGAGGAAGAAACACAGAATGGCAGGGAATGAGAAGCGGATGAATCCTACAGATTCTGCTGGTACTGATGGTGCAATAGAAGGTCAAAGTCCAGCAGAAAATTCTACAAACATGGCATCCCATGCTACACGAGTTGCAAAAAAAGACAAACAGAAACAAATAGCTGCCACCAAACAAGTACAGACAGCCCTAGTTCTTGCAACACCTACCACATTACTACCAGCTGCACGACGTACTCGTGCGTTAACTGAGCTAGCAGCACATTCCCAAGCTCCCTTGCCACCTGACACTACTTCCCAAGCACTCTTGACACAAGACGAGTTGGCAATATTAGATGAACCTTGTGAGCTTCAACAACAAGAAGGCAGTTGCTGGAGTCAAGTTACAGTTGCATGCTTCTTTATATGTAGTCTCACAGTTTGATGTACACTAACACTTCCTATGTTTGTTGTTGGACTAGCACCTAGGCGCAAGATGAAACAAACATCAGGGATAATGCTCGATAGGTTAACTAAATCTAGAGGAGGAAGAATGGAGATCCGTTTTGAGGTAGGTTTAAAAAGGCCACGTGATGCTACAGAGTCAGCCAAGTTAGTATCAGAGGCAGCGGTTGCTGTTAGGTGTCATGTACGTATCCTCCCAACATGGATTCAGTACAGGAATGACAAAGACGAAACCCAGTTCAACATCTTCCTCGACCATTTATGTGTAAGTATGGTTATGTATGGAAACTAGTAATATCGTCTTGCTCTGTCCAATACTTTCTAGGTTGTTGATAATGAGACTCCCATAATTTTCAATAGATGAGGTTCAAGTTGGATAGCCAAGATGATGCAACCAGACAAGCTTGCACCCATGTTTTCAAGTCTGCTCTGCGACAATATCGGTATAACTTGAGTGTCGGTGTCAAAACCAGCAGATCTCGGGTAGGGGGTCCCGAACTGTGCGTCTAAGGCGGATGGTAACAGGAGGCAGAGGACACGATGTTTTACCCAGGTTCGGGCCCTCTTGATGGAGGTAAAACCCTACGTCCTGCTTGATTAATATTGATGATATGGGTAGTACAAGAGTAGATCTACCACGAGATCAGAGAGGCTAAACCCTAGAAGCTAGCCTATGGTATGATTGTATGTTGTCCTACGGACTAAAACCCTCCGGTTTATATAGACACCAGAGGGGGCTAGGGTTACACAAGGTCGGTTACAAAGGAGGAGATATACACATCTGTATTGCCTAGCTTGCCTTCCACGCCAAGTAGAGTCCCATCCGGACACGAGACGAAGTCTTCAATCTTGTATCTTCATAGTCCAACAGTCCGGCCAAAGGATATAATCCGGCTGTCCGGATACCCCCTAATCCAGGACTCCCTCAGTAGCCCCCGAACCAGGCTTCAATGACGATGAGTTCGGCGCGCAGTATTGTCTTCGGCATTGCAAGGTGGGTTCTTCTCCATCTTTCGAACGTTTGTAAAGCAGTGTCCGGTCCCATAAATGTTTGGACCTCTTGGCTTCTGTGCCCAATAAGGGCTTTCTCCCACGCGTCAAATGAATACAAGGCGCCAGGGCGTTTTTACATTCGCCCCCTATCCAGATAAATAAATTATCTATTAAAGGGATGGGAATCCTTAGATCCGATCCATACCATCCTCCCCAAGCAAGAGTCCATCAGAGCGCGTTCTGGAAAGATCCATTCCAGCATGGCCGACCTCTGCAGCTCCTCCTCCTGCCCCCGAAGCCCTAAGCCCGGTGATTGGGAGAGGTGTTCAGTCCCACACAGTCGTTTAGTCGAACTGCAGACTAAGGGATTTCTTCCTCCAGCGTACATGGTGCCCGTTCGAGCTGGGCTTGCCAACTATAATGGCGGGGAGCAAGCAGAGAGCTTTCTCTGTCCCTCCATGGGGGAACGTGTCTGCCTTGTTCCCAATCTATTAAGGGGACTCGGATTTCCAATTCATCCATTCCTCCGCGGGCTCCTGGAGTTCTACGGCCTCCTATTACACAATTTCATCCCCGCCTCCATCCTACATATCGCCGGCTATGTGGCTCTCTGCGAGTTGTTCCTAGGCTGCGGGGCTCACTTCGAGCTATGGAAAAGGCTATTTTGCCTCGTCCCTCGCACACAGAGGGGGTCACTTTATCAAGTGGGCAGAGCCGAAATATGGCGCATCGCCGATATAGGGTACCTGTCCGGTACTCCGAAGAAGTCACCCGATGACTGGCCTTCAGAATGGTTTTATATGGAGGACGTTCCCCTTCCGGACCCTGTTCGGTGGGGTCTTCCTGAGTTCAACAATGCTCCTCTGAAGAAACACCGAAGTTGGCACCCACAGAGCCCCCAGGTGGAAGACAATGGAGAAGTCCTCTATCTGATGAACCGAATTAAAGCACTGGCTCGATCAAGATTGATAGTAATCAAAGTTATGTCGATTTGCATAATGCGGGGAGTGCAACCACTTCAATATCGTGGGCACCCCTTGTGGTATTATAACAGGGCAGATGACGCCACCCGCTGCGGGCATAAGGGTCCGGACAATGCTGCCGCTTTAGCGAAAATTCTGTCTGAATTGTTCAAGGGTGAGGAAGAGGATTTCACCCGCATCAAGCCACGGGATGGATTCTCCATGTACAATCCTCCAAGCTGGGTAAGTTATATCTCCCTGCTCCCATTTTTCCCGCATTCTTTGTCGTAAGTATTCACCTTGCCACTTTGTGGCAGGAACTGCGAAAAGCCATAAAGGAGGTCAGCATCCCTTCTCCACAACCAGAGGACCCTGACCGGGCCCTTGACACCGGACTCGAAGAAGATTCGGTTATATCCGTGGAGCTGATAGACCGGCAGTTCTATCAGTTAAGCTGCGACAATGCCATGGTGGCCATTACGGCCGACTATCCCGGACTGCTCCCTGCATCGCACGTAAGAAAAACCAAAAATCCCGACTCCAAAACTAGGATCCCCTTTTAGACACTTCACCCACCATATACACATGGCATTTTTACAGGGAAGGCATTCGGGACGCCCTGCCGAACCCGCAGCCACGCGCCAACAGGAGGCACCGAGGCCGGGTAGGCCAAAAAGGAAGGCGGTTAGGATGGAGATGCCGGCGCAAAGGTATAACAAACCCCACTCCATGGTTATCGTCTTTCTCGAAATATAATGATGCCCGTGTTTCTTTAACAGAAAAAAACGCTCGTCGGAATATGTCCGGTGATGTTACCAATCACGCTTCCACCAGTCGGGCGCCAGGACCAGACATAGAGGCGGAAGCCGATATGGGGCGGGCGCCGGATAATCCTCCTACAGAGGATGCAGATAGATTATCCGCTACAAACTCAGAGGTGGAAAGTGCCATGAATCATAGGTGTCGCCGTACCGTACTCCGTGACGCCTGTTTCTCACCACAGGCGTTTGATGCCTTCAATTCTGGAGAGGCGTACCTCCGAGCTGCTCAAGATGGTCTAGCCAGAGCCACGGATCAGTATGTAAAGGATGTACAGCTAAGTAAATCTGACGATTTATATGTATCAGTAGCCCCTGAGACTTGAAACAGTTAGCAGAACTGATTTAAGGATCATCTTTATTGTGCAGGTTCTTACAGATAAGAATACTAGGCTGTCACAGGAGCTGGAGGAAAGCAAGACCCAGCTGCGGGCTACTGTGGCCACATTGCAGGAACCGAAAAAGTCACCTGCTGGTAACATTTACTTTAAAGAATGATGGTTACCATATAATGTGCGGCATGGCTGCAGATCTAACAATAGATGTTGCAGATGAATCGGGAGAAAATCCAGAGGACCAGCATGTTATGCGACAGGTAGAGGCTGGCAAACACGTGCTGACTGAGGTTAGGCGGGAGAAAAACAATCTCCAAGACGCCAATATTAAGCTGAGCATGAAACTAAAAGACGTTCGGGGCCAGCTTGCAGACTCCGAGAAGGAGAATAAGCGGCTTCGGCGCAGCATTTTTAGTAAGTGCTTGAATGAATCCTTTTAAAGGAGTTCGGTGAAGAAGCCCACTAACAGCGTTATGTCTGTAGGTATGCTGACGGGTCGTCCCGCGGAGGAAATGCCTGGGTCTGCGGGTGATCTTCTATCCGAGATGTCACATCTGCACGAACAAGTTCGGCAGGTGATGCGGGGTGTTGCCCAGGCCTTGTGGCCGTCTGTCTCCCTGCCAGACGGCGTTGCAGAGCTTGCGGAGAAGCTCAAGGGAGCGCGGCGGTGCTTCCGATTATGGAAGATATTAGCCTGCCGACAGGGTGCCAGAGAAGCCCGGGCCATGGTGAAGACGCGGTATACCAAGGCAGACCCAAATCACATGGCCGAGGTCGGACCTATGGGGCCCGACGGAAAAGAGATCCCCGTTAGCTTAGTTTATGGGAAAGTATAATTTGCCGCAAAGTATTCCCAACAGGATTATAAGCTAGACCGCCTGTTGGATGGTATAGAAGAGGACTTTAGTCAGTCTGCATGACTATGTAATGAAAGTGACATGTATAATGCCTTCTCGCCGGATTGTAGATCATTTGTCTTGGCGGACCTTTTTGCTTCAACCTCGGGACCCGATAGTCCGGAGTGTATCCGAATACCCGCGCAGTTATATAAGAACCGGGGTATGCGTGGAGACCAGGCATAGGGGTCATTAGTGCTTGAACAGACATGTGCCCAACTAGTTATGTTATATTACATGGTTAGTAAGAAACATCTTCCAGGGAGAATAGTTCCGTTAAGGGTTCCTTTCCCTGGGTAAGCATGCCCTAAAGTGCATGTTCGGACTACGATAGGAAAGCAGGAAAAACATCTGGGGGAAGATATGGATAATAAATAAAAATCATCTTTTGTTCACCGACTGAATATTCCCTTAAGAACGCTCGCTTTCGGCTTCACCCAGTCTGAGGTACACATCCGGCTGACCCAGCAGTAACAATCGCAGAGGTGCTCCCCTTATGCCCTAGCCAAATTAACGGGAACATAGGGCATAAATACAAGAGCTAGGCAACCCAGCTTGGCCAAAACGTAAGTCATATCGATGCATATAATGGCGAAAAAAGGTACATGCGGGAGCATGACGCATGTGCGGGGCCTGAGGCCCAGATAAATAATTAAGCTTCTGTGAAAGAAGCCCCCAGGTATGATGAGCGTGGCTGGCGCATCTATAATGTGCAAGCAAGGCACAAGTTGGCCTTTAAAGGCCTAGAGAACGAATAGAAGAAAGGAATAAGAAAAACAAGATAGATAATGTATATGCAAAAAATGGACAAAGGGAGGGGACTGTCGGCGTTCTGGGAACGGGGGTCCCCAGACTTGCCTGCCTGCAGCCTGCGGCGTGGCTCAAAGGGGGGCCCAGCACGGCCCATCTTCACCAACACAAACCCAAGACCCTCGCGAGGGGCCAAGCCTCACGGGGCGGACGACGCGGAGCTTCCTCAGGCGCGGCCTCGTCAGGCTGGCTCACGAGGAGGCGGAGAGATCAAGGCGGGGTACCTCGTGAGGTGCCCGTGACGCAAGCCATGACGACTCAGGGCGCCAGGCGGGTGCCAGCCCGCGCAGCGTCCTCCTTTCCTCTTTGGTGCAAAGGGGGCAAGCGCAGTCGCGGAGTACTGAGGCATCAGGCAAAGGTTGCCATTTCGGTGCAACGAGACCAAGACCAGGAGGACTACGAGATGGAGGTCACTGTGGAGCCCAAGACGGCGTCATCACCAGAGTTTTGTGCAGGCGAAGACTACTTTTGTCAGGATAGCTGATACTTGCTGTCCCCCTTCAAATTAGCCCGCCATTGTTGGCTCCCTTCCCGCTCGATATTTGGGAAGAGGACCAGGGCCTCTATAAATAGGACCAGCCACCCACATGGAAAAGGGGTTCGGTCGGCTGGAGGCAGAGAGAGAGAAGGTGACTGAACTCCACTGAGCAATTCATCGCCCCAGCCAAGAACAGACCCTCGCGAGGCTGTTCTTCCTTGTATTGTTCATCATCATCAGCCCAAGAGGCAATCCACCACACCACACACTGGAGTAGGGTATTACACCACAACGGTGGCTCGAACCAGTATAAACCCTGTGTCTCTTGTGTTGTTCTTTCCTTAGTTTTAGATCCTAGAATGGCGGAGGGGTGCAGGTAGGTAGGAGGCGAAATCTCCGCGCGCACCCTAGTGTTCGAACCTCAAGGGTCTGGTGGAACCCGAAATCCGACATTTGGCGCGCCAGGGTAGGGGTGCGCCGGAATTCGTCTTCCACCACCCCGTTCTCCTCCGACCATCACGCCCATGTCTGATGCTCGTCGGGCGAGCGCCGAGCGCCGGGCCGCACTCGCTTCCCGCGTCGCCCAGACGGCCCCTGTCGGCGGGCATCCACGCCGTTCCCCGTCACCTGCCATCAACGCCGCCACTGGCCCGGCGGGGGATGAACAACAAGCATCGTCTCAGCATCCGTCTGTGCGGCAAGACGGCCGCACTGCAACTCCCTCGCTCGCTCCGGCTAGATCTTCGTCCCACGCGCTTCGCGCACCCATGGAGGCTCGAGCTGCGCTCATCGCGGCGAACGAGCTCCTGCGCTACCGTCCCATCAACGACGTCTACGAAGAATGCCTCGACCGCGTCGCCGAGCTCGTCTGTGCCGCAGGGGGCTCTCCTGCGTCGTCCGTTTTGCTGCACCGCACCCCGCCCCGCGCGGGCGATGAGGCTCCGGCGGCGCCGCGGACGCCTCCTCCTTAAGAAGACTCCATGGCTCCAAGGCACGTGGCCCCTGGGCGGAACCTGCTCCGCCAGGTGCCAGCGCGGCAAGAACAGAGCTGCCAAGAAGTCCCACGCCCGCCAGAAGCTGCCCGGGCGCTCCCTGCTCCAGCACGTCGCGACCATGCTCCTGCTCCCGCGCGTCAAGACCCCGCGCTGCTCCCAGCTACTGCGCGTGGGGACATGCAAGACCAAGCTCCCCGTCACCCGAGGCCTCCCGTGGCCACAGTAGGCTGCCGCGCCTTCACCACCGAGCTACGCAACATCGCGTGGACCGGCAAGTTCAAGCTAGACCTGCCTCCTCACTACGATGGCACGGCTGACCCTGCAGAGTTCCTCCAGCTCTACGAGTTGGGCATCGAAGCTGCCAACGGAGACGAGAAGGTCATGGCAAACTGGTTCCCCATGGCACTCAAGGACGGGGCCCGCACCTGGCTCCTGAACCTGGCTCCAGGCACAATCTCCTCCTGGGACGAGATGCGCACCCGCTTCATCGCCAACATCCAAGGCACTCGCGACCGGCCACCCGCCGTAAGCGACATGCGCCGCATCAAGCAATAGCCCGGGGAGACCCTGCAGAAGTACATCCAGCGCTTCAACAACGCACGCCTCAAGATTCCCAAGGTGACAGAGGAGGCCATCATCTCGGCCTTCTCCGACGGCGTGCGCGACGTCAAGATGAAGGAGGAGCTGGCGATGCATGAAGACCTGTGCACTTCCTTGGAGCTGTTCAACTTGGCGAACAAGTGCGCCAGGGCCGAGGAAGGGCGTCTCTCCCTCCTCGAGCTGCCTGCCGCAGACCCAGAAGAGAAGAAGCTCAAGGCCAAGGATGTGAAGCGCAAGGGGGCTGTCGTGCTCGCGGCAGAACTAGACACCAAGCGGGGCAGAGATCAGCTCGAACCTTCCAAGGGCAGCCGGTACTGTGTGTACCACGACCTCCACACCCACAACACCAACGAATGTCAAGAACTCCGAGCCGCGCGAGAAGGAAGGATCGGCCGTCGCCCCGACCGTGGTGACCGGGGCTACGGTCGAGGAGGAGGAAGGAACGTAGGACGCTGGGAAGACTGTGGCCCGCGCCAAGGGTAACGCGACCAACCTCGTGAGGATCGCTGGCAAGGTCAGCCTCGCGAGGGAGACTGGAGGGATCAGCCTCGCGAGGATCGCCCGCAAGGCAACGCAGGCTTCCCACCGCTGCCGCCGCTGCCAAGGAGAAACGAGGACCGCCACCAGGACGAGGAGGCTGGGGGCTTCCAGGAGCCGTGCGCAATCGCCTGCATCTTGGGCGGAGCACAAGCCCCCGCCTCTCAGCGCATCTTCAAGCAGTTCGCCCGCGAAGTGAACGCAATCCTCCCCAGGCTCGAAGCCACGCGCCCTCTCAGGTGGTCGGCATGCGCCATCACGTTCAGCTCGGTAGATCAGCTCAAGTGTGCGGCTACAGCCGGAGTCCTCCCGATGCTTTGCTCCCCAATCATCAGCAACGTGGTGGTCACCAAGACCCTCATCGATGGCGGGGCAGGGCTCAACGTCCTGTCCATGGAGACATTCAACAACCTCCAAGTGCCCTACAGCCAGCTTCAGCCAACCAAGCCTTTCTCCGGTATCACCGATGGCTCCACGGTCCCGATTGGGCAGGTCCACCTCCCTGTCACCTTCGTGGCACGCGACAACTACCGCACCGAGCTCATCGACTTTGATGTCGCCCACATTCGCCTACCGTACAACGCCATCCTTGGTTACCCAGCCCTGGCCAAGTTCATGGCCGTAACTCACCACGGCTACAATGTCCTCAAGATGCCAGGAAGCGGCGGAGTCATCACGGTGCCCTGTGAAGAGAAGGACGCGGTGTGTTCCCTGGAACGAGCCTTTCAGGCGGCGTCACTGGAAGACCCGGATCATGGAAGCAGGAGGCCTCCCGAGACCGCCCCTAAGAAGAAGAAGACATCGTCTGACCCGACCACTCAGGAGGCAGGCCCCTCTGGGCCCGCGCCTGCCCAGGGGGAACCTCCCTCCATCGCATAGGAAAGCGCGCCCGGCGCCCTCCTCATGCAGGGCTCGGGGGCTCTCCCCTGGAGGGCCACCAACCTAGCTAGGATCACGAGGGAGGCGCTTGGGCACCACGTGGAGGCATGTTTTGAAGCACGTTTCCCTCAAGAAGGAGCAAGGCAAGCAGATCCAGACCCTCAGGAGTTCGTCAGCAAGGTCATTCAGGAGCTACAGGAGTCAAGAGTCATGAAAGGCGGCCGCCGCCTGCCAGTAGTGGCTCCCCATCCAGGCGAGGATGGTGGGCTGCGCGTCTACATCGACATACCAGGCCTCAACCGAGTCGCCTCTCTGGAGCGCCTCTGGCCCTTGCGAGTGGGGCGCTGCGGAGGTCCACCCCACAGCTACGTTCGCATGCCTTATGGCTTGCCGAGCGCGGCTGACGCGTACCAGCGCCTCATGAGGGGCATCACGGAGGCACGAGAGGCCAGGCGTTCCGCTGCTCTGGCAGGGGTGGAGATGGCCCGTGAGGAGCCGCCAGCGCCTCCGGAGCCTCCCGAGGCTCCTGGGCCTGGGGGCTCATGCGGATCGGCTTCCGCAGCCCACCGAGTCTGCTACACCAACACCCCTTCGTCTTCAGCGTCATCAGGAGACATCTCTCTAGTTTCACTTCCAACTGGGAGCGCCCCCCAGGGCTGCATTATTCCCAGGCCGTGAGGGTCCGTCCCTGCGGCGTGTATCCCTTTTTATTCTATGTTGTCAGCTTACCTTGTTGGGGGCGCCCCTCGGGCTGCATGACCCCCCGAGTCGCTCGGGCCTGACCCAGTGATCTCCGCATTCCCAGCATCTATTTGAACGAATCCACTCCTTCGCGACTAATGTGTTTTACCCAGTTGCCTGCTCAGCTGACGCCAACTAACGAAGCTGCTCCCAAATGGCACGACGCTTGCGCATGGGTCCGTCCCTGCAACGCCGACAAACCTGGATGGCTGAGCTCTGGCCGCGGCAGCCCCGCATAGCATCACCTCGTCAAGCCTTCAGTGCCTCACTACCCCTCGGAAGCAACCCACGGCTGACCGTCAATTGTCATGGCAACCCTTTGCTTTTTCTATGATGGACCTGTTGGACCTCCCGAAGGAGCTACGTCAGGCGAGGCCCTTGCGGTGTCTCCTTCGCTCTCGTCCGTGCGAACCGCTTGCACGTTAAAGGGGGGGGTGCCTGAGCATCACGACTCAGGGCTCCTACTGGCTCTCTAGCCCTCACCCTTTGGCCTTGACCACAGCATCGCGACCTAGCATACCAACGACGGCTGAGACTCGCTCGAGGGCCGGGACCCGAGGACATAGAGCAGAAAGGGGAGCAAAAGCGAGAGGGGAGAGACACATGAGGACCTCGCCAAGCAACCTCGCGCCTGCCGATGCACGGACCCGGCGACACGCCAGAGAGCGTCCCCTGATCCTCGAGATAAGTTATCGCCCGGAAGCGCCAGCTACCGTGGCACCACCCCCGCACCTAATGCTATCCCATGTTAGCGACGCCGCTCTCCTTTCTCACCGAACGATGGCTGCTTGTGCGCCAAAGGGGACCTCCTGAGCATCGCGACTCAGGGGCTCTTACCGGACTCCGGGTCGCTCACCTCCTGGCCTTGAGCACGGCATCGCGACCTGGCATACCAGCGACGGCTGAAGCCGCCTTGGGACTGGGACCTGTCGGCGCAGAGCACCAAGCCCTCGTGAGGTTCGAAAGGGAGGACTAAGCTAAGATGGAATGAGCAACTCGCGCAATTCTACGACAAGGGTTATATATACAAAACAGGATCATAGGCACCTTACAAGCCCCAACGGGACGCGTTTTTGATTCCTCACAGGGAACGGATCCTAAAGGGACACAAACTACGCGCGTCCCTGCAAAAGACGCCATCACCAACAGTGGGCCATCAAGCACCGACGCCAACCCCATCTAGATCAGAGTCGGCGGCGGCCTGACGAGCCCGCCCTGCTCCAGGAGCGGCGCTGGCTCGGGGGCTCGTAGCTATCATCGCTCGTCTCCGGAGTCGCGGAGAGCTCGCCGGAGTCGCTGGAACCTCCGACGCGTCCACCGCCTGAGGAGCCTCCAAGGGAGCGGGTGGCGAGCCCAGTCCTCGTCACAGCAGGGCCCTGGCCACCTTCCCCAGGGCAGCACTCTAGCCGGCGCCCGCTCGCATCGAAGACCTTGAAGAGCATCACCGAAGCACCGTCGTAGTCCATGTGGATCGCGAAGACACCCCTTGTCCTGCAAACCCGGGCGATCTCCCTCCAGCCCCGAGTCATGTAGACCTCGCCCGAGGCGACGACCGCGACCTCTGCCTCGGTCGCGAGGGTGCTGCAGCCGGCGTGCTGCAGCCAGAGCTCCAGGGGCTCCCCGTGCGGGATGATGGAGGCAAAGAAGGGAGGAAGGCGGATCCAAGACTGAAGAGCAATGGCGACGTGGAGCACGAACTCTTGGAAGGAGCCCTCGGTGTGGACCCCGGGGGGGACGACCAACACCTTCGTGACCCGGCGGCGCCGCCTGTGGCGGTTAGCATTAGCTCCTCCGGGGCCCTCGACATGGGCGTACAATGGAAGCGGGAACCCCGGCGGCGCCCGCTCGCCCCAAGGCCTCGACACTACCTGAAGGGCCCCCTCGTCCGGGCCACGGTGGACAAGCCGTTTCTTCGGCGGGAGTGGGTCTGGCCCCTCTCGGGGAGCCTTTCCCTTATCTGCCGTCGAGAACCGGCGGATCGGAGCCATCGCGGCAAGACGGAGCAAGGATCGGGAAGAAGGAGAAGCAAGGAGGGATGGACTGGAAGGGCGCGCGCCGTTCCGTACTTATAGCCGGCGAAGGCCAACCACCGACCTCCACGATCGCAGGTAATCATGACCCGTTTTTGCATGCAGGGACTTGTCCAATCCGTGCAGTTGCCGAGGCGTCGTGGGGAAGTGGAGGCGCCCACGTCCAGTCAACCGCCACGCGGCGCCCAAGGCCGCATGCTGTTAGGGCCCGCGGCGCTTCGCTCTTGCCCTTCCGCCTCCCTGCACGGCCAAGTCCGGGCGCACCTTGGGCCTGGGGGCTACTGTCGGTGTTCTGGGAACGGGGGTCCCCAGACTTGCCTGCCTGCGGCCTGCGGCGTGGCTCAAAGGGGGGCCCAGCACGGCCCATCTTCACCAACACAAACCCAAGACCCTCGCGAGGGGCCAATCCTCGCGGGGCGGATGACGCGGAGCTTCCTCAGGCACGGCCTCGTCAGGCTGGCTCACGAGGAGGCGGAGAGATCAAGGCGGGGTACCTCGCGAGGTGCCCGTGACACAAGCCATGACGACTCAGGGCGCCAGACGGGTGCCAGCCCGCGCAGCGTCCTCGTTTCCTCTTTGGTGCAAAGCGGGCAAGCGCAGCCGCGGAGTACCGAGGCATCAGGCAAAGGTTGCCATTTCAGTTCAATGAGACCAAGACCAGGAGGACTACGAGACGGAGGTCACTGTGGAGCCCAAGACGGCGTCATCACTAGAGCTTTGCGCAGGCGAAGACTACTTTTGTCAGGATAGCTGATACTTGCTGTCCCCCTTCAAATTAGCCCGCCATTGTTGGCTCCCTTCCTGCTCGATATTTGGAAAGAGGACCAGGGCCTCTATAAATAGGACCAGCCACCCACATGGCAAAGGGGTTCGGTCGGCTGGAGGCAGAGAGAGAGAAGGTGACTGAACTCCACTAAGCAGTTCATCGCACCAGCCAAGAACAGACCCTCGCGAGGCTGTTCTTCCTTGTATTGTTCATCATCATCAGCCCAAGAGGCAATCCACCACACCACACACTGGAGTAGGGTATTACACCACAACGGTGGCCTGAACCGGTATAAACCCTATGTCTCTTGTGTTGTTCTTTCCTTAGTTTTAGAACCTAGAATGGCGGAGGGGTGCAGGTAGGTAGGAGGTGAAATCTCCGTGCGCACCCCAGTGTTCGAACCTCAAGGGTCTGCCGGAGCCTGAAATCCGACAGGGACGAACATAGAGTCCGGTGCTGGGCGTAGAATCTTCGGAGCCTGGCCGCGTTCCATGGGTTCGGCTCGAGTCGACTAGTCATTGCATCCCGAAGTCGGTACGCTCCACCGGTCAGAACTTGGTCAATAATGAGGGGACCTTCCCATTTGGGCTCGAGCTTGTTCTTTTTCTTATCCGGCAGGCGTAGAACTAGTTCGCCAACGTTACAAGTTTTGGCCAGTACTTCTCTGCTTTGGTATCTGCAAGCCTGTTGCTGATAAAATGCGGAATGGGCTTTGGCTACATGGCGCTCCTCCTCCAGGGTGTCCAAACTGTCCTGCCGATCGAGCTCGGCTTCTCTTTCTTCGTACATGCGCACTCGAGGTGAGTCGTGAATTATGCCACAGGGCAAGACTGCCTCTGTGCCGTACACCATAAAGAAGGGTGTATATCTGGTACTACGATTCGGCGTGGTCCGCAGCCCCCAGAGTACGGAGTCGAGCTCCTCTACCCAGTGCATGTTAGACTCCATTAAGGAACGCACTAATTTGTGTTTAATGCCGCTCATTATAAGACCGTTTGCTCGCTCGACTTGAACGTTGGTTTGTGGGTGATAGACTGAAGCATAATCGAGCTTGATGCCCATTTTGCTGCACCAGAGTTTTACCTCATCGGCTGTGAAGTTTGTGCCGTTGTTAGTGATGATGTTGTGGGGGACGCCATAACGGTGTACGACCCCAGATATGAAGTCTATCACTGGTCCAGATTTGGCTGTTTTAACAGGTTTGGCCTCCATCCATTTGGTGAATTTATCCACCATGACCAGTAAGTATTTTTTCTTGTGGGTTCCCCTTTTAAGGGGTCCAACCATGTCAAGCCCCCCGACCGCGAAGGGCCACGTGATGGGGATTGTTAGGAGGGCGGTGGGTGGCATGTGGCTTTGATTTGAAAAGAGCTGGCAACCGGCGCAACGTTGGACCAAGTCCTGTGCATCTGCCCAGGCCGTTGGCCAATAGAATCCTGTACGGAAGGCCTTGCTTGCAAGAGCCCGGGCTGCGGCATGGTGACCGCTGAGTCCGGCATGGATTTCTGCCAAATGGTTCCACCCTTCCTCTTCGAAGATGCACCTTTGAAGGACTCTGATAGTGCTTTTTTATACAATTCTCCCTCGTGGACCCTGTAGGCCTTAGATCGCCACACTATGCAGCGTGCCTCATTTTGGTCCTCCGGATGTTCCTGCCTAGTTAGGTAGGCCAGGAATGGTTCTGTCCAAGGGGCGATAATGGCCATTATTACGTGGGCTGAAGGTGTTATTTCGGTGGCGTAGCCTCCGATTGTGTCAGAGTATTCGGTATCGGGCATTTTGGCCGGGTCCGGACTATTGTTACTGGTGTCCCCTTCCCATACTATGGATGGCTTGAACAGCCTTTCCAGAAATATGTTGGGGGGGACCGCGTCGCGTTTTGCACCTATGCGGGCGAGGATATCCGCCGCTTGATTGTTTTCCCGAGCCACATGGTGGAATTCGAGTCCCTCGAACCGAGCTGACATTTTTAGGACGGCGTTTCGGTAGGCCACCATTTTCGGATCCTTGGCATCAAAGTCTCCATTTATTTAGGATATTGTAAGGTTTGAATCCCCACGCACCTCCAGGCGTTGAATGCCCATGGAGACTGCCATCCGAAGACCATGCAACAGAGCTTCGTATTCGGCTGCGTTGTTGGAGTCTGAATATAATATTTGCAGTACGTACTGAACGGTATCTCCGGTTGGGGATATCAGGATGACGCCAGCCCCTAGACCAGCCAGCATTTTAGAACTGTCGAAGTGCATGATCCAATTGGAGTATGCGCCGTACTCTTTAGGGAGTTCGGCCTTCGTCCATTCAGTGATACTTGCGACTTAATGGCCCATCGAGGTTTGTATGTTATGTCGAATGGGAGAGCTCAATGGCCCATTTAGCAATCCGGTCCGTAGTGTTGCGGTTGTTTATAATATCATTAAGTGGCACTTCCGAGGCTACTGTAACTGAACACTCTTGAAAGTAGTGTCGCAGCTTCCGGGATGCCATGAATACCACATAGGCTATCTTTTGATAATGTGGTACCGTGATTTGCATGGAGTGAGGACAGTGGATACATAGTACACCGGCTTTTGAAGAGGGAATTTATGTCCGGCAACTTCTCATTCGACAACGAGCACTGCGCTTACAACTTGATGAGATGCCGCAATGTACAACAGCATTGGTTCGCTGATGTTTGGCGCGGCCAGGATTGGGTTGGTTGACAAAATGGCCTTTATTTCTTCCAATCCGGCTGTGGCAGCGTCCGTCCACTCAAAGTGTTCGGTGAGCCGAAGGAGGCGATAAAGGGGTAAAGCCTTTTCTCCTAAGCGGGAGATAAAGTGGCTTAGAGCCGCCACGCATCTAGTTAACTTCTGGATTTGTTTGAGGTCTGTTGGGGTAGCCAACTATGACAAAGCTTGGATTTTGGCCGGATTAGCTTCAATACCTCTACTGGAGACAATGAAACCCAGGAGCTTTCCGACTGGTACACCGAAAACGCATTTTTCCGGATTGAGCTTGATGTCGTATGTTCGGAGGTTGTCGAATGTGAGCTTCAAGTCATCTATCAAAAGTCGACGTCTTGGTTTTGACGACCACATCGTCTATGTATGCCTCTACTATTTTTCCGATTTGTTTCTCCAGACATGTCTGAATCATGTGCCGATATGTTGTGCCGGCATTTTTGAGCCTAAAAGGCATTGTGTTGAAACAGAAGAGACCGTATGGTGTGATGAATGCCGTTGCGGCTTAGTCAGACTCCGCCATCTTGATTTGGAGTATGTGTCGAGGAAACATGATGACTCGTGTCCTGCGGTGGCATCGATAATTTGATCGATGCGGGGGAGGGGGAAGGGATCCTTTGGGCAAGCTTTATTGAGGTCCTTGAAATCGACACAAAGGCGCCGGGATTTATCCTTCTTTGGTACCATCACCAGGTTTGCTAGCCAGTCTGGGTGTTTTATTTCTCTAATAAATCCGGCCTCCAATAGCTTGGCTAATTCCTCTCCCATCGCTTGTCTCTTAGGTTCAGAGAAACGCCCAAGAGCCTGCTTGACCGGCTTGAATTCCTTTAGAATATTGAGGTTGTGCTCGGCTAGCCTGCGTGGAATTCCTGGCATGTCTGAAGGGTGCCAGGCAAAATGTCCTAGTTCGCACGTAGGAACTCTCGTAGTGCGGCATCTACGTCAGGGGTTAATTGTGCCCCGATGGAAGCTGTTTTTGTAGGGTTCGTTGGATGGACTTGGAATTTGACTATTTCATCCACCGGTTTAAAGGAGGTGGACTTGGATCTCTTGTCGAGTATCACATCGTCCATGTTCATCGGGGAGCGCAGCGCAGTCAGTTCCTCAGCAGCTAGGGCTTCGGATAATGCCTCGAGGGCCAGTGTGGCTGTCTTGTTTTCGGCGCGGAGTGCTGTGTCCGGATCACTAGCAAGAGTGATAATTCCGTTGGGCCCGGGAATTTTGAGCTTCATGTACCCGTAATGGGGTATGGCTTGGAAGATTGTGAACGCCTCCCACCGTAACAGGGCATGGTAACCGCTACTGAACGGGGCCACTTGGAACGTAATCTCTTCGGACGTATAATTCTCCGGCGTGCCGAACACCACATCTAGTGTGATTTTGCATGTACAGCACGCTTCCCGACTAGGGATTATTCCTCTAAAGGTTGTGCTGCTTTGCTCGATGCGGTTCCAGTCTATTTCCATTTTTTGAAGGGTTTCCTCAGAGATGAGGTCTAGTCCGCTGCCGTCGTCCATGAGTACCTTGGTGAGTCGAAATCCGTCCACAATTGGACTGAGGACCAGTGCGGCTGGTGCTCGGGCTGTTCGGAATTTAGGTTCATCACTGGCATTGAAGGTAATAGCCGTGTCACTCCATGGATTTATTGCTGCTACGTGGCACATTTCGGCCATGGTGCGGAGTGTTCGCTTGTGCCTATTATTTGACGCAAATGTCTCAAAGACTGTTAACACCGTATTGTTATCCACGGGATGGTGCTCTGTGGCATTTGGGATAAGAAGATCCTCACCACTTTTGGCCACCTGCCGGAGTATCCAACATGGTCTAAGGCTGTGCGTTGGTATTTTATCCGTTGTATTATGAATTTTGCAGGGTCCATTGAGCCATCCCTCTAGTACGGTTCCATGCCCTATAGAGGGTTTTTGCTTTTTGGAAGTTGACCCGGGTGTCTTTTGATAGTGCACCCTTTTATTTCCGACTGGGTTCGTATTTAGGGCCGGATTATCCCAAAAGATTGTTTCGGTTTTCCAGTCACTTTCCATCGCACAGTACTTTCATACTATGGACGCCAAGTCAGCGAAGCATGATATCTCACGGTGATTTGTGGCGTTAAGGATTCCCTTGTCCATGCAATTATTGCAGAAAAATAAGATTGCGTCTTCCTCGCGACAGTCCTTAACCTTGTTCATCACAAGGAGGAATCTGGCCCAATAGTGATGTACTGTTTCCTGGGGCTCTTGCCTGATGTGGGAAAGATCGCTTATGTTTGGGTGGGTGGGTGGAATTGAATCTGAACCCTTACCCGATCTGGGATCCAGGGGCCGAGGAATTTCCAATTTTGGAAATTCTGGTTCTGGGGTTTTGCCCGATAATCCTAGCCCGATGCCTGACTCTAAGTTCAGGGATTGGATGTTGTCCTCCCGCGAACGGGTATCCGGCTCAGAGAGCTCAGGAATCCGGACATAGTTGGTCCTCAATATGGAGGAGAGGTCGCCGCATTGTTCCTCCACCACTACAATATGATGGGTGACCGGCGAAGAGTTAATCTCCCTTTGATCGGGTTTAAGCCCAATCCGATCATAGTCCGTAACGACTCCTAGGGCGGCGATGCGATACAAGAGCTCGTTTATGGAGGTGAGCTCCATCAGATCCATCTGTTCGGCGAGTGCCGATTTAACATGGAGGCTGTTTTCGATGACCCGAGAAGTCATCGTCGGCGCGGCGGCCGAACAGGCGGTCATGATGAAACCGCCTAGCCAGAGAGTTTGGCCGATAGCCAAAGCTCCCCCAATAGTAATACCGTCTTTAAAGACGAGACGAGACATCCTTCCTTCTAGCGACGTCACAGAGGAACTCTCAATGAAGCACCAATGTCGGTGTCAAAACCGGCGGATCTTGGGTAGGGGGTCCCGAACTGTGCATCTAAGGCGGATGGTAACAGGAGGCAAGGGACATGATGTTTTACCCAGGTTCGGGCCCTCTTGATGGAGGTAAAACCATATGTCCTGCTTGATTAATATTGATGATATGGGTAGTACAAGAGTAGATCTACCACGAGATCAGAGAGGCTAAACCCTAGAAGCTAGCCTATGGTATGATTGTATGTTGTCCTACGGACTAAAACCCTCCGGTTTATATAGACACCAGAGGGGGCTAGGGTTACACATGGTCGGTTACAAAGGAGGAGATATACACATCCATATTTCCTAGCTTGCCTTCCACGCCAAGTAGAGTCCCATCCGTACACGAGACGAAGTCTTCAATCTTGTATCTTCATAGTCCAATAGTCCGGCCAAAGGATATAATCCGGCTGTCCGGATACCCCCTAATCCAGGACTCCCTTATTGAGGAAAACTCACTTTGAAGGCAAGGCTAACAGTGAACTTTCCCAAACATCTCCAGTGGAAAATATATCTGATGAAGACTGGAGAGGCCTCGTTAAACACTCGTCCGATCCGAAGTATCAGGTACATTATATATATGTCATCAGATCACATGTTGAAGTCCTATTTATGCATGTGCCACACAAATCTATCTTCTTGTAGGTGAACTGTTCAAAGAACAAGGCCAACCGTACGAAAGTGAAATTACAATAGACGACAGGATCTCGTAGCTATATTGCACACTGCGAGGCTCTTGTAATTAGCTTCTGTTTCACTCTTTCCGTTGTACCATATTATCAGATCTATATTGACTTGTTCCAAATGCAGAGGAAAGCCCGCAAGGACCAAAAAGTACCTGAACCAAATGCTGTGGAAATCTTCAAGGACTGTCACACCAGCAAGAAGAAGGGCATGACTACACCAGTCAAAGCCGCTGTTGTAAGTCCTTAATCCTCATGCCTTTTAACTACTACTTACTCTGACTTGTGCCTTGAACTGCATGATTTGCAGCCAATGTCTATTACTCTTTTCAACTTTATACACAATTGTCTTAGTGTATCATTGCACCTTACAAGGTTTAAAAGAGAGGAGTGACGTTCCTTTGATCTTGACCCGTAATCTAGTTCCGTGCTCGACTTGCCCACACAACGTTACAATTGCCTATTTTTCTATTCTCAGTTGTTTTGTGATATGAATGACGTCATACTATTCTTACCATATTATAAACTTCATCTCTTTATCCTTAGCCCTCAATACAATGTGAAGAAATAGACAATACATTAGTGATGGTACATGGTCATATGTTTGGAACCTGGTTTTATTATGTACTTTGCAATAAAATACAACTAATATTTTACATGGGTTCACCAGAATAAGTTCTGTATATAGACCAAAGCTATTTTGTGTGGTTTTGCTGCCTCCCTAATATCTTCTGTTCTGGTACTACTAATGTAAAACCTCAACTTTTCAGCGAGCTATGGAAAAAATGGTGGAACCGCCACCTTCTGAAGGTGGCGAGGCAACTATAACCGCAATGTCAGCTCTTGCTGCAGTGGGTCAGTACCTGTCCACTAACAGTGCCAAAAGCATGTTCCTGCGTAATATTGGGTTGGTTGTTAAGGCAATATCGTCCAAAATTCCTCATGATCAAGATATGCAAGCTCAAAGCAATGTTGTGTCTGCGCTCCAGATACAAGTCCATTCCCTAACAGAGACCCTTTGTGAAACAAGGAGAAACATTGCTCAATGTCGTCAAGATATGCATGGTTTTGAAACCAGACTATCAGACATTTGCTATGTTGTTCAGGAGCCTAGGGGAAATGAAGGCGAGGGTTATGGTGCTCCATCGGACAATCCAGCCTGAAAACGTAACAGTCAGGTCAAATGAACTGAGCTTCTGAACTTCTTGTGGTGCATTTATCTGCTAGACTGGTAAGTTTTATGCCATCCTTCCTTTTGTTTTATAGTTGTAATTTGTTTTGGTGTGATACAAAATTTATTCTTAACGTGCAGCCACCGCCTGAAGAAAACAGCAAGCCATTTTTGTATAGTGTAGGGTGTTCCCTATATTTGCACTGGTGGCGATCTTTGATGCCAAGTGGATGTAATCTGTGCAATCGCCTTAATAGCCTAGCGTTTGTTTCGGCCTTATTTATTTCCTAGTCTTGTTTTTCCCTAGTTTGCTAGTGGCCGCAACTACCATGGGCCATATACGGGCCGTCGATAAATGGGCCTATAATCAGTGGGCCTCGGGCCGTTGGATAAATGGGTCTACATGGGCCATAATCGGGCGTAATTGGTATCGGCCCAACATGGTAATAGGCCATTAACAGGCCGTAGGACAGCAAAGGCTTAATTCTGTCATAGGCATAACGGGTCGTTAATGGGCCAGAATATAGGACGGGCTGGAAACAGTGCAACGGGTTAACAGGCCAGAAACGGGCCGAATTTGGCCTATTAGGGTAACAAGCCAGTAACGGGCCGACTCTTGCCATGGGCCAAATTTGGCCCATTAGTGGAACAGGCCAGTAACGGGCCGACTCTTGCCATGGGCTGAATTTGGCCCATTACGGGAACATGCCAGTAACGGGCCGGAAGTAATCGAGGGCCAAAAAGGAGCCCAAGAACGTATGGGCCGTCAATAGGCCGAAAGCTAACACGGGCTGGAAATGGCCCATGTAAATCACGGGCCGTTAACGAGTATAAAGAAAATTACTATTCATTATGGGCTAGAGTCACCGTGGGCCTGTAATGGGCCGAAAGATACGAAGGCCTCATATGGGCCGAAAGACGTCGTGGGCCATACATGGGCCAAAAGTGAAATGGGCTGGTATTATATTTGACAGCCCACATGATGTTGTTGGGCCGATTTCCTTTAGGGCCTAACGGGTCGTGAGTTAACGGGTTGTAAAATGGGCTATTTGCAAACAGACCGTTAACAGGCTTTTCATGGGCCAGCCCATTAACTTTTGACCAAGTCAAACGGGCCGGCTTTGTAAGCTAAATGGGCCACTGTTGGGCCGTGCCACGTGTCGACATATCATAGGCGCCTATCTGACCCACTGACGAGCTGACACGTGTTTCGTCCGGCTAATAAGAATTTTACACGTGGAAATTTCCCATTGGTCGGGGCTGTTAACGGGTTATCGGATCCAAAACCCGACCCGATAGCTTAACGGCATTCCGTTACGGTGGATGCCACGTGTTGATCACCCTTGACGAAAGCACTTTTGTGACGCGCGATTTATCATCATGGAAGTGGACACTTCCGTGATGATAATTTTGGTAATGTCATGGAACACTTCTACGACAGCACAGGTATGACTATCTTGATTCTGTCATAAATTTGTGATGGATGTACATGCATGACAAAAAACGTGACCTACTGTGACAAACACGTATCATCACGGAAGTGTATTTTTTTGTACTGCTTGTGCTAAAGATAAACCTAGACCTGTGGTAGGCATGCATGTTATTTCTGTTAAAATAGGAGATCATTGTTATCATGGCTTATGTGATATGGGTGCCAGTGCTAGTGCAATACCTATTGGCCTATATAGAGAAATTATGCATGATACTGCACCTGTTGAGTTAGAAGATATTGATGTCACAATTAAACTTGCCAATAGATATACTATTTCACCAATGGGAATTGTTAGAGATGTTGAAGTATTGTGTGGGAAAACTAAATATCCTGCTGATTTTCTTGTTCTTGGTTCCCCATAAGATAGCTTTTGTCCCATTATATTTGGTAGACCCATCTTAAACATTGCTAATGCTAAGATAGATTGCAAAAAGGATGTTGTTACTATCGGTTAGATGACATGTCTCATGAATTTAATTTCTCTAAATTTAGTAGACAACACCGTGAAGAAGAATTACCTAGTAAGGATGAAATTATTGGTCTTGCTTCTATTGCTGTACCTCCTAGTGATCCTTTAGAACAATATTTGCTAAACCATGAAAATGATATGTTTATCAATGAAAGAAGGGAAATAGATGAAGTATTCTTTAAACAGGAACCTATTCTGAAAAATAATTTACCTGTTGAAATCCTAGGGGATCCTCCTCCACCCAAGGATGATCCCGTCTTTGAGCTTAAACCATTGCCTGATACTCTTAAATATGCTTATCTTGATGAGAAAAAGATATATCATGTTATTATTAGTGCTAACCTTTCAGAGCATGAGGAAGAGAGATTATTGAAAACTCTGAAGAAGCACCATGCTGCTATTGGGTATACTCTTGATGATCTTAAGGGCATTAGTCCCACTCTATGTCAACATAAAATAAATTTGGAAGAAGATGCTAAACCAATTCTTGATCATCAACGATGGCTGAATCCTAAAATGAAAGAAGTGGTAAGAAAAGAAATACTAAAGCTCCTTGAGGCAGGTATAATCTATCCCGTTGCTGATAGTCAGTGGGTAAGTCCTGTCCATCGTGTCCCTAAGAAGGGAGGTATTAGTCGTTCCTAATGATAAATATGAATTGATTCCTCAAAGAATTATTACAGGTTATAGGATGGTAATTGATTTCTGCAAATTAAATAAAGCTACTAAAAAAGATCATTACCCCTTACCTTTTATCGATCAAATGCTAGAAAGATTATCCAAACATACACATTTTTGCTTTCTAGATGGTTATTCTGGTTTCTCTCAATTACCTGTGTCAGCCAAGGATCAATGAAAGACTACTTTTACTTGCCCTTTTGGTACTTTTGCTTATAGACGTATGCCTTTTGGTTTATGTAATGCACCTGCCACCTTTCAAAGATGCATGATGGCTATATTCTCAGACTTTTGTGAAAAGATTTGTGAGGTTTTCATGGACGATTTCTCCGTCTATGGATCTTCTTTTGATGATTGCTTGAGCAACCTTGATCGAGTTTTGCAGAGATGTGAAGAAACTAATCTTGTCTTGAATTGGGAAAAGTGCCACTTTATGGTTAATGAAGGTATTGTCTTGGGGCATAAAGTTTCTGAAAGAGGTATTGAGGTTGATAAAGCCAAGGTTGATGCTATTGAAAAGATGCCATGTCCCAAGGACATAAAAGGTATAAGAAGTTTCCTTGGTCACGCAGGATTTTATAGGAGGTTCATTAAGGATTTCTCAAAAATCTCTCGGCCTCTGACTAATTTATTACAAAAAGATAAACCATTTGTCTTTGATGATGATTGTGTAGAAGCATTTGAAATACTTAAGAAAGCATTGATCTCTGCACCTATTGTTCAGCCATCTGATTGGAATTTACCCTTTGAAATTATGTGTGATGCTAGTGATTATGTTGTAGGTGTTGTTCTAGGGTAAAGAGTTGATGATAAATTAAACGTTATTCAATATGCTAGTAAAACCCTAGACAATGCTCAAAGAAATTATGCTACTGCTGAAAAAGAATTCTTAGCAATTGTGTTTGCTTGTGATAAGTTCAGACCTTATATTGTTGATTCTAAAGTAACTATTCACACTGATCATGCTTCTATTAAATATCTTATGGAAAAGAAAGATGCTAAACCTAGACTTATTAGATGGGCTCTCTTGCTACAAGAATTTGATTTGCATATTGTTGATAGAAAGGGAGCTAACAACCCCGTTGCAGACAACTTGTCTAGGTTAGAAAATGTGCTTGACGACCTACTACCTATTGATGATAGCTTTCCTGATGAGCAATTAAATGTCATAAATGCTTCTCATACTGCTCCATGGTATGCTAATTATGCTAATTACATTGTTGCCAAATTCATACCACCTAGTTTCACATACCAGCAAAAGAAGAAGTTCTTCTATGATTTGAGACATTACTTTTGGGATGACCCACATCTTTATAAAGAAGGAGTAGATGGTATTATTAGACGTTGTGTACCTGAGCATGAACAGGAGCAGATCCTACGCAAGTGTCACTCTGAAGCTTATGGAGGGCACCATGCTGGAGATAGAACTGCACATAAGGTATTGCAATCTGGTTTTTATTGGCCTACTCTCTTCAAGGATGCCCTTAAGTTTATATTATCTTGTGATGAATGTCAAAGAATTGGTAATATTAGTAGACGTCAAGAAATTCCTATGAACTATTCACTCGTAATTGAACCATTTGATGTTTGGGGCTTTGACTATATGGGACCTTTTCCTGCCTCTAATGGTTATACACATATTTTAGTTGTTGTTGATTACGTTACTAAGTGGGTAGAAGCTATTCCAGCTAGTAGTGCTGATCATAACACTTCTATTAAAATGCTTAAAGAAGTTATTTTTCCAAGATTTGGAGTTCCTAGATATTTAATGACTGATGGTGGTTCCCATTTTATTCATGGTGCTTTTCGTAAAATGCTTGCTAAATATGATGTTAATCATAGAATTGTATCTCCTTATCACCCGCAGTCTAGTGGTCAAGTAGAATTGAGTAATAGAGAACTCAAATTAATTTTGCAAAAGACTATCAATAGGTCTAGAAATAATTGGTCCAAGAAACTTGATGATGCATTATGGGCCTATAGAACTGCATATAAAAATCCTATGGGTATGTCTCTGTATAAAATGGTTTATGGAAAAGCATGGCACTTACCTCTCAAACTAGAACACAAGGCATATTGGGCTATTAAAGAGCTCAATTATGATTTTAAACTTGCTGGTGAGAAGAGGTTATTTGATATTAGCTCACTCGATGAATGGAGAACCCAAGCCTACGAAAATGCCAAATTATTTAAAGAAGAAGTTAAAAGATGGAATGATAAAAGGATACAAAAGCGTGAGTTTAATGTAGGTGATTATGTATTGCTATACAACTCTCGGTTAAGATTTTGTGCAGGAAAACTTCTCTCTAAATTGGAAGGTCCTTACGTTATCGAGGAGTTCTATAGTTCCGGTGCCATAAAAATCAACAACTTCAAAGGCACAAATCCGAAGGTGGTGAACGGTCAAAGAATCAAACATTATATCTCAGGTAATCCCATAAATGTTGAAACCAATGTTATTGAAACCGTAACCCCGGAGGAATACATAAGGGACACTTTCTAGAACGTTTCAGACTTCGAAAAGGAATAGGTATGTGGTACGGTAAGTAAACCGACTCCAAAACAGTTTTAAGGCAATATTTCTCCGTTTTGGAATATTTAGAAAAATATAAAAATAAGTAGCGGTCCGGGAAGGACATGAGGCCTCCACGAGGGTGGAGGGCGCGCCCTACCCCCTGGGCATGCCCCCTACCTCATGGGCACCTTGTGCGCTTTCTGGACTTCATTTTCTTACACGACAAGTATTTTGGTCGGTAAAAATTCATTATATAATTCCCCGGAGGTTTTGACTCCCGTATCACGCAAAAATCTCCTGTCTTTGTTTCGAGCTGTTTTCTGTCAGTGTTGTGAAGGCTAGGCACTATGTCGTCCCCCTCCTCCTCCAACCATGAGAGCAACGATGCTTGGCTAATAAAGATAGAGCTGAAGAGAGAAGAACCCATGGAGATCAACAAGGATGAAGGGATCAAGAAGGCCATGGAGGACCAAGTTCCGGCAACAGAAGACACCCTTCAACTTGATCACAATCTTCTTACCCCAATAGAGATCGAAGATTTCAAGATGATTGAGTTAGCTCGTATACAAAATAAGTATCTCACACGTGAAAATATTTTGTTGAAGGAGCATATCATCGCACTCAAGGGCATTATCCACAAGTTAGAAGACCTCCTACACTCCATGTATGACTATCCATCATCAACAACTCCACCTTCTTCACCAACAAAGAAGAATTGAGTATCTGGTATGGGCACTCCCCTTGGCAACTGCCAAGCTTGGGGGAGTGCCCCGGTACCGTATCACCATCACTTTTATCTTTACCATTTTTCTTAGTTCGATCCTTTTCGTAATATCTTGATCTAGTAGAATAAAAGTTCTTAGTATGATCTAGTTGTGAGTTTTGCTTTATGACACTTCTATGTAATCGAGTCCGTGAGCTATATAATAAAGATTAGTGTTGAGTAAAGGGCTTGATTCTTTTGCCATGATCTTAAGTGAATAAAAGAAAAGATGAACAAATAAAAAAGAAACAAAGAGATCATAAGGATCTTATGGAGAGTAATCACACATAGAAAGAGTATGATGAATAAAAGTTGTTGAGAGTTGACAAACATAGTTTTGGTCATCGTTGCAATTAATAGGAAGTAATAAAGAAAGAGGGGTCTTCACATATAGATATACTATATTGGACATCTTTTATGATTGTGAGCACTCATTAAAATATGACATGCTAAAGAGTTGACGTTGGACAAGGAAGACAACGTAATGGGTTATGTTTTCTTATATCTAAGATAAATTATATTGTCATGGATCATCCAACATGGTTGAGCTTGACTTTCCCCCTCATGCTAGCCAAATTCATCGCACCAAGTAGAGATACTACTTGTGCTTCCAAATACCCTTAAACCAGTTTTGCCATGAGAGTCCACCATACCTACCTATGGATTGAGCAAGATCCTCCAAGTATGTTGTCATCGGTGCAAAGCAATAAAAATTGCTCTTTAAATATGTATGACTTATTAGTGTGGGAGAAAATAAACTTTATACGATCGTGTGATATGGAAGAAATAAAAGCGACAGACTGCATAATAAAGGTCCATATCACAAGTGGCAATATAAAGTGACGTTCTTTTGCATTAAGATTTTGTGGGTCCAACCATAAAAGTGCATGACAACCTCTGCTTCCTGATACGTCTCCAACGTAGCTATAATTTTTGATTGCTCCATGCTATATTATCTACTATTTTGGATGTTTATGGGCTTTATTATACACTTTATATCATTTTTTGGGACTAACCTATTAACCCACATCCCAGTGCCAATTTGTGTTTTTACCCTGTTTTTGGGTTTTGAAGAAAAGGAAAATCAAACGAAGTCCAATTGACCTGAAACTTCACGGAACTCGTTTCTGGAAGGAAAGAAGCCCAGAAGACTTGGAGTGCACGTCGGGGGACCTGCAAGGAGGCCACGAGGCAGGGGGCGCGCCCTCGACCCTCGTGGGCCCCTCATGGCCCCCCTGTCATACTTCTTCTGCCTATATATCTCCATATACCCTAAAGACATCCGTGAGCACAATAGATCAGGAGTTCCGCCGCCAGAAGCTCCGTAGCCACCGAAAACCAATCTAGACCCGTTCCGGCACCCTGCCGAAGGGGGAAATCCTTCTCCGGTGGCCATCTTCATCATCCCGGCGCTCTCCATGATGAGGAGGGAGTAGTTCTCCCTCGGGGATGAGGGTATGTACCAGTAGCTATGTGTTTGATCTCTCTCTCTCTCGTGTTCTTGAGGTGATACGATCTTGATGTATCGCGAGCTTTGCTATTATAGTTGGATCCTATGATGTTTTCTCCCCCCTCTACTCTCTTGTAATGAATTGAGTTTCCCCTTTGAAGTTATCTTATCGGATTGAGTCTTTAGAGATTTAAGAACACTTGGTGTATGTCTTGCCGTGGATATCTGTGGTGACAATGGGATATCACGTGATTCACTTGATGTACGTTTTGGTGACCAACTTGTGGGTTCCTCCCATGAACCTATGCATAGGGGTTGGCACATGTTTTCTTCGTGATTCTCCGGTAGAACTTTGGGGCACTCTTTGAGGTACTTTGTGTTGGTTGAATAGATGAATCTGAGATTGTGTGATGCATATCGTATAATCATACCCACGGATACTTGAGGTGACATTGGAGTATCTAGGTGACATTAGGGTTTTGGTTGATTTGTGTCTTAAGGTGTTATTCTAGTACGAACTCTAGGGCTGTTTGTGACACCTATAGGAATAGCCCAACAGATTGATTGGAAAGAATAACTTTGAGGTGGTTTCGTACCCTACCATAATCTCTTCGTTCGTTCTCCGCTATTAGTGATTTTGGAGTGACTCTTTGTTGCATGTTGAGGGATAGTTATGTGATCCAATTATGTTATCATTGTTGAGGGAACTTACACTAGCGAAAGTATGAACCCTAGGCCTTATTTCCTATCATTGCAATACCGTTTACGCTCACTTTTATCACTTGCTACCTTGCTGTTTTTATTATTTCAGATTACAAATACCTTTATCTACTATCCATATACCACTTGTTTCATCATCTCTTCGCCAAACTAGTACACCTATACAATTTACCATTGTATTGGGTGTGTTGGGGACACAAGAGACTCTTTGTTATTTGGTTGCAGGGTTGCTTGAGAGAGACCATCTTCATCCTACGCCTCCTACGGATTGATAAACCTTAGGTCATCCACTTGAGGGAAATTTGCTATTGTCCTACAAACCTCTGCACTTGGAGGCCCAACAACGTCTACAAGAAGAAGGTTGTGTAGTAGACATCAAGCTCTTTTCTGGCGCCGTTGCCGGGGAGGTTAGCGCTTGAAGGTATATCTTTAGATCTTGCAATCGAATCTTTTTGTTTCTTGTTTTAGCACTAATTTAGTTTATAAAAGAAAACTACCAAAAATGGAATTAAGGTTACCTCATATGCTTCATCTTTTTAATATCTATCATGAAAATATGGATTCCGATAATTGTGCTCAAGTGCTAGAAGAAGAATGCATTAAAATGTTTGGCACTAAATCTTTGAATGATGAGCATGATTGCAATGTTGTTAGTATGAATTCCTTGAATATCCATGATGCTAATGATATGCAAAGCCACAAGCTTGGGGAAGCTTTGTTTGATGAAGATGATATTTTTTGTCCCCCAAGTTTTGATGAGCAAATTTACTATGATGAAAGCATGCCTCCTATCTATGATGATTATTGTGATGACACGTATGCTTTAAAGAATAATGATAACAATGAAACTTGTCATCTTGATTTCAATTTTCAAACCCATGATAGTTACTTTGTTGAGTTTGCTCCCACTATTATTCATGAGAAGAATTTTGCTTATGTGGAGAGTAATAAAATTTCTATGCTTGTAGATCATGAAAAGAATGCGTTAGGTTCTGGTTATATTGTTGAATTCATTCATGATGATACTTAAAATTATTATGAGGGAGGAACTTATGCTTGTAGGAATTGCAATAATATCAAGTTTCCTCTCTATGTGCTTAAAGTTTTGAAGTTATGCTTGTTTTACCTTCCTATGCAAGTTGATTCTTGTTCACACAAGTTGTTTGCTCACAAAATACCTATGCATAGGAAGTGGGTTAGACTTAAATGTGTTAATCATATTCTTCATGATGCTCCCTTTATGTTACAATTCTTATCTTTTATGTGAGCATCATTGAAATCATCATGCCTAGCTAGGGGCGTTAAACGATAGCGCTTGTTGGGAGGCAACCCAACTTTATCTTTGTCCCTTGCCTTTTGTTCCTGTTTAGTAATAAATAATTCATCTAGCTTCTGTTTAGATGTGGTTTTGTGCTTTTAATTAATGTTTGTGCCAAGTAGAACCTTTGGGAAGACTTGGGAGAAGTCTTGTTGATCATGCTGTAAAAAACAGAAACTTTAGCGCTCACGAGAATTGCTGCCAGTTTTATTTGGAGAGTGCTATTTAGTTAATTCTTTTTGAAAATGATTAATAGATAAATTCCTCAGGTCCAGAAATTTATTTGAGAATTTTATGAGTTCCAGAAGTATACGTTTGATTCAGATTACTACAGACTGTTCTGTTTTTGACAGATTCTGTTTTTCATGTGTTGTTTACTGATTTTGATGAATCTATGGCTAGTAAAATAGTTTATAAACCATAGGGAAGTTGGAATACAGTAGATATTACACCAATATTAATTTATAATGAGTTCATTACAGTACCTTATGATGGTGATTTATTTTCTTATACTAACGGAGCTTACGAGTTTTCTGTTAAGTTTTGTGTTGTGAAGTTTTCAAGTTTTGGGTAAGGATTCGATGGACTATGGAATAAGGAGTGGCAAGATCCTAATCTTGCAGATGCCTAAGGCACCCCAAGGTAATATTCAAGGATAGCCAAGAGCCTAAGCTTGGGGATGCCCCGAAAGGCATCCCCTCTTTCGTCTTCGTTCATCGGTAACTTTACTTGGAGCTATATTTTTATTTACCACATGACATGTGTTTTGCTTGGAGAGTCAATTTATTTTGTTAGGATTTGTCTGCTGTTATTTATAACAATGTTTTGCATCTTTTATTTCAATAAAAGTGGCATTGATAGCCTTTACTATGCCTATTTTAGAATCCCACATGTTGCTGTTTGAAAACAGAAAGTTTACCGCTGTTGCAATAATTCCCTAGGAAGTAAGAATGTGATAAAATGTTGAAACCTTTTGCATATTAATATCTGATAAATTTAATACAGTGGGAATTTTCTTTCATAATTTTTGGAGCTGTGAAGTATGGATGTTGCTGCATTCTTTACAGACTGTCCTGTTTAGGCAGATTGTTGTTGTGTTTGCATTGTTTGCATATGTTTGCTTCTTTAATGATTCTATTTGAGGATAGGACTATTAAATATGCAGAGGCATTTAGTATTCAATGTTGAATAAGAATTTTAGTGATTTGCTACAGTAGAGTATGATAAGGTTTTGGCAATGGTTTATACTAACTTATCTCACGAGTCCTTGTTGAGTTTTGTATGGATGAAGCTTTTGAGATTTAGGGAGACCATGATATGAGAGGAATTAAGGAGACACAAAAGCTCCAGCTTGGGGTTGCCCAAGGCATCCCAAGATAATATTTCAAGAAGTCTCAAGCATCTAAGCTTGGGGATTCCCCGGTTGGCATCCCACCTTTCTTCTTCAACAACTATCGGTTAGTTTCGGTTGATCCTAAGTTTTTGCTTCTTCACATGATGTTTGCTATTCTTAGATGTCATTTTATTTAGTTTTGCTTGCTGTTTGAATAAAGTATCAAGATCTTAAATTATTAAATGTTAGAGAGTCTTCACATAGTTGCATAATTATTCAACTACTCATTGATCTTCACTTATATCTTTCGGAGTAGTTTGTCGTTTGCTCTAGTGCTTCACTTATATCTTTTAGAGCATGGTGGTAGTTTTATTTTGAAGAAATAGATGAAATCTCATGCTTCACTTAGATTATTTTGAGAGTCTTAAATAGCATGGTAATTTTCTTAAAATCCTAAATATGCTAGGTATTCAAGAATAGTAAAAACTTTCTTATGAGTGTATTGAATACTAAGAGAAGTTTGATGCTTGATGATTGTTTTGAGATATGGAAGTAATAATATCAAAGTCGTGCTAGTTGAGTAGTTGTGAATTTGAGAAATACTTGTGTTGAAGTTTGCAAGTCCCGTAGCATGCACGTATGGTAAACATTGTGTAATAAATTTGAAACATGAGGTGTTATTTGATTGTCTTCCTTATGAGTGGCGGTTGGGGAGGAGCGATGGTCTTTTCCTACCAATCTATCCCCCTAGGAGCATGCGCATAGTACCGACGTTTTTGATGACTTGTAGATTTTTGCAATAAGTATGTGAGTTCTTTATGACTAATGTTGAGTCCATGGATTATACGCACTCTCACCCTTCCATCCTTGCTAGCCTCTTCGGTACCGTGCATTGCCCTTTCTCACATTGAGAGTTGGCGCAAACTTCGCCGGTGCATCCAAACCCGGTGATACGATACGCTCTTTCACACATAAACCTCCTTATATCTTCCTCAAAACAGCCACCATACCTACCTATTATGGCATTTCCACAGCCATTCCGAGATATATTGCCATGCAACTTTCCACCATTCCGTTCATCATGACACATTCATCATTGTCATATTGCTTAGCATGATCATTTAGTTGACATAGTATTTGTGGCAAAGCCACCGTTCATAATTCTTTCATACATTTCACTCTTGGTTCATTGCATATCCCGGTACACCGCCGGAGGCATTCATATAGAGTTATCTTTGTTCTAGTATCGAGTTGTAATCATTGAGTTGTAAATAAGTAGAAGTGTGATGGTCGTCATTATTAGAGCATTGTCCCAAGTGAGGAATAAAAAAAGGCCATAAAAAAGAGAAGTCCCCAAAAAAAGAGAAAGGCCATAAAAAAGAAAAGGCCCAAAAAATGAGAGAAAAAGAGAGAAGGGACAATGTTACTATCCTTTTACCACACTTGTGCTTCAAAGTAGCACCATGATCTTCATAGTAGAGAGTCTCTCATGTTATCACTTTCATATACTAGTGGGAATTTTTCATTATAGAACTTGGCTTGTATATTCCAACAATGGGCCTCCTCAAGTGCCCTAGGTCTTCGTGAGCAAACAAGTTGGATGCACACCCACTAGTTTCTTTTGTTGAGCTTTCATACATTTATAGCTCTAGTGCATCTGTTGCATGGCAATCCCTGTTGGAAATATCCCCTAGAGGCAATAATAAAATGGTTATTATTATATTTCTTTGTTCATGATAATTGTCTATTGTTCATGCTATAATTGTGTTATCCGGAAATCATAATACATGTGTGAATACATAGACCACAACACGTCCCTAGTGAGCCTCTAGTTGACTAGCTCGTTGATCAAAAGATAGTCATGGTTTCCTGACTATGGACATTGGATGTCATTGATAATAGGACCACATCATTAGGAGAATGATGTGATGGACAAGACCCAATCCTAAGCATAGCTCAAAGATCATGTAGTTCGTTTGTTGTAGCTTTTTCGATTGTCAAGTATCATTTCCTTAGACCATGAGATTGTGCAACTCCCGGATACCGTAGGAGTGCCTTGGGTGTGCCAAACGTCACAACGTAATTGGGTGACTATAAAGGTACACTACAGGTATCTCCGAAAGTGTCTGTTGGGTTGGCACGAATCGAGACTGAGATTTGTCACTCCGTATGACGGAGAGGTATCTCTGGGCCCACTCGGTAATGCATCATCATAATGAGCTCAATGTGACCAAGTGGTTGATCACGGGATCATGCATTACGGCACGAGTAAAGTGACTTGCCGGTAACGAGATTGAACGAGGTATTGGGATACCGACGATCGAGTCTCGGGCAAGTAACGTACCGATTGACAAAGGGAATTGTATACGGATTAATTGAATCCTCGACATCATGGTTCATCCGATGAGATCATCGTGGAGCATGTGGGAGCCAACATGGGTATCCAGATCCCGCTGTTGGTTATTGACCAGAGAGGCGTCTCGGTCATGTCTGCATGTCTCCCGAACCCGTAGGGTCTACACACTTAAGGTTCGGTGACGCTAGGGTTGTAGAGATATTAGTATGCAGTAACCCGAAAGTTGTTCGGAGTTCCGGATGAGATCCCGGACATCACGAGGAGTTCCGGAATGGTCCGGAGGTAAAGATTTATATATGGGAAGTCCAGTTTCGGCCATCGGGAAAGTTTTGGGGGGTCGCCGGTATTGTACCGGGACCACCGGAAGGGTCCCGGGGGTCCACCGGGTGGGGCCACCTATCCTGGAGGGCCCCATGGGCTGAAGTGGGAGGGGAACCAGCCCCTGGTGGGCTGGTGCACCCCCCTTGGTCCTCCCCTGTGCCTAGGGTTGGGAAACCCTAGGGGTGGGGGCGCCCCCCACTTGGCTTGGGGGGGAAGCCACCCCTTGGCCGCCGCCCCCTTGGAGATTCATCTCCTAGGGACGGCGCCCCCCAAGGCCCCTATATAAAGAGGGGGGAGGGAGGGTAGCCGCACCCCTTGCTCTTGGCGCCTCCCTCTCCCTCCGTAACACCTTTCCACCCCGCTTGCGCTTGGCGAAACCCTGCCGGGATCCTGCTGCATCCACCATCACGCCGTCGTGCTGCTGGATCTTCATCAACCTCTCCTTCCCCCTTGCTGGATCAAGTTGGAGGAGACGTCTTCCCAACCATACGTGTGTTGAACGCGGAGGTGCCGTCCTTCGGCACTAGGTCATCGGTGATTTGGATCACGTCGAGTACGACTCCATCAACCCCGTTCTCTTGAACGCTTCCGCGCGCAACCTACAAGGGTATGTAGATGCACTCCTCTCTCCCTCGTTGCTAGATGACTCCATAGATTGATCTTGGTGATGCGTACAAAATTTTAAAATTCTTCTACGTTCCCCAACAGTGGCATCATGAGCTAGGTCTATGCGTAGTTTCTATGCACGAGTAGAACACAAAGCAGTTGTGGGCGTGGATATTGTCAATTTGCTTGCCGTTACTAGTCTTATCTTGATTCGGCGACATCGTGGGATGAAGCGGCCCGGACCGACCTTACACGTACGCTTACGTGAGACTGGTTCCACCGATTGACATGCACTAGTTGCATAAGGTGGCTGGCGGGTGTCTGTCTCTCCCACTTTAGTCGGATCGGATTCGATGAAAAGGGTCCTTATGAAGGGTAAATAGAAATTGGCATATCACGTTGTGGTTTTGGCGTAGGTAAGAAACGTTCTTGCTAGAAACCTATAGCAGCCACGTAAAAACTTGCAACAACAATTAGAGGACGTCTAACTTGTTTTTGCAGCATGTGCCGTGTGATGTGATATGGCCAAAAGGATGTGATGAATGATATATGTGATGTATGAGATTGATCATGTTCTTGCAATAGGAATCACGACTTGCATGTCGATGAGTATGACAACCGGCAGGAGCCATAGGAGTTGTCTTTATTTATTTATGACCTGCGTGTCAACATAAACGTCATGTAATTACTTTACTTTATTGCTAAAGCGTTAGCCATAGTAGTAGAAGTAATAGATGACGAGACAACTTCAAGAAGACACGATGATGGAGATCATGGTGTCATGCCGGTGACAACGATGATCATGGAGCCCCGAAGATGGAGATCAAAAGGAGCAAATGATATTGGCCATATCATGTCACTATTTGATTGCATGTGATGTTTATCATGTTTTACATCTTATTTGCTTAGAACGACGGTAGCTTAAATAAGATGATCCCTCGTAATAATCTCAAGAAAGTGTTCCCCCTAACTGTGCACCGTTGCGAAGGTTCGTTGTTTCGAAGCACCACGTGATGATCGGGTGTGATAGATTCTAACGTTCGAATACAACGGGTGTAAGCTAGATTTACACATGCAATACACTTGGGTTGACTTGACGAGCCTAGCATGTACAGACATGGCCTCGGAACACAGAAGACCGAAAGTTCGAGCATGAGTCATATAGAAGATACAATCGACATGAAGATGTTCACCGATGTTGACTAGTCCGTCTCACGTGATGATCGGACACGGCCTAGTTGACTCGGATCATGTTTCACTTAGATGACTAGAGGGATGTCTATCTGAGTGGGAGTTCATTGAATAATTTGATTAGATGAACTTAATTATCATGAACTTAGTCTAAAATCTTTACACTATGTCTTGTAGATCAAATGGCCCATGCTAATGTTGCCCTCAACTTCAACGCGTTCCTAGAGAAAACCAAGCTGAAAGATGATGGCAGCAACTATACGGACTGGATCTGGAACCTGAGGATCATCCTCATAGCTGCCAAGAAAGATTATGACCTAGAAGCACCGCTAGGTGACGCACCCATCCCAGAGAACCAAGACGTTATGAACGCTTGGCAGTCACGTGCTGATGATTACTCCCTCGTTCAGTGTGGCATGCTTTACAGCTTAGAACCGGGGCTCCAAAAGCGTTTTGAGAGACACGGAGCATATGAGATGTTCGAAGAGCTGAAAATGGGTTTTCAAGCTCATGCCCGGGTCGAGAGATATGAAGTCTCCGACAAGTTCTTCAGCTGTAAGATGGAGGAAAATAGTTCTGTCAGTGAGCACATACTCAAAATGTCTAGGTTGCATAACCGCTTGACTCAGCTGGGAGTTAATCTCCCAGATGACGCGGTCATTGACAGAATCCTTCAGTCGCTTCCACCGAGCTACAAGAGCTTTGTGATGAACTTCAATATGCAGTGGATGGAAAAGACCATTCCTGAGGTATATTCAATGCTGAAATCAGAAGAGGTGGAAATCAAAAAGGAACATCAAGTGTTGATGGTGAATAAAACCACTAAGTTCAAGAAAGGCAAGGGTAAGAAGAACTTCAAGAAGGACGGCAAGGGAGTTGCCGCTCCCGGTAAGCAAGCTGCTGGGAAGAAGCCAAAGAAAGGACACAAGCCTGAGACTGAGTGTTTTTATTGCAAGGGAAGTGGTCATTGGAAGCGGAACTGCCCCAAATACTTAGCGGACAAGAAGGCCGACAACACTAAAGGTATATGTGATATACATGTAATTGATGTGTACCTTACCAGTACTCGTAGTAGCTCCTGGGTATTTGATACCGGTGCCGTTGCTCACATTTGTAACTCAAAGCAGGAGCTGCAGAATAAACGGAGACTGGCGAAGGATGAGGTGACGATGCGCGTCGGGAATGGTTCCAAGGTCGATGTGATTGCCGTCGGCATGCTGCCTCTACATTTACCTACGGGATTAGTTTTAAACCTCAATAATTGTTATTTAGTGCCAGCTTTGAGCATGAACATTGTATCAGGATCTCGTTTAATTCGAGATGGCTACTCATTTAAATCCGAGAATAATGGTTGTTCTATTTATATGAGAGATATGTTTTATGGTCATGCTCCGTTGGTGAATGGTTTATTCTTAATGAATCTCGAGCATAATGTTACACATATTCATAGTGTGAGTATCAAAAGATGTAAGGTTGATAATGATAGTCCCACATACTTGTGGCACTGCCGCCTTGGTCACATAGGTGTCAAACGCATGAAGAAGCTCCATGCAGATGGACTTTTGGAGTCTCTTGATTACGAATCATTTGACACGTGCGAACCATGCCTCATGGGTAAAATGACCAAGACTCTGTTCTCAGGAACGATGGGGCGAGCAACCAACTTATTGGAAATTATACATACTGATGTGTGCGGTCCAATGAGTGTTGAGGCTCGCGGTGGCTATCGTTATGTTCTCACCCTCACTGATGACTTGAGTAGATATGGGTATGTCTACTTAATGAAACACAAGTCTGAGACCTTTGAAAAGTTCAAGGAATTTCAGAGTGAGGTTGAGAATCAACGTGACAGGAAAATCAAGTTCTTGCGATCAGATCGTGGGGGAGAATACTTGAGTCACGAATTTGGCATACACTTAAGAAAATGTGGAATAGTTTCACAACTCATGCCGCCTAGAACACCTCAGCGTAATGGTGTGTCCGAATGTCGTAATCGCACTCTATTAGATATGGTGCGATCTATGATGTCTCTTACCGATTTACCGCTGTCATTTTGGGGCTATGCTTTAGAGACTGCCGCATTCACTTTAAATAGGGCTCCGTCGAAATCCGTTGAGACGACACCGTATGAATTATGGTTAGGGAAGAAACCTAAGCTGTCTTTTCTAAAAGTTTGGGGATGCGATGCTTATGTCAAGAAACTTCAACCTGAAAAGCTCGAACCCAAATCGGAAAAATGCGTCTTCATAGGATACCCTAAAGAAACTATTGGGTATACCTTCTACCTCAGATCCGAAGGCAAGATCTTTGTTGCCAAGAATAGGTCCTTTCTAGAGAAAGAGTTTCTCTCGAAAGAAATAAGTGGGAGGAAAGTAGAACTTGATGAAGTATTACCTCTTGAACCGGTTAGTGGCGCAGCTCAAGAAAATGTTCCTGAGGTGCCTGCACTGACTAGAGAGGAAGTTGATGATGATGATCATGAAACTTCAGATCAAGTTGCTACTGAACTTCGTAGGTCCACAAGGACACGTTCCACACCAGAGTGGTACGGCAACCCTGTCTTGGAAATCATGTTGTTAGACAATGGTGAACCTTCGAACTATGAAGAAGCGATGGCGGGCCCGGATTCCGAAAAATGGTTGGAAGCCATGAAATCCGAGATAGGATCCATGTATGAAAACGAAGTATGGACTTTGACTGACTTGCCCGATGATCGGCGAGCCATAGAAAATAAATGGATCTTTAAGAAGAAGACAGACGCGGATGGTAATGTGACCATCTATAAAGCTCGGCTTTTTGCTAAGGGTTATCGACAAGTTCAAGGGGTTGACTACGATGAGACTTTCTCACCCGTAGCAAAGCTGAAGTCCGTCCGAATCATGTTAGCAATTGCCACATTCTATGATTATGAGATATGGCAAATGGACGTCAAAACGGCATTCCTTAATGGTTTCCTTAAGGAAGAATTGTATATGATGCAGCCGGAAGGTTTTGTCGATCCTAAGAATGCTGACAAGGTGTGCAAGCTCCAACGCTCAATTTATGGGCTGGTGCAAGCATCTCGGAGTTGGAACATTCGTTTTGATGAGATAATCAAAGCGTTTGCGTTTACGCAGACTTATGGAGAAGCCTGCATTTACAAGAAAGTGAGTGGGAGCTCTGTAGCATTTCTCATATTGTATGTGGATGACATACTGTTGATGGGAAATGATATAGAATTCTTGGAAAGCATAAAGGCCTACTTGAACAAGTGTTTTTCAATGAAGGATCTTGGAGAAGCTGCTTATATATTAGGCATCAAGATCTATAGAGATAGATCGAGACGCCTCATTGGTCTTTCACAGAGTACGTACCTTGACAAGATATTGAAGAAGTTCAAAATGGATCAGTCAAAGAAGGGGTTCTTGCCTGTATTGCAAGGTACGAGATTGAGCACGGCTCAATGCCCAACCACGGCAGAAGATAGAGAAAAGATGAGTGTCGTCCCCTATGCCTCGGCCATAGGGTCTATCATGTATGCTATGTTGTGTACCAGACCTGATGTAAACCTTGCCGTAAGTTTGGTAGGAAGGTACCAAAGTAATCCCGGCATGGAACACTGGACAGCGGTCAAGAATATCCTGAAGTACCTGAAAAGGACTAAGGATATGTTTCTCGTTTATGGAGGTGACGAAGAGCTCATCGTAAAGGGTTACGTCGATGCTAGCTTCGACACAGATCTGGATGACTCTAATTCACAAACCGGATACGTGTATATTTTGAATGGTGGGGCAGTAAGCTAGTGCAGTTGCAAGCAAAGCGTTGTGGCGGGATCTACATGTGAAGCGGAGTACATGGCATCCTCGGAGGCGGCACAAGAAGCAGTATGGGTGAAGGAGTTCATTACCGACCTAGGTGTCATACCCAATGCGTCGGGCCCGATGACTCTCTTCTCTGACAACACTGGAGCTATTGCCCTTGCCAAGGAGCCCAGGTTTCATAGGAAGACCAGGCATATCAAGCGTCGCTTCAACTCCATTTGTGAAAGTGTTCAAAATGGAGACATAGAGATTTGTAAAGTACATACGGACCTGAATGTGGCAGATCCGTTGACTAAACCTCTCCCTAGAGCAAAACATGATCAACCCCAGAACTGCATGGGTGTTCGATTCATCACAATGTAACTAGACTATTGACTCTAATGCAAGTGGGAGACTGTTGGAAATATGCCCTAGAGGCAATAATAAAATGGTTATTATTATATTTCTTTGTTCATGATAATTGTCTATTGTTCATTCTATAATTGTGTTATCCGGAAATCGTAATACATGTGTGAATACATAGACCACAACACGTCCCTAGTGAGCCTCTAGTTGACTAGCTCGTTGATCAAAAGATAGTCATGGTTTCCTGACTATGGACATTGGATGTCATTGATAATGGGACCACACCATTAGGAGAATGATGTGATGGACAAGACCCAATCCTAAGCATAGCTCAAAGATCGTGTAGTTCGTTTGTTGTAGCTTTTCTGAATGTCAAGTATCATTTCCTTAGACCATGAGATTGTGCAACTCCCGGATACCGTAGGAGTGCCTTGGGTGTGCCAAACGTCACAACGTAACTGGGTGACTATAAAGGTACACTACAGGTATCTCCGAAAGTGTCTGTTGGGTTGGCACGAATCGAGACTGGGATTTGTCACTCCGTATGACGGAGAGGTATCTCTGGGCCCACTCGGTAATGCATCATCATAATGAGGTCAATGTGACCAAGTGGTTGATCACGGTATCATGCATTACGGCACGAGTAAAGTGACTTGCCGGTAACGAGATTGAACAAGGTATTGGGATACCGACGATCGAGTCTCGGGCAAGTAACGTACCGATTGACAAAGGGAATTGTATATGGATTAATTGAATCCTCGACATCGTGGTTCATCCGATGAGATCATCATGGATCATGTGGGATCCAACATGGGTATCCAGATCCCGCTGTTGGTTATTGACCGGAGAGGCGTCTCGGTCATGTCTGCATGTCTCCCGAACCCGTAGGGTCTACACACTTACGGTTCGGTGACGCTAGGGTTATAGAGATATTAGTATGCAGTAACCCGAAAGTTGTTCGGAGTCCCGGATGAGATCCCGGACGTCACGAGGAGTTCCGGAATGGTCCGGAGGTAAAGATTTATATATGGGAAGTCCAGTTTCGGCCATCGGGAAAGTTTCGGGGGTCGCCGGTATTGTACCGGGACCACCGGAAGGGTCCCGGGGGTCCACCGGGTGGGGCCACCTATCCCGGAGGGCCCCATGGGCTGAAGTGGGAGGGGAACCAGCCCCTGGTGGGCTGGTGCGCCCCCCCTTGGTCCTCCCTTGCGCCTAGGGTTGGGAAACCCTAGGGGTGGGGGCGCCCCCCACTTGGCTTGGGGGGGGGGGAGCCACCCCTTGGCCGCCGCCCCCTTGGAGATTCATTTCCTAGGGCCGGCGCCCCCCAAGGCCTCTATATAAAGAGGGGGGAGGGAGGGCAACCACACCCCTTGCTCTTGGCGCCTCCCTCTCCCTCCGTAACACCTTTCCTCCCCGCTTGCGCTTGGCGAAGCCCTGCCGGGATCCTGCTGCATCCACCATCACGCTGTCGTGCTGCTGGATCTTCATCAACCTCTCCTTCCCCCTTGCTGGATCAAGTTGGAGGAGACGTCTTCCCAACCGTACGTGTGTTGAACGCGGAGGTGCCGTCCGTTCGGCACTAGGTCATCGGTGATTTGGATCACGTCGAGTATGACTCCATCAACCCCGTTCTCTTGAACGCTTCTCCGCGCGATCTACAAGGGTATGTAGATGCACTCCTCTCTCCCTCATTGCTAGATGACTCCATAGATTGATCTTGGTGATGCTTAGAAAATTTTAAAATTTTGCTACGTTCCCCAACAATCCCTACTCCTTGCATTAACATCAATCGATGGGCATCTCCATAGCGCATTGATTAGCCTCGTTGATGTGAGACCTTCTCCTTTTTGTCCTCTCCACATAACCCCCTCATTGTTCTATTCCACCCATAGTGCTATATCCATGGCTCGCGCTCATGTATTGCGTGAAAGTTCATAGGTTTGAGATTACTAAAGTATGAAACAATTGCTTGGCTTTGTCATCGGGGTTGTGCATGATGAGAGCATTATTGTGTGACGAAAATGGAGCACGACTAAACTATATGATTTTGTAGGGATGAACTTTCTTTGGCCATGTTATTTTGAGAAGACATAATTGCTTAGTTAGTATGCTTGAAGTATTATTATTTTTATGTCAATATGAACTTTTTTCTTGAATCTTTCGGATCTGAATATTCATACCACAATTAAGAGGAATCACATTGAAATTATGCCAAGTAGCACTCCGCAACAAAAGTTCTGTTTTTATCATTTACCTACTCGAGGACGAGGAGGAATTAAGCTTGGGGATGCTGATACATCTCCAAAGTATCTATAATTTTTGATTGCTCCATGCTATATTATCTACTGTTTTGGATGTTTATGGGCTTTATTATACACTTTTATATCATTTTTTTGGACTAACCTATTAACCCAGAGCCTAGTGCCACTTTCTGTTTTTACCTTGTCTTAGGGTTTCGAAGAAAAGGAAAATCAAACGAAGTCCAATTGACCTGGAACTTCACGGAACTCATTTTTGAAGGAAAGAAGCCCAGAAGACTTGGAGTGCACGTCGGGGACCTGCGAGGAGGCCACGAGGTAGGGGGCGCGCCCACCCCCCTGGGCGCGCCCTCCACCCTCGTGGGCCCCTCATGGCCCCCCTGACGTACTTCTTCCGCCTATATATCTCCATATACCCTAAAAACATCCGAGAGCACAATAGATCAGGAGTTCCGCCGCCAAAAGCATCCATAACCACCGAAAACCAATCTAGACCCGTTCCGGCACCCTACCGGAGGGGGCAATCCTTCTCCGGTGGCCATCTTCATCATCCCGGTGCTCTCCATGATGAGGAGGGAGTAGTTCTCCCTCGGGGCTGAGGGTATGTACCAGTAGCTATGTGTTTGATCTCTCTCTCTCTCTCTCTCTCTCTCTCTCTCGTGTTCTTGAGGTGATACAATCTTGATGTATCGCGAGATTTGCTATTATAGTTGGATCCTATGATGTTTTCTCCCCCTCTACTCTCTTGTAATGAATTGAGTTTCCCCTTTGAAGTTATCTTATCGGATTGAGTCTTTAATGATTTGAGAACACTTGATGTATGTCTTGCCGTGGATATCTGTGGTGACAATGGGATATCACGTGATTCACTTGATGTATGTTTTGGTGATCAACTTGCGCGTTCCGCCCATGAACCTATGCATAGGGGTTGGCACATGTTTTCGTCGTGATTCTCCGGTAGAAACTTTGGGGCACTCTTTGAGGTCCTTTGTGTTGGTTGAATAGATGAATCTGAGATTGTGTGATGCATATCGTATAATCATACCCACGGATACTTGAGGTGAAATTGGAGTATCTAGGTGACATTAGGGTTTTGGTTGATTTGTGTCTTAAGGTGTTATTCTAGTACGAACTCTAGGGCTGTTTGTGACACCTATAGGAATAGCCCAACGGATTGATTGGAAAGAATAACTTTGAGGTGGTTTCGTACCCTACCATAATCTCTTCGTTCGTTCTCCGCTATTAGTGACTTTGGAGTGACTCTTTGTTGCATGTTGAGGGATAGTTATGTGATCCAATTATGTTATCATTGTTGAGGGAACTTACACTAGTGAAAGTATGAACCCTAGGCCTTATTTCCTATCATTGCAATACCGTTTACGCTCACTTTTATCACTTGCTACCTTGCTGTTTTCATTATTTCAGATTACAAATAACTTTTTCTACTATCCATATACCACTTGTTTCACCATCTTTTCGCCGAACTAGTGCACCTATACAATTTACCATTGTATTGGGTGTGTTGAGGACACAAGAGACTCTTTGTTATTTGGTTGCAGGGTTGCTTGAGAGAGACCATCTTCATCCTATGCCTCCTACAGATTGATAAACCTTAGGTCATCCACTTGAGAGAAATTTGCTACTGTCCTACAAACCTCTGCACTTGGAGGCCCAACAACGTCTACAAGAAGAAGGTTGTGTAGTAGACATCACTTCTCTCTGCGAAGGGCCTATCTTTTACTTTTATCTCCCTCCTTGCATAAGAGTCATGGTGATCTTCACCCTTCCTTTTTACATTTTATCCTTTGGCAAGCACAGTATGTTGGAAAGATCCCGGTATATATGGCTAATTGGATGTGAGTTTTCATGAACTATTATTGTTGACATTAACCTTGAGGTAAAAGGTTGGGAGGCAAAACTATAAGCCCCTATCTTTCTATGTGTCCGATTAAAACTCCATACCCATAAGTATTGTGTGAGTGTCAGCAATTGTGAAAGACTATATGATAGTTGAGTATGTGGACTTGCTGAAAAGCTCTTTATATATTGACTCTTTCCTATGTTATGATAATTTGCAATTGCTCCAATGACTGAGATTATAGTTTGTTAGTTGTCAATGAAGTTTATGATTTATACTTGAAATAGTGTTTGAATTATTACTCTTGCGTAAGAAATTATATGACAAGAATTATGTGAGTTGATGTTCTAAGAATGATCATGATGCCCTCATGTCCGTATTTTATTTTTATCGACACCTCTATCTCTAAACATGTGGACATATTTTTCAATTTCGGCCTTCGCTTGAGGATAAGCGAGGTCTAAGCTTGGCGGAGTTGATATGTCCATTTTGCATCATGCTTTTATATCGATATTTATTGCATTATGGGATGTATTACACATTATGCCACAATACTTATGCCTATTCTCTCTTATTTACAAGGTTTCCATAAAGAGGGAGAATGCCCGCAGCTGGGATTCTGGGCTGGAAAAGGAGCAATTATTAGAGACCTATTCTGCACAGCTCCAAAAGTCCTGAAACTTAAGGGAAGTCAATTTCAGAATATATAATAAATATTGAGCGCAAGAAGTTCACCAGGGGGGCACACCCTACCCACGAGGGTGGGGGCGCGCCCTACCCCCCTGGGCGCGCCCCCCTACCTCGTGGGCCCCCTGGTGGCCCTCCAATGACCATCTTCTGTTTTATGAGGTCTTTCAATGAGAAAAAAATCATAAGCCATCTTCTCGGACGAAACTCCGCCGCCACGAGGCGAAACCTTGGCGGAACCAATCTAGGGCTCTGGCGGAGCTGTTCTGTCGGGGAAACTTCCCTCCGGGAGGGGGAAATCACCGCCATTGTCATCACCAACGCTCCTCTCATCAGGAGAGGGAAATCTCCATCAACATCTTCACCAGCACCATCTCCTCTCAAAACCCTAGTTCATCTCTTGTATCCAATTCTTGTCTCTAAGTCTGGGATTGGTACCTGTGGGTTGCTAGTAGTGTTAATTACTCCTTGTAGTTGATGCTAGTTGGTTTATTTGGTGGAAGATCATATGTTCAGATCCTATATGCATATTAATACCCCTCTGATTATGAACATGAATATGCTTTGTGAGTAGTTACGTTTGTTCCTGGGGACATGGGAGAAGTCTTGCTATTAGTAGTCATGTGAATTTGGTATTCGTTCGATATTTTGATGAGATGTATGTTGTCTCACCTCTAGTGGTGTTATGTGAACGTCGACTACATAACACTTCACCATTATTTGGGCCTAGAGGAAGGCATTGGGAAGTAATAAGTAAATGATGGGTTGCTAGAGTGACAGAAGCTTAAACCCTAGTTTATGTGTTGCTTCGTAAGGGGCTGATTTGGATCCATATGTTTCATGCTATGGTTAGGTTTACCTTAATACTTTTGTTGTAGTTGCGGATGCTTGCAATAGAGGTTAATCATAAGTGGGATGCTTGTCCAAGTAAGGACAGTACCCAAGCACCGGTCCACCTACATACCAAATTATCAAAGTACCAAACACGAATCATATGAGCGTGATGAAAACTAGCTTGACGATATTCCCATGTGTCCTCAGGAGCGCTTTTCTCTATATAAGGGTTTGTCCAGGCTTGTCCTTTGCTACAAAAAGGATTGGGACACCTTGCTGCACTTTATTTACTTTTGTTCCTTGTTGCTCGTTACAAATTATCCTATCACAAAACTATCTGTTACCACTTATTTCCGTACTTGCAGAGAATACCTTGCTAGAAACCGCTTATCATTTCCTTCTGCTCCTCGTTGGGTTCGACACTCTTACTTATCGAAAGGACTACGATAGATCCCCTATACTTGTGGGTCATCAACCACTAAGGGAATAACAACATACATACTATAAAAATATCAAACACACATCAAGTCCACATGATTACTTGCAACATGATTTCTCCCGTGACCTCAGGAACAAAAGTAACTATTCACAAATGATAAACATGCTCATGATCAGAGGAGTATTAAATAGCATAATGGATCTGAACATATAATCTTTCACCAAATAAACCATATAGTAATCAACTACAAGATGTAATCAACACTACTAGTCACCCACAAGTACCAATCTATAGTTCTGGTAACAAGATTGAACATAAGAGATGAACTAGGGTTTGAGAGGAGATGGTGTTGTTGAATATGTTGAGAGATTGCCCTCCCCAAGATGGGAGAGTTTTGGTGATGATGATGACGATGATTTCCCCCACCGGGAGGGAAGTTCCCCCGAGGGAATCGCTCCGCCGGAGGGCAAAAGTGCTCCTGCCCAAGTTCCGCCTCGAGGCAGCGGCGCTTCGTCCCGAAAGTCCTCCTCTAATTTTTTCTACATCAAAATGACTTATATACTAGAAGATGGGCACCGGAGGTGGGCCGAGGAGGCCACAACCCACTAGGGCGCGCCTGGGGGCCTGGCGTGCCCAGGTGGGTTGTGCCCACCTGGTGGCCCCCTCTGGTGTTTATTGGCTCCAGTATTTCTTAAATAATCCATAAAAAATCTCCGTGAAGTTTCAGCTCACTTGGATTTGTGCAGAATAAGTGGCCTGACGTAGCTTTTCCAGGTCCAGATTTCCAGCTACCGGTATTCTCCCACTTGGTGTGTTCCTTGCAAATTATGAGAGAAAAGGCATTAGAATTACTCCAAAAAGCATTATTATGGATAAAAAATTATAAATAATAGTAAGAAAACATGATGCAAAATGGACGTGTCAACTCCCCCAAGCTTAGACCTAGCTTGTCGTCAAGCGAAAACCGAAATCAAAAAACATGTCCACATGCTTTGAGAGAGAGGTGTCGATAAAAACAAAATACGGACATAGAAGCATCAATTTGATTATTATAAAAAGAACAACATTAAACATAGGACTTTTATCATAGAACTTTTATCATATACTTCTCATGAATAAGTAATAGTTCATCACACAGTCGAAGTATAAAGCAAAAACTCTATTAGAAACCGACAAACTATGTTCTCAATCAACTTTACAACTACAATTCATCATCTTTTCAGGAAGGGTCACATGTCAGAGCCTTAGGCAAGTCCACATACTCCAACATCATATAGTCTTCTATGATTGCTAACACTCACCTCGTACACATGAGCAAAACATTTCAACCAGACACATAGAAAGATATGGGCTTATAGTTTCGCCTCCCAACATACTCACCTCAAGGGTGATGTCAACAATAATAACTCATGCCATCTATATTCAACTAGACATATGTGCCTAGATCTTTCCTCACCACATGATGCATGCCAAAAGATAAAAATATAAGGAATAGAGGGAAAACTTTGACTCTTTGGATAAAAGTAAAAGATAGGCCCTTCACAGAGGAAAGTAGAGGTTGCCATGCGCTTATTTGTTTGTATGCTCAATCCCTTAGTGCAAGAGAACGTCACATTGTATTGTGCCTTAAGATGACAACCTTTATTATGCAGTCTGTTGCTTTTATTCTTTGTCATCCAAGTTCGTACAACGCTCAATTTTCTCTTACACTAAATGATTTCGCACTTTTAGAAGCCATGTTTATTGCCTTTTTGCACCGATGACAACTTACTTGAGGGATCTTGCTCAATCCCTAGGTAGGTATGGTGGACACTTGAAAAATATTTGGGTTTAAGGGTTTTTGGATGCACAAGTAGTATCTCTACTTAGTACAGAATTCTTGGCTAGCAAAGATAGGGGGAAAGCACCACGTGTTAAAGGATCTATGACAATAGGAATTCTATGTGAATATAAACAAACATAAATTATTAAGTTGTCTTCCTTGTCCAATGTCAACAATTTTGGCATATAATATTTTGATGAGGGCTCACAATCACAAATGATTTCTAGGACAGTATATCTATATGTGAATCTTCTCTTCCCTAATTAATTCTTTCACGAGTTGCATCATTGACTAATGCTATGTTTGTCAATCTCTAATAAAATTTTCTACTTATACTTTTCCTTATGTGGTGCTATCACCTACCATAGGATTAGTATATAATATTTTCATTATTTATTTCCTTTCTATTTTTCTTTCTTATTTATTTTGTTTATTTGCAACTCGAAAGTAAAGAAAGCAAAAACTCAAACTGACTTTATTATATAACTTGCACATGATTACAAGGATAGATCACTAAGCAAGCTCTCAAATAAGGAAGGATCGAACTGAACTTTTATTCATCTAAAGCAAAAGGATTGAACTAAAATAAGTAAAAGCAAAAAGATAGTGGGATGATACGATACTGGGGCACCTCCCCCAAGCTTGGTGCAAGCCAAGGGGAGTGCCCATACCCGATACTCAATTCTCTTTTGGTGGTGAAGAAGATGATGCTGGTTATGACAATTTTTCCTTCAAATTTTTCATATTCTAGTTGAGGAGAGCAATTTCTTCTTTTAGATCGTCGACCTCCAATTCCAATTTCAAGATCTTGTCACATAAATCCCCTTTGCTTTAATGCCGAAAATGAGAAGGAATAGATCGGTTAGGTCATTTAGGGAGGCTGGATCTCTTGAACTCTATATGCATATCCCCAGGTTGAGGTAGAGGAACATCTTCCTCCTTCGAGCTTGAATTATTGATCCTCGTCAAGTGAGCATCCTCCTCATCATTTGAAGTTCGACCATAAGGAGATAGGTCCTCATAGGTCTTTGGGTCAGCGATAATATGTGAGACATAGCTCTCTCCATTGGAGTCTTGGGACGACGTACTTTCAGACCTAAACAGAAAACAGCAAGAAAAGAGAACATAGGATTTATTCCCGATACGGTGATCAACAGGTTCGGGGAGTATATATAGATTTTTTTTATCTTGCAGGACAAGTATATGGTAGAAAAAGGGAGTGCGAAAGGTGTCCCAGGTGGGCACAACCCACCTATGCGCGCCAGGCAGGCCTGGCGCGCCTTGGTGTCTTGTGCCCACCAGGGGACGCTTCCTGGAAGTTTCTTTATTTCCAAAATTCTAAGATATTCCAAATCTGATAAAAAATATTTTTGCAGATTTTTGGAGTCCATTTACTTACCATATCACGTACCTCCTTATTTTCATGATTTTGGAGTGTTCCAGAAGGACTCTTTTATGTGTTCTTCCGGTGTCAAAGTTTGGATAATATTACTTTCAATATTAATAGGCGTACCTGAGATATAATGCTTTATTCGTTGCCCATTAACAACCTTCGGGTTAGTAGCTTCAGAGTTATTTATTTTGATGGCTCCAGACCGGTAAACCTCCTCGATGACGTATGGGCCTTCCCATTTCGAGAGGAGCTTTCCTGCAAAAAATCTAAAACGAGAATTGTACAAAAGAACATATTATCCAACTTTAAACTCACACTTTTGAATTCTTTGGTCATGCCATCTTTTAACTTTTTCTTTGAATAACTTTGCATTATCATATGCTTGGGTTCTCCATTCATCTAAGGACCTTATATCAAACAACCTCTTTTCACCAGCAAGTTTGAAATCATAGTTGAGTTCTTTAACTGCCCAATATGCTTTATATTCTAACTCAAGAGGCAAATGACAAGCTTTTCCATAAACCATTTTATAAGGAGACCTACCCATAGAATTTTTATATGATGTTCTATAAGCCCAAAGTGCATCATCTAATTTCTTAGACCAATTATTCCTGGACATATTAACAGTCTTTTGCAAAATTAATTTTATTTCTCTATTGCGAAGTTCAACTTGACCACTAGACTGAGGATGATAGGGTGATGCAATTCTATGGTTAACATCATACTTATCAAGCATCTTATGGAAAGCACCATGAATAAACTGTGAACCATCATTAGTCATTAAATATCTAGGGACTCCAAACCTTGGATAAAGTGTGAACCACCATCAGTCTTTTGCAAAATTAATTTTATTTCTGTATTGCTAAGTTCAACTTGACCACTAGACTGAGGATGATAGGGTGATGCAATTCTATGGTTAACATCATACTTATCAAGCATCTTACGGAAAGCACCATGAATAAAGTGTGAACCACCATCAGTCATTAAATATCTAGGGAGTCCAAACCTTGGGAAAATAACTTCCTTAAGCATTTTAATAGAGGTGTTTTGATCAACACTACTAGTTGGAATAGCTTCTACCCACTTAGTAACATAATCAACAGCAACCAAAATATGTGTATACCATTTAGAGGAAGGAAAAGGTCCCATGTAATCAAATCCCCAAACATCAAATGGTTCAATAGCAAGCGAATAATTCATAGGCATTTCTTGACACTTACCGATATTACCTATTCTTTGACATTCATCACAAGAAGAGACAAACTTACGGTCATCCTTGAAGAGAGTAGGCCAATAAAATCCAGATTGCAATACCTTGTGAGCAGTTCTATCTCCAGCATGATGCCCTCCATAAGCCTCGGAGTGACATTTCCGTAGGATTTGTCCCTGTTCATGCTCAGGTACACAACGTCTAATAATACCATCTACTCCTTCTTTATAAAGATGTGGGTCATCCCAAAAGTAATGTCTTAAATCATAGAAGAATTTTTTCTTTCGCTGGTATGTAAAGCTAGGTGGTAAATATTTAGCAACAATGTAATTAGCATAGGCAGCATACCAAGGAGTACTATTAGCAACATTTATTGCAGCTAACTGCTCATCGGGAAAACTATCATCAATAGGTAGTGGGTCATTAAGAGCATTTTCAAGCCTAGACAAATTATCATCTACAGGATCCTCATCTCCTTTTCTATCATGTAAATCAAATTCTTGTAACAAGAGAACCAAACGAATAAGTCTAGGTTTAGCATCTTTCTTTTCCAGAAAATATTTAATAGCAGCATGGCCTGTGTGAACAGTTACTTTGGAATCAACAATATAAGGTCTAAATTTATCACAAGCAAACACCACTGCTAATAATTCTTTTTTAGTAGTAGCATAATTTCTTTGAGCACTGTCTAGAGTTTTACTAGCATAATGAATAACATTAAGTTTTTTATCAACTATTTGTCCTAGAACAGCACCAACAGCATAATCACTAGCATCACACATAATTTCAAAAAGCAAGTTCCAATCAGGTGGTTGAACAATAGGTGCAGATATTAAGGCTTTCTTGAGTGTTTCATAGGCTTCAAGACAATCGTCATCAAAAACAAAAGAAATATCCTTTTGCAAAAGATTAGTAAGAGGCCTACAAATTTTAGAAAAGTCTTTGATAAATCTCCTATAGAAACCAGCATGACCTAAGAAACTACGAATAACTTTTATGTCCTTAGGACATGTCATTTTCTCAATTGCATCAACATTAGCTTTGTCCACTTCAATACCTCTTTCAGAAATTTTATGACCTAAGACAATGCCTTCATTAACCATATAGTGGCACTTCTCCCAATTCAAGAAAAGATTTTTTTTTTCTGTTCACATCTCTGCAAAACTCGCTCAAGATTGCTCAAACAATCATCAAAAGACTTTCAATAAACAGAAAAGTCATCCATGAAAACCTCAACAATCTTTTCACAAAAGTCAGAGAATATAGCAGTCATACATCTTTGAAAAGTAGCGGGTGCATTACATAAACCAAAAGGCATACGTCTATAAGCATAAGTTCCAAAGGGACAAGTAGAAGTAGTATTTTATTGATCAGGTTGAGAAACAGGTATTTGTAGAAAACCAGAGTATCCATCTATGAAGCAAAAGTGTGTGTGTTTCAAGCATCTGATCAATAAAAGGCAACGGGTAATGATCTTTTCTAGTTGCTTTGTTTAATTTTCTATAATCAATTACCATTCTATAGCCTGTAACAATTCTTTGTGGAATAAGTTCATTCTTATTCCACAATGAACAGGACTTACCCATCTACTATCAGTTATAGGATAGATTATACCTGCTTCCAGAAGTTTTAAGATTTCCGCCCTTACCACTTCCTTCAGTTTTGGATTCAACCGATGTTGGTGATCAACAGCGGGTTTAGCATCAGGTTCCATATTAATTTTGTGCTGACATGGAGTGGGACTAATGCCCTTTAAATCATCAAGCGTATATCCAATAGCAGTCCGGTGCTTCCTTAGAACTTTCAATAATCTTTCTTCTTCATGTTCTAAAAGGTTAACACTAATAATAACAGGATATATCTTCTTTTCATCAAGATAAGCATATTTCAAAGTGTCTGGCAATTGTTTTAATTCAAACACGGGATCACCTTTAGGTGGAAGAGGATCTCCTAGAGTTTCAATAGGCAAATTGTGTTTAAGCAAAGGACGTTGTTCAAAGAAAACTTCATCTATTTCATTTCTTTCATGCATATGTAAATCATTTTCATGGTCTAGCAAATATTGTTCTAAAGGATCAATAGGTGGAACAACAATAGAAGCAAGACCAATTAATTCATCCTTACTAGGCAATTCTTCTTCATGATGATTTCTACTAAACTTGGAAAAATTAAACTCATGAGACTCATCACCAAAGCTAACACCAACAATTTATTTCTTACAATCTATCTAGCGTTAACTGTATTCAAGAAAGGTCTACCAAAGATAATGGGACAAAAGTCATCTTGTGGGGAACCAAGAACAAGAAAATCAGTAGGGTATTTAATTTTTCCACACAAGACTTCAACATCTCTAATAATCCCAACTGGTGATATGGTGTCTCTATTAGCAAGTTTAATAGTAACATCTATTTCTTCTATCTCAGCAGGTGCTATATCTTTCATAGTTTCTTCATATAAAGAGTAAGGAATATCACTCACACTAGCACCCATGTCACATAAACCATGATAACAGTGATCTCCTATTTTAACTGAAATAACAGGCATGCCAACAACAAGTCCTTGTTTATCTCTTTTATCAGGTTTAGCAATTCTAGCGGCTTCTTCACAGAAGTAAATAACAAGCCCATCCATATCTTCTTCCAGGAGATCTTTAACCATAGCAATACTAGGTTTAACTTTAATTTGTTCATCAGGTTTAGGGGTTCTAATATAACTTTTGTTAACCACAATTGAAACTTTAGCATGTTCCTTAATCCTAACAGGGAAAGGTGGTTTCTCAATATAAGCAAAAGGAACAACTGGATCAACAATATAAAGTATACTTTCTTCTTTAACTGCTATTGGTTCTTTAATTTCTTCTTTAATATGTGGGTGATATTTAAACCACTTCTACTTAGGGTTTTCAACATGAGTAGCAAATGATTCACAAAAGGAGGCTATTATCTCAGAGTCAAGTCCATATTTAGTGCTAAACTTTTGAAAAGCATCAGTATCCATAAAAGATTGAACACAATCATACTTAAGTTTAATACCTGACTCTTTACCTTCTCGAGTTCCCAATCTTTAGAGTTGCGTTTAATTATTTCCGAAAGATCCCACCGGAATTCAATAGTCTTCTTCATAAATGAACCAGCACAAGAAGTATCAAGCATGGTTTGATCATTACGAGAAAGCCGAGCATAAAAATTCTGGATAATAATTTCTCTTGAGAGATCATGATTGGGGCATGAATATAACATTGACTTAAGCCTCCCCCAAGCTAGAGTGATACTTTATCCTTCACGAGGCCAAAATTTTTATATATATATATATATATATATATATATAATTCCGATCATGATGAACTAGATGCATAGGATAAATTTTTTGGTGGAACACCAATTTCAAATGATTTCAATTCCATGATCCAATATCATCACATAGCCTATACCATGCCAACACTTTTCCCTTCAAATATAAAGGGAAAACCTTTTTCATCACTTCATACCTGGGTAAACCTGCAAGCTTAAACAATCCACAAATTTTTTCCACATATATCAAGTGCATATCAGGATGTTCGGTTCCATCTCCCGCATAAGGATTAGCTAGCAGTTGTTATATCATACCCGAAGGAATTTCATATTCAATATTTTCAGTAGGTGCAGCAGGTCGAGGGATTGCTAATTGTGGTTTCGGATGAGGTGAAGATACCTCTAACAAACCCTCAAAGGATTGTTTTTTATAGCAACAAGTGACAATAAATTTCAGCACACTATATAAATGTTTCCTTACCAAATTCCACTTACCAAAGGCGCTTCACTCCCCGGCAACGGCGCCAGAAAATAGCCTTGATGACCCACAAGTATAGGGGATCAATTGTAGCTCTTTTAGATAAGTAAGAGTGTCGAACCCAATGAGGAGCAAAAGGAAATGACAAGTGGTTTTCAGTAAGGTATTGTCGGCAAGTGCTGAAATTGTAAGTAGCGAGTAGTTTGATAGCAAGATAATTTTGTAATGAGCAAGTAACGATAATAGTAACAAAAGTTCAGCAAGGTAGCCCAATCCTTTTATGGAAAAGGACAGGCCAAAGCGGTCTCTTATGATTAGCAAAGCGTTCTTGAGGGTACACGGGAATTTCATCTAGTCACTTTCATCATGTTGGTTTAATTCGTGTTCACTACTTTGATAATTTGATATGTGGGTGGACTGGTGCTTAGGTGTTGTTCTTACTTGAAAAAACCTCCTACTTACGATTAACCCTCCCGCAAGCATCCGCAACTACGAGAAAAGTATTAATAATAAATTCTAACCATAGCATTAAACTTTTGGATCCAATCAGCCCCTTACGAAATAGCGCATAAACTGGGGTTTAAGCTTCTGTCACACTCGCAACCCACCATCTAATTGCTAATCCACAATGCATTCCCTTAGGCCCAAATATGGTGAAGTTTCATGTATTCGACATTCACATGACACCACTAAGGGAATAACACCATACATACTATCAAAATATCGAACACATATCAAGTTCACATGGTTACTTGCAACATGATTTCTCCTGTGACCTCAAGGACAAAAGTAAATACTCACAAATGATAAACATGTTCATGATAAGAGGAGTATTAAATAGCATAATGGATCTGAACATATAATCTTCCACCAAATAAACCATATAGTAATCAACTACAAGATGTAATCAACACTACTCACCCACAAGTACCAATCTATAGTTCCGGTAACAAGATTGAACACAAGAGATGAACTAGGGTTTGAGAGGAGATGGCGTTGTTGAAGATGTTGATGGAGATTGCCCTCCCCAAGATGGGAGGGTTGTTGGTGATGATGATGACGATGATTTCCCCCTCCGGGAGGGAAGTTCCCCCTCCGGGAGGGAAGTTCCCCCGACGGATGGACGGCCACCTCCACATATGACGTGTACATGGTAGACACACCCAAAGAGGATGACAACGATGGCAAGAAGGATCCGGTTGAGGACAAGCCTTCTGAAGCACCTCCAAAGCATCAACGTTAGTGGCACCGCTCAAAATCATGTCACGAAAAAGACTGCAATACTGGCACTAGAGACAATAACACTCCAGAGAATGCCGAAGACCCCGATGCCCCCGTCGAGCCAACATCCGAACAGGATGATTGGGAGGATGGGCAAGTTAACCCCGACAATCCAGTCGGGAACGAGGACTTGGAGGATAGTAACTACATGCCGATCTCCTAAGAGGATGTGAGCCTCGGTGACGAAGACTTTATCGTGCCGGAGGAACCCCTCGAACAAGAGCGCTTTAAGCGCCAGCTAATCGCTACTACGAGAAGCCTAGAAAAGAAGTAGCAGCAACTCCAAGCCAAACAGGATACGCTCAATGATAGATGGACTAAACTCCTAACAACCGAGGAATATGGCCTCGAACGCCCAACCAAGAGCTACTCGAAGTGCAAACTGCTACCACAATTTGACGACGAGAACCTTGAGCCAATACCGCCAAAGTATAAACCCGCTGACGAACATGACCTACCACCACATGGACGGGACTGATCAGCTACTTATGCCGAACACCAGCCTGCGCCACCCCGCCGTCAAGGCAGGGAGGTAGCGGCCCCGGGCTATACCTATGACCTACGCAAGGACCTGGACAATAGAGCCGGTCAGACAAGATCAATCTATGGGTCAAGGGGGCATGCTCGAACATGAGAGGACGGCCATCAGGCCTGGCGCGACAAGCAAAACCCCACCCAGGCCGAAACTGCATTCGGACTTCATCTGAACTACGCCACGACATCGCCCGATACAGAGGCTCCGCACACCCCTTATGCTTCACCGATGAGGTGATGGAGCACCAGTTCCCTGAAGGGTTTAAACCCATGAACATTGAATCATACGATGGTACTACAGATCCCGCACTTTGGATCAAAAAATTTCTTTTCCATATTCACATGGACCGCGGTGATGATCTCCATGCCATCAAATACCTCCCACTAAAATTAAAGGAACTAGCACGACACTGGTTAAACAGTCTCCAAGAAAACTCTATTGGAAACTAGGAAGACTTGGAGGATGCCTTTAGAGACAACTTCCAAGGAACCTATGTTCGGACTCCAGACACCAATGACCTTTGTCACATAGTCAAGCAACCTAGAGAATCACCCCGGAAGCTATGGACCAGGTTCTTAATTAAAAAGAACCAAATTGTGGACTGTTTGGACACCGACGCCCTCGCGGCCTTTAAACACAGTGTCCAAGACGAGTGGCTCGCCCGACACCTCGGTCAAGAAAAACCGAAGTCCATGGCAGCCCTTACCGCACTTTTGCCCCGCTTTTGCGCGGGAAAAGATAGCTGGCTAGCTCGCAGAAGCAATAGCACCAGTGACCCTGGCACCTCCGAAGCCAGGGATGGCAATGGCAAGCCACGATGCAACAAACACAAGCGTCGAAGCAATAACAAAGATACTGAAGACACGACGGTCAGTGCCGGATTCAGTGGCTCTAAACCTGGTCAGCGGAAGAAGCCATTCAAAGGAAACAAGGCTGGTCCATCTAGTTTGGACAGAATACTCGATCGGCCTTGCCAGATTCATGGCACCCCTGATAAGCCTGCTAATCATACCAACATGAATTGTCGGGTCTCTAAATAGGCCGGCAAGCTAAACGCCAAACATAAGGGGAAGGGGCCGCCCCGCGAGGACGATGATGAAGAGCCTCGCCCACCAAATACAGGGGGACAGAAGAAATTCACCCCCGAGGTAAAAACGGTAAATATGATATATGCTACACATATCCCCAAAAGGGAGTGCATGCGTGCACTAAGGGACGTCTATGCCATAGAGGCAATCGCCCCAAAATTCAACCCATCGTCAGCCTGTCCGATCACTTTCGATCGCAGAGACCACCCGACCTGTATCCATCATGGAGGTTCAGCAGCATTGGTCCTTGACCCAATTATCAACGGATTCCATCTCACGCGAGTCCTTATGGACGGCGGCAGTAGCCTTAACCTGCTTTATCAGGACACTGTCCGCAAAATGGGCATCGATTCATCAAGAACCAAGCCCACTAAAACCACCTTTAAAGGAGTAATACCTAGTGTTGAAGCTCGCTGTACGGGCTCAATAACACTGGAAGTGGTCTTTGGTTCGCCAGACAACTTCTGAAGCGAAGAGTTGATCTTCGACATCATCCCTTTCCGTTGGGTTATCACGCACTGCTCAAAAGAACCGCCTTCGCCCGCTTCAACGCGGTCCTGCATTATGCTTACCTAAAGCTCAAAATGCATGGACCTCATGGCGTTATTACATTTAACGGAAACATGGAGCGCTCCCCCTGTACCGAGGAGCATACCACGGCTCTCGCAGCCGAAGCATAGGGTGGCCTTATCAAGCCGAATACTACCCCAACAGTTAAGCCCCCGGACACTATCAAACGAGTGCGGTATACCCCATAGAACGACAGCCTGACTCGTCCAAAGCTAGATTAGCCATCCAGCCTCCATCACAACCCCAGCTGGATGGCGGCATATGTACCGCGTGTACATAACTAAACACTAAAGATACCATGGGCACGGACGGAGGCATACAGAAAGCATAGTCCATGGCACGGGTCGACCCTATCTGTACCTTATATTTTCCATCTTTTTCTTCTTGTTTTCTTTTTCAGGTTCTTTACAACCCACACCACTCTTTGATGGTACTTAGGGCCCTTTTCTAGGCCCCTTATATACACTCGATTGTTGATCCTCTCAAAGGACCATACACTATAGGGAAAAGCGGCGCAGACATGCGGCAGAATGTCCAAAGGATCTTCAAGATCATCTTTTCAAATTTAGGACCTGTATACAGCCTTCCCTTGTTCTTGAGATGTAAAATGGCCTTGAGTCTTATGGCATCTTCTGTAAAAAATACGTTTTGACGTACCAATCAGACTATAATGGAAACAGTTTCGCCCAACCTTCTTCGGTATTGGCTTATTTCTTAATCTGTTTTCCCACTTTATGTCCGAATTGGCATATACACCTTGGTCCGACTTAAATCACCAGGGGATCTATTTCAAGCCATATATATTCTCAACAATAGAAAGTCCAAACACTCTCAGAGTATACTTTGGCGTCCCGAATACTGCATTATATGCAATGGCTCCGAATCACGTCTTTGGTCAATAGTTAGGTTGCCCGGCTCCTATGCCTGCCACCTTACGTTCCGTTTTTTGGCTAAGGTAATAAAGGGAGAACTACTGCGATTGTGTTCCCGGTTGGCCTGGTCAAACACCTCGATAGAGAAAGCCGAAAACTGACCATCATGATGCGGCGATAGCTGGTCAGCAATTCAGTGACTTATTAAATCTCTAGCAATTTCTTCTGTATTACACGAAGGGCTGACTTTTCCCATTCACACGCATAAGGCGCCCAAGTTTGGATAGGCACATACGCACCAAGGGCTACCTTATAACCCCATTGTCAAACTCCTATGGCTAAGTGAGAGTGGTAAACCGCATAGTTCGATTGCCTGGTTCGCCGCACTGACACCTCCTTTACGAACGAAGACGTTGGGTCAACGTGTGGCCATGTGCTGTTTCGAACACCCTCGTAGTATCTACGTGGGGGCTGAAGCCAACAACTGGCAAACTCTTAGGGATATAAATGGCCCACAGGAGGTGAGGGAGTCCTGGATTAGGGGGTCTCCGAACAGCCAGGCTATATCCTTTGGCCGGACTGTTGGACTATGAAGATACGAGATTGAAGACTTCGTCCCTTGTCCGGATGGGACTCTACTTGGTGTGGAAGGCAAGCTAGGCAATACGGATATGTATATCTCCTCCTTTGTAACCGACCTTGTGTAACCCTAGCCCCCTCCGGTGTCTATATAAACCGGAGGGTTTTAGTCCGTAGGACAACATACAATCATACCATAGGCTAGCTTCTAGGGTTTAGCCTCTCCGATATCGTGGTAGATCAACTCTTGTAATACCCATATCATCAAGTATAATCAAGCAGGACGTAGGGTTTTACCTCCATCAAGAGGGCCCGAACCTGGGTAAAACATCGTGTCCCCTGCCTCCTGTTACCATCCGTCTTAGACGCACAGTTCAGGACCCCCTACCCGAGATCCGCCGGTTTTGACACCGACAGGAGGAAAAACACTTTAAAAGACAAACACCATAAATATATTAAAAGGCCTTGGTTTATATTACAAAGCTTTGGTTTATACAACATCCGGGCAGTTCGGACACATTCACTCAAATATGATGTCCTTTGAGCACTGGCCCTCTATCAAGCGGGCACCTTCCAGGACGTCTTCAAAGTAGCGCTCCAGCGTACGGTGGTCCTTGCCCTCGAGCAAACCTTCAACGGCCATGATGGCTGCCTTTATTTTGGCCCAATGCATCTTGATACGGGCAAAGGCCAGCCGCGCACCTTCTATACATGACGATCGTTTGACCGCGTCAATACGGGGCAGTGCGTCAACAAGTCGTTGCACTAGGCCAAAATAGCTACTTGGGACAGGTTCGGCTGGCCATAGCTGGACTATGATGTCCCTTATGGCCAGTCCAGACATCCTATGCATCTTGGCCCACTGCGCCGTCTAGTCATTCAATAGCGCTGGGCGCTCCTGCGCCGCAAACTATGACAAGAATAGCTTCTCCATTGTATGCCCCTCCTGGGCCCGGAAGAACTGTGCGGCGTCGGTGGCACTCTTCGGAAGATCCACAAAGACATCTGGAGCACTCCACAATCGCGTGAGCAAGACATACTTCTGATTGTCGAATTTACTCTATAAGAGAAAAGGCTTACCAGCCGCTATCTGTCCGGCCTGCTTGATCTCCTTGCCAGTCGCTCGGGATTCGGCCCGCGCCTCCTCGGCCTTTTGTAGGGCCTTGGCAAGGTCGGTCGCCTAGGCTTTATTCTTCTCCTCTAGGGACTCGCACTTGCTGGCGGCGTCCTTGAGCGCTTGATCCACTTCGATCACCCGCTCCTCGTATCGGCGGCGGACGACCTGCTCGGACTTCAAGTCCTCGACCGCTTTATCAGCGGCCACTTTGTTCACCCTTGCCTGCTGCTTGGCCTGGGCAAGTTCACCCATAATGGTCTCGACGGCAGCAGCACTGCCTGCAATCATACACATAGCAGCGAATGAGCTTCGACTCAGAATCTTCATATTAAATACATGCATGAACGATATATTTTGAAACATACCTTGCGCTTCATCAAGCCTCTTGTTGACACAGACGAGATCCTCATTGGCCAGCCTCAGTTTACGCTTGAGCTCGGACACTTCGCGGCCTAGGCGGTTGCTGCTAACGGTGAAGCATGCTTCTCAAAATAGAAAAGTACATTATCTCCTGCAAATATTATCGATCCTCTGTTCGGCCTCTTTTAAAAAGCAGAACAGAGTCTCAAGGGCTACTATCTATATATAGGCATATTTTTTATATGGAAAGTGGCCAAGAATATTACATCGCCTACCTCGAAGCCTGTTAGCAGGCTAGTGAAGGCTCCGTTCAGCCCGCTCTTGGCGGACCGAACCTTTTCAACCACCACACCCATTAGGGTGCGGTGCTCCTCCATGATGGAAGCACGCTGCAGTGCCTCCATTAGTATGTCCGGCACCTCCGGATTAGTGGAGGTAGCTGCTGGAGTGGGCACTCCCCCCTCCGAAGGGGGCCGCTTATTCGGTTCCGGAGCCACATGGGTTTCCGGAACGGTGTTCGACTGGGGGCCGTACTGGTCAAGGCCCCCGCCGCCAGCCTCCATGGGGGTTACTCCCCCCGTGTTCTCAGCAGCCACGACATTACGCTCTAGCACAGTTTTAATGGCCTCCCATACCGCATTGTTGCCCGGAGAGGCCCTTCGGGGCAACACTTTGATGTCGTCTGTGACGACAGGCGGGGAGGCTCCCGGGGATGACTCGCTCTCCATCATCCCCGGATCCAAAGAATTCCCCTCCGATGACTGTTAGGGGAGATCGCGGGCTGGACTGCATCATACAATATATTAGACCACGATTATAAAGATCGAACTTATGTAAGGAATCCTAGGATACTTACGATGTGGCAAGGGGCTTCAACCGGGGGCGCCATTCGGGGATGGCCTCGGCGTCCGAATCCAAGCCGTCGGGGACGGATATTTCCCCCTTTTGGGCGCCTCCGCCTCTGGGTCTTCGAAGGCTACCCTTTTCTTCTTCCTTCCCTTCGGGGAAGAATTGCTTTCTGTATCCTCTTCATCTTCATCCTCCTCGTGGGAGGATTGAGTTTCAGTCTCTCCGGACACTTCGTCCGAGGTACCTTTACGATGGAGGCCATCTTTGGCCTCCTTGTTCTTCTTTTTGGCCTTTTTCTCCGGCACCTGATAGGGCGCCGGGACCAGCATCTTCATTAATAGAGGATCAGCTCGGTTTTCGGGCAGTGGAGCTGGACATCTAATCTGCTCTGCCTTCTTTGTCCAGCTCTGTTTAGAGTATGGAATTCTCAATACACCCCTTTGATTGACGAACTAAGTTATGTTCGGAAATTTAGCACTTACCGGGGAGGCCGGATGATTGCAATTGAGGCCGATGTCCTCGGACGTCTTTGGCCATGACTTTTGAGTCTTGAAGAGTAGCTTCCAGATTGCTTTGTGCGTCGTGCCGAAGAAATGTTGCAGGGTCCTCGGCCCTTCCGGATTGAACTCCCACATACGAAGAGACCGGCATTGGTTGGGAAGGGTTCGGCAGATGAGCATCACCTAGATCACGTCAGTGAGGCTGGTGTTCTTCTCTATGATGCTTTTGATGCACTTTTGCAACGTCTACACGACGCCAGCTGCAGCGGGGATCTGGATCTGAAGGCAGGAGTGGCCGCCCACTTGGTGCTGTGGGGTTCGGTGATGTAGAACCACTCCTGCTACCATGCCTTGACGGTCTCTACAAAGGCCCCTCTAGGCCAGATAACTTTGGTGAGTTTGCTAACCATGGCGCTGCCGCAGTCAGCATGCTCCCCGTCAACCACCTTTGGCTTCACTTTGAAGACCTTGAGCCACGGGCCGAAGTGTGGGGGGGAGGGGATGCGGAGGAATGCCTCACACACGACGATGAATGCCGAGATGTGGAGAAAGGAGTTCAGGGCTAGATTGTGAAAATCTAACCCATAATAGAACATGAGACCGGGAACCAAGGGGTGGAGTGGAAACCCTAGTATACGGAGGAAGTGAGGGATGAATACAACCCTCTCATCGGGCTCTGGAGTGGGGATGACTTGCTCTTTAGTAGGGAGCCAGTGTCTGATTTCTACTCTCAAATACCACACCTCACGGAGCTCCTTGATGTCCTTTTCCATCATGGAGGAGACCACCCATTTGCCTTGAGAGCCGGATCCGGACATGGCTGGAGTGTTTGGTGGTGACGGAAAAGATCGAAGCTTGGGCGACGAGGCTCGAGGACGGAAGGGCTGAGGAAGAAGAAGGCGTGAGGTAAAAAGATGGATCCTTATCCTCTCATAAAGGTAGTGAATATCAACCACCCCCTCCTCGCTAGCCTTCAAACTCGCCTATTCCCAAGGGGTCGTGCAGATGGCACAGTTGGATTACCCAAACCCGTATTGATGAGAATCCCGCAACAAGGGGACACGATCTCTGCTTTGAGAAGACGTGTCAGTGAAGACCGCGCCTTGAAACGCGAAGCGGGAGGCTAAAAAATGGTTCAAAATCATAATAGGGCCAGGCCTAACGTCTCGCCGAAAAGACTGTCAGTAGACATGACTTATTTTGTTTAAATATTTTGCCCTTGTGGTTCAGGGTTGTAACTGTTATACAGAGCCGGATATAGTTCTTTTGTTCAACAGCTTTGGAGTATTCGGAGGAGGAACCCGCCTTGCAATGCCGAAGACAATCTGCACCGAACACATCGTCATTGAAGCCTGGTTTAGGGCCTATTGAGGGATTCCTGCGTTAGGGGGTCCGCGGGTGTCCGGGCTATGTGACATGGGACGGACTGATGGGCCGTGAAGATACAAGATAGAAGGCCTTCCCTCGTGTCCGGATGGGACTCTGCTTTGCGTGGATGGCAAGCTTGGCCTTCGGATGCATAGTTTCCTTTCTCTGTAAACCGACTCTATACAACCCTAGGCCCCTCCGGTGTTTATATAAACTGGAGGGTTTTAGTCCGTAGAGGCCAAGACAAATCATACAGGCTGGACATCTAGGGTCTAGCCATTACGATCTCGAGGTAGATCAACTCTTGTAACCCCTATACTCATCAAAGTCAATCAAGCAGGAAATAGGGTATTACCTCCATTAAGAGGGCCCGAACCAGGGTAAACATCGTGTCCCCTGCCTCCTGTTACCTTCGATCCTCAGACGCACAGTTCGGGACCCCCTACCCGAGATTGGCCATTTTTGGCACCGATAGACCCCCCCTAGGAAAGCAATCTTCCACCGGATCCGGAGCATGACTCCAGACTCCCACAACACGAGTTTAACTCCGAGTTTTGCGCCACCGAGAAGTACCAAAAGCTGAGTTGTGTGCACGGGCACACTCCCGCTCGATGTGTATGCATGGAGGGATTCAACATTGGTAGGCGGTTTCTAAGTTGCCCCTGAGAGGTTAGTGCTTAGTTCATCATTTTACTTCAGTTAATGCCACCGCTCATCCTGAATACTATTTAACATTGGCAGGGATATGAGGCGTGTGCCTTTGTTAACTGGCTGGATGAAGAATGGCATGGCAGGGCTCGGAGTGCTATCACCAAGCTCACAAAAGATAATGTAAAGCTGAAGAAGAAAATGGTTGATCTGGAATGTACAATCAGTACGATGAAGCAAGAAAGAATCAATCACAGGCAACAGATGAAAGCAAGAGACAAGAAGGAACTACCATATGTAGTTGTCGTTGTCGCATTAGCCATGTTATATGCGATGTTTTCAATGATGATTAGGGGTTTTGTTTGACAGTATTGCTAAAGCGCATCCAGATGTGCTCTAAGTAATGCACATCTAGGTCCTATGCCATTGATGTTATGTGAAGATTCATGCAGATATTTTCCTTTGTGTTTTTTTCTTTTCCTTTGTAGTTTGATTATTACTGGCTTTATCAATAAGAAGAGCTCAATGTATTGCTTGCCAATTTTCCTACTCCGGTCGTACCAGTACCGGTGCATAATCCCAAAACTCGTTCCTTCTTTTTGTCCTGAAAAAATAAACCAGCCAATAGGAGCCCTGCGCAACCCCGGGAATTTGGAGCGACTGGGTACAAATAATTGCGGTTGATTATATCAGCGGTTAGATAATACGTCAACCCCCGCTTCAATTGGCATTTCCTCTTCTATGCATACCCCGCTTAAGTGTCCACCATCTTCATCGTTCCCGACAGGCCGCGCTACACACTGGCACACACTCTGCAACCATGTCGAGCGAGAGCAAGGACGATAGTTTGACCAGCAGTCTCGCACCTGATGATAGGTCAACATTGGAATCATCCCGCTCGTCTTCCATGAGTCGGGCGTCGAGCCCAGACTTCAATTATATCCGGATCATGGAAGGGACGCCGCCTCTGGAGTCTTCAGATGACAACTAGACAGACGAGGAGCCGTTGGAGGACGGAGAAGAGGACGACAATGATGAGGAGGATGAATGGTCGAACAAGGAGGAGGATGATGATGACAACAATGACGATGACAACGGCGGCGACGATGAAAGCCAATTGTGAGCGGCAAGAAGCGTCCTCGCCAAGACGATGTCACGGGGCCATCCAACAACAACAAGAAGAAGGACTAAATTAAGAAGACTATACATATCTCTGTTTTTGTTCGCTCATATTAATTTGTTATCTCTGTTTATCCCTTCAATCTCATCGCAGACGGTTAGTAATATGTATTCAACAGAGATCTTCTACATTATCACCCACAGGTTGGTTTGTTGAACTGTGTGCCCTAACGAGCACACAATTCACAAAACACGGTATGGGATGTCTATAATGATCACACGCAATTCTGATTACCGGCCTGTTTGCCGGGTATCACACACATCTTGTTACGCAGGATCGTTTGTGTTCACCTCGATCTTCGAAAATAGTTCATTGGAGAGAACACTATGCCGTATATCACACACACATTGATATGGATGCCTGTCTCTGTAGTTCTGTCTAATCGCAAACAGTTCGTATGGATCAACCATATGCGCAGCATCGCATATGCAACTAAAATCTGAACCATGTTTGATGTGCCACAATTGCAAACGGTTTGCACCTTTTTACGGTTATTTTACACCACCATTTGCGGTTATTGCATCGCACACAGTTTCATCGAAGGGTCTTTGATCATAGTGTCGCGTTAGCAGCATCCTACAGTAGTGTATATTCGACATCATACGCTCCCCGGGTCCAGATGAGAATGAAGAAGATGACGGCTCGCAATATCTAAACAATACCGGTGTGCGTATCATATTTGATGAAGACGAACGAGTAGATGAAGTCCAGAACAATGACGATGAAGGAAATGTTGTTCTTCAAATAACAAAGACCGGCGAGGTATATTTATATAAGGCATCTGGTGATCATCACATGTTTTAATTGATTTGTATATATATTAATGAATCGATATTTCTTATTTTAGCCCTTCGAATTGAGCAAATCTTCTACAAGTAGCAGGGCAGTTCAAGGCCCGGCCAAAAAGTTGCAGGCTGGCGTAAAGTACAACATCAATGCCATCAAACCTAATGGCGAACCGCTTGAACCTAAGAAGTATGTGAACATGTTCAGTCGTCAATGCTGAGTTATTGTCCGGGACCAAATCCCGATCTCCATTCAAGAATGGAAAAAAGGCAGCAAAGGGAGATCCAGATGTTACTTTTGTCGACCAAAGAGCAAAAGATCTGCTTTGGGAATCGCTCATGTCACATTTCACCCTACCAGATCATTTGATAGATGAAGATCTTGAGAAAGTCAAGAACAGTGCTCTTAAGAAGATGGCGATTGCATTCAACAACCACAAGAAGATTATATGGGCTGCATACGTCAATGTAGGAAAACAGACTCCATAATTCAAGGGAACACTGGAGAAGGCAAGAGATCACTGGGACGCTTTTGTGAACTTCAAGGAATCGGAAGTAGCTTAGGAACGGTCGAGAAAAACAAGATTAATGCTGCGAAAAAGGAGTGGCACCATAATCTGGGGCCAGGTGGCTACAAGGTGGCCCGGCCTAAGTGGGATATCATAGAGCAACAGATGATTGTTGCAGGGGTCACTCCAATTACATTGAACTGGCCTGAAAGGTGCAGGACTTGGTTTTACGCGCATGGGGGGAAGTTGGACCCAAAGACAAGGCTGGTTTTGGAGCGGGCATGTCTTAAAGGAGCCACCGACAGTTTACTTGTTGCAATAGAAGGGGCTCGAATGGGGGTGTTCACGCCCAACAGAGAGAACGACGAGCTTATGTGCGCCCTGAAGAATCCTGAACACCCGGGAAGAACATGAGGCAAAGGCCTTGTTCCATGGTATGAGGGGTTTGCGGACTGGAATGCTGACTACAAAAGCTGTGCGAGAAAGAAGCGGCAGGAGGAGCAAAAGAGGAAGCAAGAGGAGGAGCAGATGAAGCAGGAAGCAGACCACCTTCACATCATAGAATCAAAGCATGCGAAGTTGGAATGCACTTTCATCCGACAGCAAGAGCAGATCGACTCACTTAGCCAGGAAAGGGCATCTTAGCGGCAGCAGCAAGCAGATCCACCATTGTATAGCACAGTCCCTTCCATGCCGAGAAGCAGCGTGGGTTCAGCCCCGAGCGATGAACGATGCACTGCTGGATAGATACCCTGTGGATGATATCATAGCTATGACAACTTGTGAGCTACACATGAAAGTGAAGAACATATCCATGAAGGTGGCGGACGGCTATGCACTGGTGCGTGTTGGTCCTAAACAAATGGTTTTTAATCCCTTTCCGCGACGGCATTTGGAACCGTCGCCAAGTGAGTGTGGGTGATAGGGGGTCCTTCCCACACGACCCCGAAACCGTCGGGGATAGGGACCCTACAGTACTCCAACTCATTTATGCTTGCATTGCCATCGCAGTCGGTATTCTGTGGTGCTATGTTTATAATGTGCGGCCCATCACAAACGGCTCACTATTATAGAAAGTGTATGATGCGCGGCCCATCACAAATGGTTCACTGTTAAGAAGATTAGTTCATCATCGTACGAGTGTCAAACAGGATAACGAAACGTCGGACCGTCGTAACATCGTCGTACACGACAACTACCACACACGCTATTCTGTGGTGCAATGTTTAAGATGCATACTTCATTAGAAACAGTTCATGGTTGTGAATCATGTACAATAAGGCAACTAACACAAACATTTAGTTTGCCCGCACCGTTTGTGATGTTGTCTGACATCGCACATGCTTTAGAAACGACAACTGTGTGCATGCTTGCACATGTTTCCTCTCTGTGAACCGTCTCGAATTATGGTGTATATTGCACACGTTTGTGTTTTACCAGCCGTGTGTGCTGTAATAACCTGGAGCGTAATTTCACCGTAATTTAATTGCTGCTATTTAAATTGTACCGGATTTGAATTTGAATTTGAATGTATGCTACATCTTTATTCATATCAATCTGGTTCAAACAACCAATGCATTATTCAATTCATAGGTACATATGTTCAAGAATTACATAAGAACCAAATAAATAGTGATGAACCATAGTTGTATACTTGTACTATTAAATATGGTAAAGAAAGAGGAGAAATATATTCTGGTTGCTGAACAAGGTGAAGCAGAATGCCCATATTATGCCCTCCTCCATGCAGAAGACATGCACGACTCTAGTCCAACCCCTTGTGATGGTCGACCGCCCATCATTCACGGTCTGTATGAAAACATCTAGATAATCATCATGTTTTGGTAGTAATACTTTAACCTTTGCATGCCCACCAATCATGTAGTGGAGAGGTAATCTTGAGTAAACTGCTTTGGCAACCACTTCAAAGGAAAAAGATTCATACATTGTCATCTAACACAACTCATTATGGGCAATAAAAAGAAGGCTGCAGAGTTCTTACTTACCATCCTGCAGTTCGCTGTTGTCTTGGATAAAGTGTAAACAAATAGTTTAATTGCCATCTTTGGACCCATTTTACTAACAATCTTTATCAGCTTCCTCACTTGATGATGGTTCATCGATATCTCATTGCCCCATACGCAGAAAGGGTCGAAGCGCGGATCTTTACCAATGACATATGTACCTAAAAGCACCAAGTTAACATTAGAAGCTAAACAGCAATTGCACAATGATGTAGTACAACACTCTTTTATAATATGTCTATATACATCTGTATGTGGTAGTCCATTTGAAATCTTTAAAATGACAAATATTTAGGAACGGAGGGAGTATCTTATAACATCCAACATACTCAAATATTAGAGGAATTAACTTCTTATATTATGGGCCGGAAGGAGTTTAGTGCATTCTTACAAATTATTGGCTGATTAATGCTGCTGTATCCAAGGGTTACAGTTAGTTTGAGCTAGTTCGGGCTCAAATAGCCCTAAAGTATATCTAAACATGAGGGCTAGTTTGAGCTAGTTGCATCTATAACCCACCCAAGAAAAACTATCCAACCCAAGAGGTGCTAATTGGAACTAGTTCTCCTAGTGCATCTATTGTCAATCTAACGCTGCCATCCAAACAACTCTTTGTATGGAGTTAGTTTAGGGTTAGTAATGAGCTAAAAACTAACTCTAAGCTCTAGCTAAGTTGAGTATCCAAACAGTGATGTGTTGTTGTTGTTGTTGCTGCTGCTGCTCTTCTACGTATGTCTAGAGATCATTAGAACATTAATGTAACACTCTTCCTTGTTGCTATGTAGTCTAGGATTGCATATTTAGACATTAAGTATAGTGCATGTTGCTATGTAGCCTCAGATATATTACATATGGCCCTAGTTAACCTAACGATAAATGGGTTGCAGATATATTTAATTAAAAGTCCGATTCACCGTTTAGTCCCTTATCAGCCGCCGGCCTATATGGTACCAGCTACCGATATCCTCAACAGTGACAAGATATAAGCCATGGGATGAAACTAACCTTGATGGAAAACAGCAGTCGTTCCCAAAATTGTCCTGTGTAGGTACATCGAGAAGCATATTAAGCACAACAGTTCTGTCGGCATCCTGGGAACGGGGGTCCCCAGAATTGCCTACCTGCGGCCCATGATGTGGCTCCAGCAGCGGCCCCGTATGGCCCGTCTTCACTAGCGAACACTCAAGACCCTTGCGAGGGGCCAAGCCTCGTGAGGCGGATGACGCAAGACCTCCTCGGGGGTGGCCTCACCAGGCTGGCTCACGAGGGGCGGAGAGATCAAGGCAAGGGGCACCTCGCGAGGTCCCTATGACGTAATCCATGACGACCAAGGCCAGGCGAGTGCCAGCATGCATAGTGTACTTGTTTCCTCTTTGGTGCTAAGGAGGCAAGCGCAGGCGAGGAGTCCCGAGGCATCAGGCAAAGGTTTCCATATTGGTGCAACAAGACCAAGACCAGCACGACGGCAGTTCGTAGGTCACCATGGAGCCCAGGACAGTGTCACCACCAGAGCCTTTGGCAGACGAAGACCACCTTTTGTCAGGATAAGTTGTACTAGTTGTCTCCCTTCAAATTTGGCCGTTGTTGGATCCCTTCCCGCCTACATTTGGGAAGAGGACCAGGGCCTCTATAAATAGGACTAGCCACCACAGTAGGAGGCAATAGATCTTCGATCGGATCCATTCCATTCTCAACCACACAAGCTCATCGAGCTCAAGAACACCTCTCCTCAGGAGGCTGTTCATCCCTTGTACTTGTTCACCCTCAGCCTGCAAGGAAATCCACCACACCACACTGGAGTAGGCTATTACACCACAACGGTGGACCAAACCAGTATAAACCTAGTGTCCTTTGTTTTGCGAGTTCGACGTGCTGAGCTTTCAGATCATGGTGAGAGCGTGAGCTGGGGGGAGAGATCTTCATGCACACCCCAAAGTTCGAACCTCAAGGGTTTTGCTGGAACCCGAAATCTGACATTTGGCGTGCTAGGTAGGGGTGTGATGAAGCTTTCCTTCCGTTGATCCACGTTCCACTGCTCCACCGCATCCATGGCAGACGCGCGTCGAGCCCGCGCCGAGCGCCGGGCCGCCCTCATCGCCCGTGTCGCTCAGACGACCCCTGTCGGTGGGCCTCCCCATCATTCTCCATCTCATGTTGCCAATGCAGCTACCGGCCCGGCAGCAAACAAGCAGCAAGCATCATCACTGCACTCCTCCGTGCAGCGGGACGGCCGCACCGCCACCCCGTTGCTGACTCCGGCCGGCTCATCGGCTCACGCTCGTCACGTGCCCACGGACGCGCAGGCAGCGCTGCTCATGGCATGCGAGCTCCTGCGCTACGCCCGATCGATGACCTCTACAAGGACTGGTTAGACAGCATCGCCGAGCTCGTCAGCGTCGCTGGGGGCTCTCATGCACCATCCCTCTCGCTGCCTCACCCACCTCCAGCCGCGGGCGACGTAGCTCATGGAGCACCTTCGTTGCCTCTGGATCAAGACGGCACCCTTGCACCAAGACGCTCACGGAGCGCCACCGCCTCCTCCGCGTCAAGACGGTGTCCTTGCCCCAAGACGCGTGGTCATATGGCGTGATCCGCCATGCCGTGTGCCCGCACACGAAGAAGGAAGCTGCCAGGAGGTCCCTTGGCCACAAGAAAATGCTCCAACGCTCCCGACACCACCATGACAAGACTGCATGCCGCCTCTGGCAGCAGTGCACGGACATCAAGGGCAGGCTCCGCCCCTGCAGAGGGCCCCGGTGGCCACTGCAGGCTGTTGCGCCTTCGCTCCCGAGCTGTGCACCGTCGTTTGGCCAAGCAAGTTCAAGCCGGATCTGCCTCCGCACTACTACGGCACCCCCGACCCCACGGAGTTCCTGCAGCTCTATGAACTGAGCATCGAGGCGGCCAACGGTGACAAAAAAAGTCATGCCGAACTGGTTTCCCATGGATCTCAAGGATGGCGCTCGCTCGTGGCTCCTGAACCTTCCCGCAGGATCAATCTTCTCCTGGGGTGAGATGCGCGACTACTTCATCGCCAACTTCTAGGGTACTCGCGATCGCCCTTCGGCTGCGGGTGACCTGCGCCGCATCAAGCAACAGCCGGGAGAGACCCTGTAGAAGTACATCCAGCACTTCAACAACGTTCGCCTCAAGGTCCCCAAGGTGACGGACGAGGCCATCATCTTAACGTTTTTCGATGGCGTCCGTGACGTCAAGATGAAGGAGGAGCTCGCCATCCACGAGGAGCTATGCACGACTCTGGAGCTGTTCAACATAGCGACCAAGTGCACAAGAGCTGAGGAAGGGAGCCTCTCCCTCCTCGAGCTCCCTACTAGCGACCCAGAGGAGAAGAAGGCCAAGGTCAAGGATGTGAAGCGCAAGGGAAAAGCCATGCTCGCGGCGGAGCCGGACACGAAGCGCGGCTGGGACCACCCCGAGTCGTCCAAGAGCAGCAACCCATTCTATGCCTTCCACAATGTACACAGCCACAACACCAATGATTGTCAAGAGCTCAGGGCCATCGGAGATGGACGCTTCGGTCGATGCCCAGAGCGCAACGACCGGGGCTACGGTTGAGGAGGAGGACAAGGTGGAGGATGCTGGGACGACCGCGGCCCGCGCCAGGAGTGGCATGACTGACTCGTGAGGACCACTGGTAGGAGCAGCTTCGTGAGGGCGCTTGGCGTGATGAGCCTCGCGAGGACCGTCCTCAGGGCAATCCTAGCCTCCCTCCGCTGCCACCACCACCAAGAAGGAACGATGACCACCATCAGGACGAGGGGGCGGGGGGCTTCTAGGTGCCATGCGCCACCGCTTGCATCTTGGGCGATGCTCAGGCCCCAGCTTCCCAGCGCATCTTCAAGCAGTTTTTTCATTAGGTGAATGCAACCCTCCCCAGGCTCGAGGCCATGCGCCCACTCAGGTGGTCCAAGTATGCCATCACCGTTAGCTCGGCGGACCAGCTCAAATGCGCGGCGACCGCCAGCGTCATCCCGATGCTTTGTTCACCCGTCATAAACAATGTCCAAGTCACCAAGACCCTCATCGACGGCGGCGCGGGGCTCAGTGTCCTATCCGTCGAGACGTTCGACAGCCTTCAAGTACTCTATGATCAGCTGCAGCCTACTAAGCCCTTCTCAGGAGTGACCGATGGCTCCACCACCCCGATAGGGCAAGTTCGTCTCCCTCTCACCTTCGGCCAGCGCGACAACTACCACACCGATCTCGTCGACTTCGACATCGCCCACATCCATCTGTCGTACAATGCCATCCTCGGGTACCTAGCATTAGCCAAGTTCATGGCAGTGACCCACCATGGCTACAACGTCCTCAAGATGCTAGGAAGCGGCGGAATCATCACAGTCCCCTGCAAAGAAAGAGATGCGGTGTGCTTGTAACGCCCTCGATGCGTCTATATCTCCTACGTGTCGAAGCACGACTTAGAGGCATAACCGCATTGAAAGCAATGTCGCAAGTGAGGTAATCTTCGCAAACAACCCATGTAATATAAATAAAAGGGGAAAGGATACATAGTTGGCTTACATTCGCCACGTCACACAAATACATGAATAACATTACATTCATCCAATACACTCATGGTCCGACTACGGTACCAAAATAAAGATCAACCCCCAAATGTGACAAAGTCCCCGATCGCCCCAACTGGGCACCACTACTGATCATCTAGGAAAGACACATAGTAACAATGAAAGTCTTCATCGAACTCCCACTTGAGCTCAAGCGCATCGTCTGGAGCGGTATCATCGGTCCCTGCATCTGGTTTGGAAGTAATCTGTGAGTCACGGGGACTCAGCAATCTCGCACCCTCGCGATCAAGACTATTTAAGCTTATAGGTAAGACAAGGTATGATGTGGAGCTGCAGCAAGTGACTAGCATATATGGTGGCTAACATACGCAAAAGATAGCGAGAAGAGAAGGAAAAAGCACGGTCGAAAAACTATGATCAAGAAGTGATCCTAGAACAATCTACGCCAAGCATTATTCCAACACCGTGTTCACTTCCCGGACTCCGCCGAGAAGAGACCATCACGGTAACACACGCGGTTGGTGCATTTTAATTAAGTTAAGTTTCATGTTATCTACAACCGGACATTAACAAATTCCCATCTGCCCATAACCGCAGGCGCGGCTTCCGAAAGTTCAAAACCCTGCAGGGGAGTCCCAACTTAGCCCATCACAAGCTCTCACGGTCAACGAAGGATATTCCTTGTCCCAAGACAATCCGATCAGACTCGGCATCCCGGTTACAAGACATCCTCGACAATGGTAAAACAAGTCCAGCAACACCGCCCGAATGTGCCGACAAATCCCGATAGGAGCTGCACATATCTCGTTCTCAGGGCACACTCAGATAGGTCAACCTACAAGTAAAACCAACCCTCGAGTTTCCCCGAGGTGGCCCTGTAGGCTGCCCAGTTCGGACCAACACTCAGAGGAGCACTGGCCTAGGGGGGTTTAAATAAAGATGACCCTTGGGCTCCGGAAACCCAAGGGAAAAAGAGGCTAGGTGGCAAATGGTAAAACCAAGGTTGGGCATTGCTGGAGGAGTTTTATTCAAGGCGAACTGTCAAGGGGTTCCCATTATAACCCAACCGTGTAAGGAACGCAAAATCCGGGAACATAACACCGATATGACGGAAACTAGGGCGGCAAGAGTGGAACAAAACACTAGGCAAAAGGCCGAGCCTTCCACCCTTTACCAATTATATAGGTGCATTAAGATAAAATAAGATAATACTGTGATATCCCATCAATAAACAATGTTCCAACAAGGAACGATCTCCAATCTTCACCTGCAACTAGCAACACTATAGGAGGGGCTGAGCAAAGCGGTAACATAAGCCAAACAACGGTTTGCTAGGTCATGGTGGGTTAGAGGTTTGACATGGCAATTTGGGAGGCATGATAAGCAAGTGGTAGGTATCGTAGCATAGTCATAGCAAAAGAGCGAGCATCTAGCAAGCAAAGATAGAAGTGATTTCGAGGGTATGGTCATCTTGCCTGCAAAGTTTTTAGAGTTGCCTTGATCCTCGTAAGCAAACTCAACGGGCTCCTCGTTCAGGTACTCGTCTCCTGGCTCTACCCAAACAAGAACAACAAGCAAATGGAACACAATCAACCACGTGCAATGCTCAAACAACATGATGCAAACACGGTATGATATGCGGGATGCGGTATGTGATGCATATGCAAGAATAGACAAGGAATGATAGAACCTGGCCTCAACTTGGAAATCCAAGAGTGTCACTGGAAAGGTGAGGTGATTTCGGTTGAAATCAATACAAAGATCACCGGAATCGGATGCACGGTTTGGAAAAGGCAAGCAAAACAAATATGGCACCGGTCTGCGATAATCAGCAAGTGACCAACTAAATGCATCAAGTTAAATATGCTATATCACTCAAACATGACAGCAAAATACATGGCAGGGATCCAATCATGATGCTTTACAAAAGATGAACACTGAGCTACGGCTAATTCATCCATTAACAGGTTCAAACAAGCATGGCAAAAGAGCAAATGATAACAGGTTTCAGACAGTGAAATTAACACAAGTCTAGAATTTATCATCAGAAAGCACACTTTAGAGCATGAAAACTACAAGCTACAGGAACTTAACATGGCAAAGCAAGGCATGGCATGAAGCTACTCAAAGCAATTAACAAAAGTCCCTTAGTGACCTTGAGCCAAAAGGGATCAAAAAAATACAATTGCAAGCATGTGAACATGGCAAAAACATAAACAGATTCAGACTTAGTGAAATACTGGAGCATGCAAAATAGTTAACGAGTAGACATGTTTACGAGCTCGATGCACTCACTACAGAGCATGGAATGACAAACGAAGCATACACCCATCAAGAAGACATGGCATAGAAGCTAGACATGGCAAGAAAAACATCATAGCATGCACGGATCAACAACAACATCCTCGGCAAAATTGCTAAACATGCCAACAATCTGCGAGGATCATTTTATAGCAAACATAGAGCTCGATTGACTCAATCTAGGGTGCTCCATAAATGCAAACAAAGACATGGATGAATAGAGCACCACAATATTAACAAAACATCCTTACTGATCATCCTCAAAAGAGGCACGGATCATTAGGAAACAACATGAACATATGGCATAACAACAAAAACAGGACAAGGACTTAGTGAAATTCTAACTCCCTGAAATTAGCATCAACGATTACGCTACTTTGCAAGCTTGTGCTAGTCACCACAAATATCACAAAAATACAAGGCAAGCACCCCTGTAAAGATGACATGACATATAACAAAACACATGTAGAGCTCAGATCATAGCATGCACACATTAAACATGGCAAAAATGACAAAAGGCCATTTGCTGAAACCGATCTGACAAATTCATCACATAGCCCTCTTCCAACAACATTTCAGGCATCAAGATGAGCTCGAATGAAAATGATGCAATGAGATGAAATGATGTACTCGTCGAGGCGAACATTTTGATATGCTACATGCACGAATCGGAGCTACGGATGCAGAGTTATGACATGTCAAAGATTGCAAAAATCTAGGGTTTCGGGGAGAAGTCAACCGTTTTAGATCTGAGATCTAGATTGGCGCGGGTTACGAGGTTCGCCGGACATCGATGTAGCCGGACTTGTCGAGGTCGTCGGGGTTCGCCGGAGGAGCTTGGTGCGCCGGAGAGGACGAGGGAGGCCGGGACGACGCAGGTCGCCGGCGGGGTGGCGAGGAGGCGGCGCCGGCGCGGCGAGGTGGCGCGGCTCCGTCGCTGGGCGCAGCAATGGCGGAGCTCGCCGGAGCTCGGCGGAGCTCGGCGACCGGAGATGGCGGGCGGGGGTGCCGGGCGCCTCGGGCGGCCAGATGGGAGGAGGACGGCGGCGGGATCGCGGGCGGATCGGGCGAAGCGGCCGGAGGCGATGGGCTCGCGGGGGCCCCGGAGTGGGCTTCCCGGGCCGGCTGCGGGAGAGGTGCAGCGGCGACACGTGGCGGCCGGCGGTTGGCCGCGGCGATGCGTCTGGCCGGGATCGGACGTGTCCGACAGCGGCGCGAGGGTTTTTTAGGGTTTCGGGGGGAGAAGACCCGTGATTTCGAGAGGGGATCTATAAATAGGCGTAGAGGGAGCTAGGGAGCTCCAAATGGGGTGCGGTTTTTGGCCACGCGATTGTGATCGAACGCTCTAGAAGATGGAGGGGTTTTTGGTGGGTTTTGGGCCAAATTGGAAGGGTGTTGGGCTGCAACACATACGGGGCCTTTTCGGTCCCTCGGTTAACCGTTGTAGTATCAAACGAAGTCCAAATGGTACGAAACTTGACAGGCGGTCTACGGGTAGTAAACCTAGGCCGCATGGCAAGTCTCGGTCCAATCCGAAAACATTTAACCCCCACACACGAAAAGAGGTATAAAGGGGCACCGGGTGACATAGGAGCGCCGGAATGCAAAACGGACAACGGGGAAAATGCTCGGATGCATGAGACGAACACGTATGCAAGTGCAATGCACATGATGACGTGATATGAGATGCATGACAAAGACAACAACACACGGAGACAAAAACCCAACAACGGAGAAATAAAATAACTTAGCGCCGGAAACGGCAAGAGTTGGAATATAGATAAGGTAAATTACATCCGGGGTGTTACAGTGCTCCCTGGAGCGCGCCTTCCAAGACACACAATCGAAGAGCCTGACAGCGCGCAGTATCCTCCTGAGGCCATCCCCAAGAAGAATCAGTAGGTACTCCACACAGGGCCTCAGGGGGGTGGTGCCTCTAGCGGCGCCACCTCAGGATTAGTGCCCGCACCCGGGGCGCCTCCCTCCCTCGGATAGGAAGGCGCGCCCGGCGCCCTCCTCGAGCGAGGCTTGGGGGCTCTCTTCTAGAGGGCCTCAGACACGGCCAACATCACGAGGGAGGCGCTGGGGCACCACGTGGAGGCATGCTTTGAGGCATGTTTCCCTCGGGAGGGCACCGGGCGAGGAGAGCTCGGAGCTTAGGAGTTCATCGTCAAGGCCACCCAAGAGCTTCAAGAATCAAGGGCTATGCGTGGCGACCGTCGCCCACCTGGTGCAGCTCCCATCCAGGCAAGGGTTGAGAGCTGCGCGTTTGCATCGACATTCCAGGGCTCAACAAGACTGCATCTCAGGAGTGCTCTGGCCTCCGCACTTTGGGCAGTTCGAGGGTCCACCTCATAGCTATGTTCGCATGCCGTTTGGCCTCCCGAGCGTGGCAGCCGCCTTCTAGCGCAACCTACAGAGCATCCTAGCAACCTAGGAGGCCAGGCATCATGCGTTCCTGGCAGAGATGGAGACGGTCCTCAAGGAGCCACCTGAGCCCCAAGAGCCTCCTGAGGCTCAGGGTCTTGGCGGCTTGTGGGGAGCGACTTCTTCAGCATGCACCTTCAGCTAGCCCAACACTCCTTCGGCAACGAAACCAGGTGACATTTTCCAAGTTTATTCAGCTGGGAGCGCCCCTCGGGCTGCATTATTCCCAGGTCGCATGGGCATGTCCCTGCGGCATGTATCCTTCCGCATTTTTTCGCTTACCTTACTAGGGGCGCCCCTCGGGCTGCATCATCCCCAGGCCGCTCGGGTCCGTCCCAATGGCATGTATCATTCTCGCATCTATCTATGCTAGCTGGTCCCCATGCATGAGTTATTTATAGTCATCACCTGCTTGATTGTCACCCACAAAGAGAGCCGCGCGCCGATTATTTTTCTTCAGGATCCTTTGCACGAGAAGACTAGGCACGGTGCTAGTGCTCGGGTCCGTCCCTACAGCGTCAATAAACCCAACGGCCGAGCTCTCTCTGGCGGGCCGGCCCCATTCAGGTCACCTCCTGGAGTCGTTGGTGCTTGGCCTCCTCATGCGATGGCCTCAGGAGATTCGCTCGGCGCAGGTTGCCTAACCATCTCGGAGGACCACCACAGTCATCAAGAGCAAAGACCAGGTGCAACCCGCCTTGAGGAAGGGCCTCGTGAGTCCCGCGCTGGCTCACGAGTGCCCAGATACACCTTGTCCAGCCCTGTCATGCAAGCCATGTGTCAGGGCGGGGCTGTACACGCCCCGAGGGCTCCACTCAGAGGGAGCCCTCACCCACGCACTAGTGGAAGCACCATGCTCCGCGCTGGCAGTCGACATGGTCGATGAGCCGCTATGCCCGTGCAAGCACGAAAGCGCTATGCTCCACGCTGGTGATAAACAACTGAGGGTGGCCCCATGTCCGTATCAACCTCAGGGAGCCTCTGAGCTCGGTGTCTGGCCTCATTGCAACGCCTCCCCTCGGGAGAGTCGTGCGAGGGGGCTGGGCACAGGGGCTATGCTCGGGTCACACCCAAGCATACGCCACCCTGCCAGGTCCCTCGGACCTGGTCGTCACGCGCCCTCCCGAGCGGAGCCAAGGTATGAAGGTCGTTTGTACGTCAAGGGGGACTCCTGAGCATCGCGACTCAGGAGCCTAACTGGCCATGTAGCCCCTCACTCCTTGGTCTCGTCCTGGTGATCCGTACAACCCAACGGCGGCTGAGGTATGCACGGGGTCGAGCCCTGCCGACGTAGAACACTAGGCCTACTCCGGCATCTCCTTTCTGTAAGCTGTTTGCGTGTCAAGGGGGACTCCTGAGCAACGCGACTCAGGAGCCTAACTGGCCACGTAGCCCCTCAATCCTTGGTCCGTCCTGGTGATTCGGACGGCCCAATGGCAGCTGAGGTATGCGCAGGGTCGGGCCTACCGACACAAAACACTAAAGCAAACGGAAAGGAAATCACGGAACTCAAACAAATATTACAAGACATACTGTTTTTCGAATACCAAACACAAGTTTAAACGCCTCCACGAGGCATGGTTCATGTCGCAGAAGCAAAGGCAGGAAAAAGGAGCTACCAGGGAGCCATCTCATCATCCCTGGACGTCGTCGTCACTCGCAGAAGGTGCCCCTTCAACGTTGCCCTCGCCAGCGCCGCCCGCCGGAGTGGCAAGTTCGGCAGTACCACCAGTTGAGGGCGTAGGGTCGAAGGCGCGGAACTTCTTCAGCAAAGCCTCCACCTAGCCCTTCACGGCTTCGGCAGCAGCTGCGCAGCGCTTGTCATCCACAGGCTCCAGCAGCTCGTCAAGGTTGGCATCAGGATCACGAAGATGGAGATGGCTAAAGACGCGTGTCAGCACGGCCGAGGAAAGTGTGCGGGCTTCCCCCTCCACCAAGGGGTCGATTCTGTCCACGACATCCTCAAGCGCTGCGACCAGACGGGGAAGCAGCGGCTCCTCCAAGCCCTTCTCATAGAGTTCCCGCAGCGCCACACGAGACCTCTCCTCAAGGGACTTGAAGGCCACGCGGTCCTCAGCAAGGGCCTTCGCCTTGAGTTCCAGCTCGGCCTTCTCCGCCTTCATCTTCTGCTCCAGCTTCCCCAGCTGACTGCGCTCCACGGTATGTGCCTTCACCAGCTGCTCTAGCTCGGTGTCGCGACCCCTGACGGTGTCCTCTCGGGCCTTCATCTTCTCCTCCTCCGCCTTACGGTCGCGAGCTTTGATCGCACGCTCGTTGCGCACGATCTCCAGCTCGGCCTCAAGCGACCGACAGTGATCCTGAGTGGCATTAGAATCCTTCAGCGCCACCTCACAAGTAGCCACGGCTTGGGCGACTGCCTTCTTGTCCTTCTCGGAGGCCACCGCAGCCTGGCTCAATGCCACCCGGACGGACACATTGGAGTGAAGCAAACCCGAGATCAGCTCTAGGCGCCCGGCCACCAGGTGACGATCGGTGCCTTGAAGATCCTCTCATAGTAGGGTCGGCGTAGAAAGAGCATACTCCAGGACGTCAGGGGAGGCAGAAGGATCCAGGTTCAACAGTGCGGTGGAAGGAGGAGGAGACAACATCATCACCATTGCCTGAGAGGCTAGGAGCTCCTGAACTTGGGGGACCCAAGCAATCGAGCCGGACGTCGGCACCTCCAGAGCCAGCAGGGCTACGGGGGCTGCCTCCTTCGGAGGACGCTTCCCCAAGTCTCGCAAGGACGATCGGGCCAGGGAAGCGTGAGCACTCTCATTGCCCTTCCCCATAGAGGAGGGTGTAGCCGCTACAGGCGATTTGGTCCCGAGTAGTACCGCCGCTTCCTCCTTCCTCTTCTTCGCCGCGGGCATTGACCTAATTGCGCGACGGAGAAGCGTCAAGAATTGGCAGCAGAAGCAAGAACAAGGCAGGACAAGAATACTTACTGGTCCACCGCGGCGTAGTCCATCCGCTTACTAAGCTTGAAACATAAGAGCCTAGCAGCCTAAGGCACGCGAGCGCGCGGCCTCTAGGCGCTGAAGTGGGGGCAGTAGATAGGCCGGAAGTAGCTCCAGGCAGCGTCAGAATGGGGGCTTCGTCTTGGGATATTAGCGTCGACCTTCCCCTCGTCGGAACCTCGGTCGTTGACCTCCTCCAGGGACTGACCTTGGACCTCGTGGAGCCTCCTGCCGCGCGCAGCTCGCCCATATCCAGGAGGACATCAGCCTCGTCATCATCATCAGACAGGGTGCAGAGGATGTCGGCCTTGTGCAAAGGGGAGGTCTCCCCCGCCCCTTCGCTGGGACATTCGAGGGCGCAGGCGGCACAAGCCCACGTCTGTCGAAGACGGGCATGGCGGCGGCAGCCTCCACCCCATCTGAGTGGCGGAACAAGGGAACGAAGAAGTCTGGTGGGTACCCTTGGTCGTCCCCAACCAAGGAGCGGAGAGCCGAGTGCAGCTCCTCGTGAGAAAGCGCCTCCGGGCGTAGGCGGAGGTCATCCCCTCCGTCTCCAAGCTTCCACAAGGGGCGCGGGCGCGCCTGAATGGGGGCCACATGCTGCTTCATGAATTCTTTGACGATCATGGCCCCCGTCAGCTTCGCCGCCCTTGAATCACCAGGTCTCAAGTCGGCGGTCATCCTCTCCAACACCTACGGCGCCCGGGAGTTGGTGAGCTTCGTGCGAAGCCACCCCTCTTGGGACACATGCATCTCCGTCGGCAACACCAGCCGGGGGTTGGTGCACTTGGCGTCCATCAAGAGCCACTTGCTCCTAAAGCCCTCCGCCTTCTTCCCAGCCTTCAAGATGGTGTTGGTCTTGTTGGCCGCGACGAAGCCAATGCACCTAGAGAAGTGGCCCTCCTTGATCCGGAGGAAGAAGTGGCGCAGCGGCGCCACGGACGGCATCACTCCAACATACGCCTCGCAGTAGAAGGCGAAGATCGACAGGAGGAGGATGGAGTTGGGATGAAGATGGAGAGCATGGATCTTGTAATGGCTAAGGACAGAGTAGAAGAAGTCAGAGAAGGGGGGAACCAGCCCAGCGACAATGTTGCTCATGAAGAAGGGGTCGAAGGTGCTGCCTGAGGCCTCCGGCTCATCGGAGCCAGCCCGGAACACGGTCTTCCTCTTCTTATCACCCTCCGCTGTCATCAGGAGCACAGCGGCAAGGTTCTTCTCCAAAACGGTTGGTGCATTGAGCGTCGGCTCGTACCAAGACGACGAGGGAGTGGCCCGAACTTTCTTGGGCGCCATTAGCGGCAGGCTTGAAGGAGGATCTGGGCGGATCTGGAGTCTCTGGAAGCAAGGAGCAAGAAAGGGGATCTAGAGAAAGGCGATGGAGAGAAATGAAGGAAAATGCAGCCCGCGCTAGCCTTTTGTCAGTCGGGCAGTTGCCGAGGCAGCATGGGGTAGCGAAGACGCCCATGTGGCATCAATCGCCATGCGTCAACCGAGGCCGTAGGCTGTTGGGGCCCGTGGCGCTCCACACTGGCCCCTTCGCTTCACCTCGAAGCCAAGTCCGAGCGCGCCTTGGGCCCGGGGGCTACTGTCGGTGTCCTGGGAATGGGGGTCCCCAGACTTGCCTACCTGCGGCCCACGACGTGGCTCCAGCAGCGGCCCCGTACGGCCCGTCTTCACTAGCGAACAATCAAAACCCTCGCGAGGGGCTAAGCCTCGTGAGGGGCCAAGCCTCGCGAGGCGGACGACGCAATACCTCGTCGGGGGCGGCCTCACCAGGCTGGCTCACAAGAGGCGGCCTCACCAGGCAGCCTCACAAGGGGCGGCCTCACCAGGATGGCTCACGAGGGGCGGAGAGATCAAGGCGAGGGGCACCTCGCGAGGTCCCTGTGACGTAAGCCATGACGACCAAGCCCAGGCGGGCGCTGATACGTCTCCAACGTATCTATAATTTTTGATTGCTCCATGTTATATTATCTACTGTTTTGGACATTATTGGGCTTTGTTATTCACTTTTATATTATTTTTGGGACTAACCTATTAATCGGAGGCCGAGCCCAGAATTGCTGTTTTTTGCCTATTTTAGGGTCTCGAAGAAAAGGAATATCAAACGGAGTCCAAATGGAATGAAACCTTCGGGAACGTGATTTTCTCAACGAACAAGACCCAGGAGACTTGGACCCTACGTCAAGACACAAAAGAGGAGGCCACGAGGTAGGGGGACACACCTACCCTCCCCAACCCAGGCGGGCCCTCCACCCTCGTGGGCCCCCTGTTACTCCACCGACGTACTCCTTCCTCCTATATATACCTACGTACCCCCAAACGATCAGACACGGAGCCAAAACCCTAACTCCGCCGCCGCAACTTTCTGTATCCACGAGATCCCATCCTGGGGCCTATTCCGGAGCTCCGCCGGAGGGGGCACCGATCACGGAGGGCTTGTACATCAACACCATAGCCCCTCCGATGAAGTGTGGGTAGTTCACCTCAGACCTACGGGTCCATAGTTATTAGCTAGATGGCTTCTTCTCTCTTTTTGGATCTCAATACAATGTTCTCCCCCTCTCTTGTGGAGAACTATTCGGTGTAATCTTCTTTTTGCGGTGTGTTTGTTGAGACCGATGAATTATGGGTTTATGATCATGTCTATCTACGAACAATATTTGAATCTTCTCTAAATTCTTTTATGTATGATTGGTTATCTTTGCAAGTCTCTTTGAATTATCAGTTTGGTTTGGCCTACTAGATTGATCTTTCTTGCAATGGGAGAAGTGCTTAGCTTTGGGTTCAATCTTGCGGTGTCCTTTCCCAGTGACAGTAGGGGCAGCAAGGCATGTATTGTATTGTTGCCATCGAGGATAACAAGATGGGGTTTTCATCATATTGAATGAGTTTATCCCTCTACATCATGTGATCTTGCTTAAGGCATTACTCTATTTTCATTAACTTAATACTCTAGATGCATGCTGGATAGCGGTTGATGAGTGGAGTAATAGTAGTAGATGCAGGCAGGAGTCGGTCTACTTGTCTCGGACGTGATGCCTATATACATGATCATGCCTAGATATTCTCATAACTATGCTCAATTCTGTCAATTTCTCAACAGTAATTTGTTCACCCACCGTAGAATACTTATGCTCTCGAGAGAAGCCACTAGTCATATTAATCTCCTACTACTTGGTTATTTCCTTTTCTTTTTACTTTGCTTTTATTTTACTTTGCATCTTTATCACAAAAATACCAAAAATGTTATCTTATCATATCTATCAGATCTCACTCTCGTAAGTGGACGTGTAGGGATTGGCAACCCCTTATCGCGTTGGTTGCGAGGATTTATTTGTTTTGTGCAGGTGCGAGGGACTCGCGCGTAGCCTCCTACTGGATTGATACCTTGGTTCTCAAAAGCTGAGGGAAATACTTACGCTACTTTGCTGCATCATCCCTTCCTCTTCGGGCAAAACCAACGCAGTGCTCAAGAGGTAGCAGGCGCCAGGTGAGGGAGTCCTGGACTAAGGGGTCCTCGGGCGTCCGGCCTGTTAGCCATGGGTCGGACTGATGGGCTGTGAAGATACAAAGACCGAAGACTGCACCCGAGTCCGGATGGGACTCTCCTTGGCGTGGAAGGCAAGCTTGACAACCGGATATGTAGATTCCATTGTTTGTAACCAACCTTGTGTAACCCTACATCCTCCCGGTGTCTATATAAACCGGAGGACTTAGTCCAGATGGGATACTCATTATCATAGCCATACAAGCTAGGCCTCTAGGGTTTAGCCATTATGATGTCGAGGTAGATCAACTCCTGTAATACTCCTATTCATCAATATCAGTCAAGCAGGACGTAGGGTATTACCTCCATAGAGAGGGCCCGAACCTGGGTAAACATCATGTCCCTTGTCTCGTGTTACCATCGACCTTAGATGCACAGTTCGGGAACCCCTACCCGAGATCCGCCGGTTTTGACACCGACTTTGGTGCTTTCCTTGAGAGTTCCTTTGTGCTGTCGCTAAAAGGTTTATGGCCCCTTCGATCGTCAATAATGACGTTGTCCAAGGAGAAACCTTCCTCCCTGGAAAGATCTTCGTGTTCAGTGGATTCTTACTGCAGGCCAACTCGTTTGGGCATCTGGAGCTGTTGGCGTTCTAGGAACGGGGGTCCCCATACTTGCCTGCCTGCGGCCTGCGGTGTGGCTCAAGTGGGGGCCCAGCACGGCCCATCCTCATCAGCTCAAGCTCAAGACCCTCACAAGGGGCCAAGCCTCGCGGGGCGGATGACAGGAAGCTTCCTCAGAGGCAGCCTCATCAGGCAGGCTCGCGAGGAGGCGGAGAGATCAAGGCAGGGGTACCTCGTGAGGAACCTGTGACATAAGCCATGACGATCGAGACCAGGCGGGCGCCGGTCTGTGCAGTGTCCTTGTTTCCCCTTTGGTGCAAAGGGGGCAAGCACAGGCCAAGGCGTCAGGCAAAGGTTGTCGTTCTGGTGCAATGAGACCAAGACCAGCAGAGCGGGAGGACGGAGGTCACCGTGGAGCCCAAGACGGCATCATCACCAGTACTTTTGGCAGCCGAATACCACCTTTGGTGAGGATAACTTGTACTATATGTTCCCCTTCAAAATGGCCAATGGTTGGCGCCCTTCCCGCGCAGTATTTGGGCTGAGGCCCAGGGCCTCTATAAATAGAGCTAGCCACCACAGAGTAGAGTCATCTACCGAGAATCGATCCATCGAGGGAGAAAACATCTAGAAATCTGATAGAACCCTAGAAGAGAGAGAGAGAGAGAGAGGCGACTAAACTCACCCTAGCAGTTCAACGCACCTGCTGAAGAACACCTCTCGCGAGGCTGTTCTTCCTTTGTACTGATCCTCATCAGCCCCAAAGGCAATCCACCACACCACACACTAGAGTAGGGTATTACACCACAACGGTGGCCCGAACCAGTATAAACCTTGTGTCCCTTATGTTGTTCATTGTTTCCAGCTCAAATCACGCGAGGAGATTGGACGTAGATCGGTAGGGGAGAGATCTTCACGCGCACCCCAGTGTTCGAACCTCAAGGGTCTGCCGGAACCCGAAATCCATGATTTGGCGCGCCAGGTAGGGGTGCGCCGGAATATTTCTTCCGCCGTTCGCGTGTGATCTCCCCTCGTATCCATGGCTGAGGCTCGTCGGGCTCGCATCAAGCGCCGGGCTGCTTTCGCCACCCGCGTCACCCAGACGGCGCCCGTCGGCGGACGTCCTCGTCGTTCCCTGTCGCCTGCCGCCAATGCCGCCACCGTCCCGGCGGGGAACAAGCAGCAGGCCTCCTCCTAGCATCCTTCGGTGCGGCGGGAGGGCCGCACCGCCACACCGTCGCTGACTCCAGCCGCTTCGTCGTCCCACGCCCGTCGCGCCCCCACAAACGCGCACGTCGCGCTGCTCATGGCAAGAGAACTCTTGCACTACCGCCCCGTCGACGACTGCTACGGAGACTGGCTCGCCCGCATCACCGAGCTCGTCAGCGCCGCAGGGGGCTCCCCCTTGCCATCCCTCTCGCTGCCTCGCCCTCCTTTCCATGCAGGAGGCGAGGATCAGGAGGTGCCTCCACCACGTCCTCCCCAAGAAGGCGCCATGGCTCCAAGGCGCGCAGCCCCGGGGTGAGACCCTCTGCATCCGGCGCCTATGCAGCAAGAAAGGAGCTGCCAAGAGATTCCTCGTCCCCAAGAAGGTGCTCGCGCGCTCCCAGCGCCGGCGCGCCAAGATCGCGTCCCTGCACCTCCACGCCAAGACCCCGCGCTGCTCCAAGAGGCGGCGCGCGGTAATCCCCATGAGCATGCCCAGTACCAGAAAAAGGCACCGGTGCCCACAGCAGGCCGCCGTGCTCTCACCCCCGAGCTACACGGCGTCGCATGGCCAGGCAAGTTCAAGCCTGACCTGCCCCCTCGCTATGATGGCACAGCGGACCCTGCGGAGTTCCTGCAACTCTACGAGCTATGCATCAAAGCCGCCAACGGAGACGAAAGGGTCATGGCGAACTGGTTTCCCATGACACTCAAGGACGGGGCCCACACCTGGCTCCTAAACCTGGCTCCTGGCACAATCTCCTCCTAGGACGAGATGCGCACTCGCTTCATCGCCAACTTCCAGGTCACTCGCGACCGCCCCCCGTCCGTAAGCGATATGCACCGCATCAAGCAGCAGCAGGGGGAAACCCTGCAGAAATACATCCAGCGCTTCAACAACGCTCGCCTCAAGATCCCCAAGGTGACTGAAGAAGCCATCATCTCAGCCTTCTCCGATAGCGTAAGTGACGTCAAGATGAAAGAGGAGCTAGCAATCCATGAAGACCTATGCACATCCCTGGAGCTGTTCAACTTGGCGACCAAGTGCGCCAGGGCTGAGGAAGGGCGCCTTTCCCTCCTCGAACTCCCGGCTGCCGACCAAGAAGAGAAGAAGCCCAAGGCCAAGGACGTGAAGCACAAGGGAGCTGTCGTGCTTGCAGCGGAGCCAGACACCAAGCGAGGCAGGGATCAGCCTGAGTCATCCAAAGGCAACAGGTACTGCGTGTACCACGACCTCCACACCCACAACATCAATGAATGTTAAGAGCTCAGGGCCGTGAGAGATGGACGTGTCGGCCGACGCCCCGAGCGCAATGACAGGGGCTATGGACAAGGAGGAGGAAGAGGCGGCGGACGATGCGAAGACCGTGGCCCTCGCCAAGGGTGGCGTCATCGACCTCGTGAGGATCACTGGCAGGACCAACCTCGTGAGGGAGGCTGGAGAGATCAGCCTCGTGAGGATCGCCCGCGCGGCAACATAGGCCTTCCTCCTCTGCCACCACCGCCAAGGAGGAACGAAGACCAACATCAGGACGAGGGGGCTGGGGGCTTCCAGGAGCCGCGTGCAATCACTTGCATCTTGGGTGGCGCGCAGGCCCCAGCCTCACAGCGCATCTTCAAGCAGTTTGCTCGCGAGGTGAATGCAGTCCTCCCCAAGCTTGAGGCCACGCGCCCTCTCAGGTGGTCCGCGTGCGCTATCACGTTCAGCTTAGCGGATCAGCTCAAGTGCGCGGCAACGTCCGGAGTCCTCCCTATGCTTTGCTCCCCAGTCATCAGCAACGTGCAGGACACCAGGACCCTCATTAACGGCAGAGCAGGACTCAACGTCCTGTCCGTCGAGACGTTCGACAATCTCCAAGTGTCGTACGACCAGCTTCAGCCAACCAAGCCATTCTCAGGAGTCACCGATAGTTCCACTGTTCCCATAGGGCAGGTTCGCCTTCCAGTCACCTTCGGGCAGCGCAACAACTACCGCACCAAGCTCATCGACTTCGACGTCGCCCACATCCGTCTGCCATACAATGCCATCCTCGGGTACCCAGCCCTGGCCAAGTTCATGGCAGTGACTCACCATGGATACAATGTCCTCAAGATGCCAGGAAGCGGTGGAGTCATCACCATACCCTGTGAAGAAAGAGACGCAGTGTGTTCACTTGAGCGCGTGTTCCAAGCCGCAGCAATTGAAGACTCGGACCGCGGAAACGGAAGATTTCCCGAGGCGACCCCCAAGAAGAAGAAGGCTTCGCCTGGCCCAAGCCATCAGGCAGCAGGCGCCTCCGGAGGTCTTGGGTCAGGATCTGCGCCCAAACAGGGAGCGCCACCCTCTCTCGCATAGGAAGGCTCGCCCGGCGCCCTCCTCAGGTAGGGATCGGGGGCTCTTTCTTGGAGAGCCATCGACTTTATCAAGGTCGCGAGGGAGGTGCTCGGGCACCACTTGGAGGGGTGCTCCCAGGCACGTTTCCCTCAGGAAGGTACAAGGCAAGGAAGACCAAACCCTCAGGAGTTCATCGCAAGCAACACTCAGGAGCTACAGGAGTCGAGAGTCATGCGCGGCAGCCGCCACTCACCCGCCATGGCCCCGCATCCAGGTGAGGATGGTGGGCTGCGTGTCTGCATCGACGTGCCAGGGTTCAACCAAGCCGCGTCTCAGGAGCGCCTCTGGCCTTCGCGCGTTGGGCGCTGCGAGGGTCCACCTCACAGCTATGTTCGCATGCCTCTCGGCCTACCGAACGCAGTCGCCGCTCATCAGCGCTTGCTGAGGAGCATTCTGGAGGCTCAGGAGGTCAGGCATCGTGCGGTCTAGGCAGAGATGGAGATGGCTCTCGGAGACCCACCTGTGCCCCCGAAGCCTCCCGAGGTTCCTGGGCCTGGGGGCTTGTGAGGGTCGACGTCTTCATCGTGTATCACCCTGCTTCTTCAACATCACTCCATCTTCAACGGCAACAGGTGACATCTTTCTAAGTTTCGCTTTTAGCTGGGAGCGCCCACAGGGCCGCATCATTCCCAGGTCACGTGGGTTCGTCCCTGCGGCATGTATCCGTTTTGCTTATGCTCGTTACTTACCTTGTCGGGGGCGCCCCTCGGGCTGCTTCATCCTCGAGCTACTCGGACCTGGCCCTGCAGCGTTTGCTTTTCCTGCGTCTATTTAAAATGAATTTGCTCTTTCGCACTCAATTATCACCTGCTGCTTATCGCGGGCTTCTCTGCTTTCATGCAAAGTGCTTGCATGTTAAAAGGGGGGTACCCGAGCATCGCGACTCATGGACTCCTACTGGCTCTCCAGCCCTCACCCCACGGCCTTGACCCACAGCATCGCGACCTGTCATACCAGCGGCGGCTGAGCTCGCTCGAGGGCCGGGACCTAAGGACGTAGAGCATTTGCATTCTGACCACCCTGCAGGAACACACCATTGATAAAGGCCCAGAGCCAGGCGCAACCCGCCTCGAGGTAGGGCCTCGTGAGTCCCGTGCTGGCTCACGAGTGCCCAGATACACCTCTCCTAGCCCTACCGTGCCGGCCACGTGTCAGGGCGGGGTTGTACACGCCCCGGGGGCTCCTCCCGGAGGGGAGACCCCTCCCACGTACCAGTGGAAGCACCATGCTCCGCGCTGGCTGACGACAATGCCGAGGAGCGGCTATGCCCGTACACATACGGAAGCGCTATGCTCCGCGCTGGTGATAAACAACTGAGGGCGGCCTCCAGCCGTACCAACCTCAGGGAGCCCAGAGCTTAGTGTCCGGCACCATCGCAACGTCTTCCCCTCGGGAGTGCCGCGCGAGGGGGCTGGACACGGGGGCTATGCCCGGGCCTCGCCCGAGCGCACGCCACCCAGCCAGGTCCCCCGGACCTGGTCGTCACGCGCCCCTCCCCGAGCGGAGCCAAGGTATGGAAACCCGTTTGAACATCAAGGGGGACTCCTGAGCATTGCGACTCAGGAGCCTAACTTGCCCCGTAGCCCCTCACTCCTTAGTCCCGTCCTGGTTTCCGGTCGGGGCTAACGTTGGGTGAGGTACGCGCGGGGCCGGGCCCTGCCGACGCAGAACGATCAATCCACTCCTCGTTCCCCCCTTTCCTACTTGTTGCTTGTGCGTCAAGGGGGACTCCTGAGCATCGCGACTCAGGAGCCTAACTTGCCATGTAGCCCCTCACTCCTTAGTCCCGTCCTGGTTTCCGGTCGAGGCTAATGCTGGGTGAGGTATGCGCGGGGCCGGGCCCTGCCGACGTAGAGCGCGAGCAAGTGGGGGAGAAAAATGCAAATTCCAGGAAATTCAAAGCAAATATTACAAGCCATAGATTGTTTCATGACGTCAAACACAAGTCTAAATACCTCCACGAGGCATGGTGCATGTTGCAGGCGTAAATGCAGGACAGAAGCCGCGAAGGGATCACTCTCCAGTGGCGTCGCTTCCTAGGGCCGCGGAGCTGGCGGCACCGCGCCCGGGCAAGATGCTAAAGGCGCGGAACCTTCCCAGCAAAGCTTCGGCTCGGCCTTCCACGGCCTCAGCGGCAGCGGTGGCAAGGTCGCCGCTCATGGGCTCAGCAGGCCGTCGAGGTCGACGTTGGGGTGCGCAGGTAGACGTGGCTGAGGACACGCATCAGCGCCACCGAAGACAGGGTGCGCGCCTCGGCCTCGGCCGTGGGGCCAAGACCGTCTACGACATCTTCAAGCGCGCGGACCAGGAAGGGAAGCAGCTCAGCGGGGCCGTCCTTCACGCCGGCCAGCGGCTCCTCCAAGCCGCTCTCATAAAGCGTTTTCAGCGCGGCACGAGCCCTCTTCTCCATCTTCACAAAGGCCACCTGATCCTCCGCCAGGACCTTCTCCTTGGCGTCCAGCTCGGTCCTCTCTGCCTGCAGCGACCGCTCCAGCGTCTCCAGTTCACCGTGGCGGTCATCGAGCTTGGTGCCCTGATCCTTGACGGAAGCCTCCCGAACCTTCATCTCCTTCTCTTTCTCCTGGCGGCCGTGGACCTCCTTGGCGAGCTCATCGCGCAGGCCTTGCAGCTCAACCTCCGGCTCCTTGCAACGAGCCTTGGCAGCCGCAACGTCGCCCAGGGCAGCGTAGCGGGTGGCCTTGGCTTGGTTGGCGGCCTGCTTCTCCCCATCGGAGGCCGCCACAGCCTGGCTCAGCACTGCTCGAACCGAGGTAGCAGAACGGGCCCAGCCAGAAGCTAGCTCCAGGCGCCCGGCCGCTAGGCGAGGGTCCGCGCTCAGGAGATCCTCCCGCAGCTGGCTTAGTTCGCTAGCGACCTGGTCCAGGACGGCGGCAGAGGAAGCAGAAGAAGCAGGAACCGGCAGAGCGGGCGAAGAAGACGGCGGCGTGATCACGGCTAGGCAGGAAGGAACCCCCTGGGCCTTGGCTGCCCCAGCTGCAGCATCAAGCACAGTCGGCTCCAGGGTCAGCGGGGCCACGGGGGCTGGCTCCTCACCAAGGCGTACCAGTCGGCCTCGCGAGGACGATCGGACCAGGGAGGCGTGAGCCGCACCATCTTCCTCCCCAGCGGACGAAGGCACCGCCTCGACAGATGGACTCGCACCAAGCGGAGCCGCAGAAGCCTCTCTCAACCTCTTCGCCGCAAGCGCCGGCCTGACAAGAGAATATGGACGTCAAGCCTCGGTGGCAGAAACCAAGCAAAGCGGGAATCAAGCACTTACTGGTTGCTGCTCGCGGACCCAAGCAACTTCCGGCCAAACTTGAAGCCCGAGAGCGTGCAGCTCAGGTCAGCCTCGGGAGGCCCGGAAGCAGAAGCCACGTCGGGAGGGCTGGGGCTGGCTTTAGACTGCCCAGGGATCGGGGCGGGCCCTGGAGGAACCAGCCCCGACTTGACCTTCCTTGTGACCAAGGGAGAGTCCTCCCCTCCTCGCTCGGCGCCGGCATCGTCGTCATCCGGCATGGAGCGGATGGCCCGAGACCTGAGCCAAGGGAAGGACTCCCCCGACTCCTCGCCAGTCACCTCGAAGATGGACTCTTCCTCCTCTGCCTCTTCTTCCTCCTCACTCTCGCTGGAGCTGCCGGAGGACACGTCCACCATCGCAGCACCGCAAGATCCTCGGGAGCTACCGCGGGCACCAGCCCCTCACCGTTGAAGGTGGGCATGGCGTTCACCACCTGCTCCCAGTCGCCGCGAAGGAACAGGGGGACGGCGGCGCCCACCGGCTTCGCCACGTCCCCCCCAACCAAGGAATGGAGGGCCGCGACCAGATCCTCATCGGTCAGGGCCTCCGAGCTCAGGCGCAAGGCGGCGTCCGCTTCCCCAAGCCTCCACAACGGGAGTGAGTGCTCCTAGAGTGGAGCCACCCGGTGCTCCAAGAACTCCCTCAGGAGCGTGGCTCCAGTCAGCTTCGCCGCCCCCAAGTTGCTTGGCCTCAGGTCCGCGTCCATCCTCTTCAGCACCGCCCTCGCACGGGGGTCGACAAGCTCCGCGCGGGACCACGCGTCGACGGCCTTGGGCTGCCCCGTAGGCAGCACCAGACGGGGGTGGAGACGCCCGACATCCACCATGACTCACTTGCTCTGGAAGCCTTCGATCCTCTTCCCAGGCTCCAAGATGGCATTGGAATTGGAGTACGCGATGAAGCTCGCACATGTGGAGACATGGACACCAGAAACCCGGAGGGAAAAGATCGCCAGGAGACATGGCGCAGCAAGGCCACCGAGGGCTTTACCCCGACATGAGCCTCACAGTAGTAGGCAAAGATCGCCAGGAGAAGAACAGAGTTGGGGTGGAGGTGCAGAGCCTGCAAGTTGTACTGGCGGAGACAGCAAAGAAGAACTCAGAGAAAGGAGGCACCAGACCGGTGACAATGGCGCTCACAAAGAGCGGATAGAAGGTGCTCCCCTTGGCTTCAGGCTGGTCAGAGCCGGCCTTGAGCACAGTCTCCCCCTTGCTTCCCCGCGCCACCGTCATCAGGCGTGTAAGGGCAAGGTTCTTCTCTGACAGGTTCGGGGAATCCAGGGCCGGGGAGTACCAGGCCTCGGTCGAGGACTTGCGTGGCGCCATGGCGTGCCGGATGAGAAGAATTGAGACAGATCTGGAGGATTTCGGAAGCAAGAAGGAGGAGAGAAAGAAAGGGGATCTGGAGCGAGGCGAAGGAGAACAAAGCAAGTAAGTCTGGCCCGGGCACCTCTTTTGTTAGATGGGTAGTTGCCGAGGCATCGTGGGGAAGCGCAGTCGCCCATGTCCAATCAATCGCCACGCGGCGCCCAAGGCCGCAGGCTATTGGGGCCCGCGGCGCTTCGCGCTTGCCCCTTTGCTTTCCTGCTAGGTCAAGCCCGGGCACGCCTTGGGCCCGGGGGCTACTGTCGGTGTTCTGGGAACGGGGGTCCCCATACTTGCCTGCCTGCGGCCTGCGGCGTGGCTCAAGAGGGGCCCAGTGCGGCCCATCTTCATCAACTCAAGCTCAAGACCCTCGCGAGGGGCCAAGCCTCGCGGGGCGGACGACAGGAAGCTTCCTCAGAGGCAGCCTCATCAGGCAGGCTCGTGAGGAGTCAGAGAGATCAAGGTAGGGGCACCTCGCGAGGAACCCGTGACGTAAGCCATGACGATCGAGACCAGGCGGGCGCCGTTCTGCGCAGTGTCCTTGTGTTCCCCTTTGGTGCAAAGGGGGCAAGCACAGGCCAAGGCATCAGGCAAAGGTTGTCGTTCCGGTGCAATGAGACCAAGACCGGCAGAGCGGCAGGATGGAGGTCACCGTGGAGCCCAAGACGGCGTCATCACCAGTACTTTTGGCAGCCGAAGACCACTTTTGGTCAGGATAACTTGTACTATATGTTCCCCTTCAAAATGGCCAATTGTTGGCGCCCTTCCCACGTAGTATTTGGGCTGAGGCCCAGGGCCTCTATAAATAGAGCTAGCCACCACAAAGTAGAGACATCTACCGAGAATCGATCCATCGAGGGAGAAAACATCTAGAAATCTGATAAAACCCTAGCAGAGAGAGAGAGGCGACTGAACTCACCCTAGCAGTTCATCGCACCTGCTCAAGAACACCTCTCGCGGGGCTGTTCTTCCTTTGTACTGATCCTCATCAGCCCCTGAGGCAATCCACCACACCACACACTGGAGTAGGGTATTACACCACAACGGTGGCCCGAACTAGTATAAACCTTGTGTCCCTTATGTTGTTCATTGTTTCCAGCTCAAATCACGCGAGGAGATTGGACGTAGATCGGTAGGGGAGAGATCTCCGTGCGCACCCCAGTGTTCGAACCTCAAGGGTCTGTCGGAACCCGAAATCCGACAGGACCAGATCGAAAGCTACGCCCCTGGCCATCAGGTCAGATTCGGGAGCTTGAACTATGTTGCGGACATCCGTGGTGACTTGATCTTCGCTGGATTCGAGACCGCGGCACCGCTCCCGATCACCCAGATGATCATGAACTAAATCTGTCATCTAGCCGCATCCAGGAGATTGCTCCTATAACCGCTCTTGCCCTAGATCCGGAGCAAGCTGCGCCATCCAATGATGGGAGGATTGATCCCACTAAGGAGGCCACAAATTCCACGGCGTTGGAACCGCACATAGACTCAACCTCTCCCCCACTTCACCCTTGTCGTTTTATTCGCCCTCTCTCTCTATCCTCCCTCTATTTCTCTATTTGCCTCTTTTTGCCCGCTTGCTGTTTGTTTGCTTGTGCGTTAGATCGTTTGCTTGTCGTTATGGCTAGTCCTTTACCTTCTGCCTCTATGTCTGAAATTGGGGAAATTATTGTCGATATGCACAATAATAATATCATGAAAAAATTTGATGCTCCTGCTAAAGAACCTACCATCTTAGATACAAAAAAATTCCGTGTTGGTAGTGGTAATATTATTGGAAAAGGAGTTATTCAAGATTTCTTTACTTTTGTCGGTGCTTTACCTTCTATGGGTAGTTCTATCCTTCATAGAACTAGTAGTCTTGCGGACGCTATTGCCATGCTTGTAGTTGAACTTGAAAGACAGTTCATGCACATGCATCCTTGCATACAAAGGATTTTCCTAGAATTTTCTAATATTGAGCATTCTTCTATTAAGCGTGCCGCTACTATCTTTTTGGCTCATGAGTTTAGATTCATAATAAAAGAGGCCAAAGAAATCTTTGCCATTATAGGGTGGACGCTTGCCGTCCTCCCATAGAGGCCATCCTCTTTGATCAAGAAGAAATAATGCGTTTTCAATCTCTAGACTATGTTGCTTTCAATGAAAATCTTAGAAAAAGGGTTCCTACCAATGTTTTAGTTGATAGCATTTCTGAACTTAATGATGATTTGGCTATTCAAAATAATGAACTAGGATATTCTCTTGAATATAGGCTCACAAAGTTCTGTCAAAAGAATGCTTATAATGATGAATTGGTTGTGCAATATGAAGGACCAAAGGAGGAACCTATACCTCCCAAGGTTGATCTTGGGGACTTTTGTCCCATTAAATTTAGCCCTTTCGATTACTTTTGCTTGCCTCAAAGAAAACTTGCTGCCGAATGTAGAGAATATGAAATGAGTTATAATAATCTACCCTACTATTATGGAAATACCTAGATCTATCCTTGCTTGTTATGCCTAGCTAGGGGCGTTAAACAATAGCGCTTGTTGGGAGGCAACCCAATTTTATTTTTGTTCCTTGCTTCTTGCTCCTGTTTAGTAATAAATAAATTATCTAGCCTCTTTTTTGGTTGTGTTATTTGTGTTTAATTAGTGTTTGTGCCAAGTAGAACCGTTGGGAAGACTTGGGAAAAGACTTGTTACACTTGCTGTAAAAAAACAGAAACTCTAGCGCTCACGAGAACTGCTGCCACTTTTATTTGGAAAGTGCTATTTAGTTAATTATTTTTTAAGATGATTAAAAGATAAATTCCTCACGTCCAGCAATTTATTTTAGAATTTTTGGTGTTCCATATCTTGCGGTAGCTACATATTACTACAGAATGTTCTGTTTTTGACAGATTCTGTTTTTCGTGTGTTGTTTGCTTATTTTGATGAATCTATGGCTAGTAAAATAGTTTATAAACCATAGATAAGTTGGAATACAGTAGGTTTAACACCAATACAAATAAATAACGAGTTCATTACAGTACCTTGAAGTGGTCTTTTGTTTTCTTACGCTAACAGAGCTCACGAGATTTCTACTTTGAGTTTTGTGTTGTGAAGTTTTCATGTTTTGGGTAAAGATTTGATGGATTATGGAACAAGGAGTGGCAAGAGCCTAAGCTTGGGGATTCCCATGGAACCCCCAAGATAATCTAAGGACACCTAAAATCCAAAGCTTGGGGATGCCCCGAAAGGCATCCCCTCTTTTGTCTACTTCTATCGGTAACTTTACTTGGAGCTATATTTTTATTCGCCACATGATATGTGTTTTGCTTGGAGCGTCTTGTATGATTTGAGTCTTTACTTTTTTAGTTTACCAAAATCATCCTTGCTGTACACACCTTTTGAGACAGCCATACATGATTTGGAATTTGTTAGAATACTCTATGTGCTTCGCTTATATCTTTTGAGTTATATAGTTTTGCTCTAGTACTTCACTTATATCTTTTAGAGCACGGTGGTGGATTTGTTTTATAGAAACTATTGATCTCTCATGCTTCACTTAGATTATTTTGAGAGTCTTAAATAGCACGGTAATTTTCTTAAAATCCTAATATGCTAGGTATTCAAGATTAGTAAAATTTTCTTATGAGTGATTTGAATACTAAGAGAAGTTTGATGCTTGATGATTGTTTTGAGATATGGAGGTAATAATATAAAAGTCGTGCTAGTTGAGTAGTTGTGAAATTGAGAAATGCTTGTGTTGAAGTTTCCAAGTCCCGTAGCATGCACGTATGGTAAACATTATGTAACAAATTTGAAACATGAGGTATTATTTGATTGTCCTCCTTATGAGTGGCGGTCGGGGATGAGCGATGGTCTTTTCCTACCAATATATCCCCCTAGGAGCATGCATGTAGTGCCGAGGTTTTTGATGACTTGTAGATTTTTGCAATAAGTATGTGAGTTCTTTATGACTAATGTTGAGTACATGGATTATACGCACTCTCACCCTTCCATCCTTGCTAGCCTCTTCGGTACCGTGCATTGCCCTTTCTCACATTGAGAGTTGGCGCAAACTTCGCCGGTGCATCCAAACCCCGTGATATGATACGCTCTTTCACACATAAACATCCTTATATCTTCCTCAAAACAGCCACCATACCTACCTATTATGGCATTTCCATAGCCATTCCAAGATATATTGCCATGCAACTTTCCAGCATTCCGTTTATCATGACATATTCATCAGTGTCATATTGCTTAGCATGATCATGTAGTTGACATAGTATTTGTGGCAAAGCCACCATTAATAATTCTTTCATACATGTCACTCTTGGTCCATTGCATATCCCGGTACACCGCCGGAGGCATTCATATAGAGTCATACTTTGTTCTAGTATTGAGTTGTAATCATTGAGTTGTAAATAAATAGAAGTGTGATGATCATCATTTTCTAGAGCATTGTCCCAAGTGAGGAATTAAAAAAAAAAGAGAAAGGCCATAAAAGGCCAAATAAAAATGAGAGAAAAAGAGAGAAGGTACGATGTTACTATCCTTTGCCACACTTGTGCTTCAAAGTAGCACCATGATCTTCACGATAGAGAGTCTCTTGTTTTGTCACTTTCATATACTAGTGGGAATTTTCATTATAGAACTTGGCTTGTATATTCCAACAATGGGCCTCCTCAAGTGCCCTAGGTCTTCGTGAGGAAGCAAGTTGAATGCACACCCACTTAGTTTCTTTTGTTGAGCTTTCATACATTTATAGCTCTAGTGCATCAATTGCATGGCAATCCCTACTCCTTGCATTAACATCAATCGGTGGGCATCTCTATAGCCCATTGATTAGCCTCGTTGATGTGAGACTTTCTCATTTTTTGTCTTCTCCACATAACCCCCTCATTATATTCTATTCAACCCATAGTGCTATGTCCATGGCTCGCGCTCATATATTGCGTGAAAGTTTATAGGTTTGAGATTACTAAAGTATGAAACAATTGCTTGGCTTGTCATCAGGGTTGTGCATGATGAGAGCATTCTTGTGTGACGAAAATGGAGCATGACTAAACTATATGGTTTTGTAGGGATGAACTTTCTTTGGCCATGCTATTTTGAGAAGACATAATTGCTTTGTTAGTATGCTTGAAGTATTATTATTTTCATGTCAATATAAACTTTTCTCTTAAGTCTTTCGGATCTGAATATTCATATCATAATTAAGAAGAATTACATTAAAATTATGCCAAGTAGTACTCCGCATCAAAAATTCTGTTTTTATCATTTACGTACTCGAGGACGAATAGGAATTAAGCTTGGGGATGCTTGATATGTCTCCAACGTATCTATAATTTTTGATTGCCCCATGCTATATTATCTACTATTTTGGACATTATTGGGCTTTATTATCCACTTTTATATTATTTTTGGGACTAACCTATTAACCGGAGGCCCAGCCCAGAATTGTTGTTTTTGCCTGTTTTAGGGTTTCAAAGAAAAGGAATATCAAACGGAGTCCAAACAGAATGAAACCTTCGGGAACGTGATTTTCTCAACAAACAAGACCCAGGAGACTTGGACCCTACGTCAAGACACAAAAGAGGAGGCCACGAGGTAGGGGGCGCGCCTACCCCCCCACCTACCTAGGCGCGCCCTCCACCCTCGTGGACCCCCTGTTGCTCCACCGACGTACTCCTTCCTCCTATATATACCTATGTACCCCCAAACGATCAAACACGGAGCCAAAACCCTAATTCCACCGCCGCAATTTTTTGTATCAACGAGATCCCTTCTTGGGGCCTGTTCCGGAGCTCCGCCCGAGGGGGCAACGATCGCAGAGAGCTTCTACATCAACACCATAGCCCCTCTGATGAAGTGTGAGTAGTTCACCTCAGACCTACGGGTCCATAATTATTAGCTAGATGGCTTCTTCTCTCTTTTTGGATCTCAATACAATGTTCTCCCCCTCTCTTGGGGAGAACCATTCGATGTAATCTTCTTTTTGCGGTATGTTTGTTGAGATTAATGAATTGTGGGTTTATGATCAAGTCTATCTACGAACAATATTTGAATCTTCTCTGAATTCTTTTATGTATGATTGGTTATCTTTTCAAGTCTCTTCGAATTATCAGTTTGATTTGGCCTACTAGATTGATATTTCTTGCAATGGGAGAAGTGCTTAGCTTTGGGTTCAATCTTGTGGTGTCCTTTCCCAGTGACAGTAGGGGCAGCAAGGCATGTATTGTATTGTTGCCATCGAGGATAACAAGATGGGGTTTTCATCATATTGCATGAGTTTATCCCACTACATCATGTCATCTTGCTTAAGGCGTTACTCTATTTTCATTAACCTAATACTCTAGATGCATGATGGATAATGGTCGATGAGTGGAGTAATAGTAGTAGATGCAGGCAGGAGTCGGTCTACTTGTCTCGGACGTGATGCGTATATACATGATCATGCCTAGATCTTCTCATAACTATGCTCAATTCTGTCAATTGCTCAACAGTAATTTGTTCACCCACCGTAGAATACTTATGCTCTCGAGAGAAGCCACTAGTGAAACCTATGGCCCCCGGGGTCTATCTTCATCATATTAATCTCCTACTACTTAGTTATTTCCTTTGCTTTTTACTTTGCTTTTATTTTACTTTGCATCTTTATCACAAAATACCAAAAATATAATCTTATCATATCTATCAGATCTCACTCTCGTGAGTGGCAGTGTAGGGATTGACAACCCCTTATTGCGTTGGTTGCGAGGATTTATTTGTTTTGTGCAGGTGCGAGGGACTCACGCGTAGCCTCCTACTGGATTGATACCTCGGTTTTCAGAAACTGAGGGAAATACTTATGCTACTTTGTTGCATCATCCCTTCCTGTTCGGGGAAAACCAACGCAGTGCTTAAGAGGTACCAGGCGCTAGGTGAGGGAGTCCTGGACTAAGGTGTCCTCGAGCATCCGGCCTGTTAGCCATGGGCCGGACTGATGGGTTGTGAAGATACGAAGACCGAAGACTGCACCCGAGTCTGGATGGGACTCTCCTTGGCGTGGAAGGCAAGCTTGGCGACTGGATATGTAGATTCCCTTGTTTGTAACCGACCTTGTGTAACCCTACATCCTCCCGCTGTCTATATAAACCGGAGGACTTAGTCCAGATGGGATACTCATTATCATAGCCATACAAGCTAGGCCTCTAGGGTTTAGCCACAGATCAACTCTTGTAATACTCATATTCATCAATATCAATCAAGCAGGAGGTAGGGTATTACCTCCATAGAGAGGGCCCGAACCTGGGTAAACATCGTGTCCCTTGTCTCCTGTTACCATCGACCTTAGACGCACAGTTCGGGACCCCCTACCCGAGATCCGCCAGTTTTGACACTGACATTGGTGCTTTCATTGAGAGTTCCTCTGTGCTATCGCTAAAAGATTTGATGGCCCCATCGATCGTCAATAATGATGCTGTCCAAGGAGAAACCTTCCTCCCTGGACATATCTTCGTGTTTGGCGGATTCTTACTGCAGGCCAACTCGTTTGGGCATCTGGAGCAGATCGAAAGCTACGTCCCTGGCCATCAGGTCGGATTCGGGAGCTTGAACTACGTTGCGGACATCCGTGGTGACTTGATCTTCGCCGGATTCAAGACCGCGGTAGCCGCTCCCAGTCACCCAGATGATCATGACCTAAGTCTGTCATCTAGCCGCATCCAGGAGATTGCTCCTATAACCGCTCTTGCCCTAGATCCGGAGCAAGCCATGCCATCCAAGGACAGGAGGATTGATCCCACTACGGAGGCCACAGATTCCACGGCATTGGAGCCGCACATAGACTCAACCTCTCATGATGTCTTGGTCACTGGAACTGCGGACTCGTCTCTCGCCATAAGTTCCAAACCATGTGAGCCCACGGATGCCGAGCTTGATCGTTTATCAATCTTCGAATTCAGCACCGCGGACATCTTCCAGCACTCACCTTTGGGCGATGTGCTAAACTCGTTAAAGAACCTATCCTTGACAGAGGACTCACAGCCGAACTATATCCGGCTCGAACCAGGGGCTGGCGGCAAAGAATTTTGCTTCCCACCCACCACCCACTTCATAGCCACGGTCGAGGATTCGACTGATACACTTGATTGCGACTCCGAGAACATTGACAGTATGGACGACGATGCCGAAGATAGCGAAGACCCCGTTGATACAGCTAATGACCAAGATGAACGGGAAGATGGGCAGGTTAGCCCTGGTAAGCAGGCCAAGTACGAAGATTCGGAGGACGACAATTACCTTCCGCTCTCTCAGGATGAGGTGAGCCCTGACACCGAGGTTTTTATCGTGCCTGAGGAACCTCTTGCGCAGGAGCGCTTCAAAGGCCAACTAATAGCCACTGCAAGGAGCCTGAAAAAGAAGCAGCAGCAACTTCAAGCCAACCAATATCTGCTCAATGATAGATGGACCGAAGTCCTAGCCGCCGAAGAATACGGCCTTAGTGGCCTAGCCAAAAGCTACCCTAAGAGTAGATTGCTACCCCAGGGCGACGACAGGGCGCTCGAGCCCGCGCCATTATCGCACAAGACGTCAGGTCAACCACAACTTGGTCCAGGTAAAGCGGCTACTCAAGCCGAACACCAGACCGCCCCACCTTGCTGTAAAGGCAGGAACAAAACAGCTCGGGGTTGTGCACACGACCGTCACCAGGACCCGGGTAGCAAAGCAGGACACCTAAGAGCGACCTACGGATCGCGAGGACATACCTCGACACGCGACGATGGCCACCTATTCGGATGTGACAAACCTAGCCATAACCGGGCCGAAAACCGCAAACGGACTCCATTGGAGGTATGTCATAGTGTGGCCCAACATAGAGGCGCCACGCACCCTCTTTGCTTCACAGACAAAGTAATGGAGCATCAATTCCTAGATGGGTTCAAACCTATGAATATTGAATCATACGATGGAACAACGGATCCCACAGTATGGATCGAAGACTTCCTCCTCCATATCCACATGGCCCGTGGGGACGACCTTCATGCCATCAAATACCTACCACTAAAAGTCAAAGGACCAGCTCGGTACTGGTTAAACAGTCTGCCTGAAAATTCTATTGGCAGCTGGGAAGATTTGGAGGACGCCTTTCGCGAAACCTTCCAAGGAACATATGTCCGGCCACCGGACGTCGATGACTTAAGTGACAATGTCCAGCAGCCCGGAGATTCAGCCAGGCAGCTCCGGACTAGGTTCTTACTTAAAAAGAACCAAATCGTCGACTATCCGGACATAGAAGCCCTTGCGGCCTTTAAACACAGCGTCCGGGATGAATGGATTGCACGCCACCTCGGTCAAGAAAGACCTAGATCCATGACAGCCCTTACCGCTCTAATGACCCGCTTTGGCGCGGGAGAAGACAGTTGGCTCGCTCGTAGAAGCAATAGCACCAGTGACTCGGGCACTTCTGAAATATGAGACGGCAACGGCAAGCCACGACAAAGTAAACACAACAGTCGCAATGATAACGAAAGATCACGCGACACGGCGGTCAACACCGAATTTAGCAATCCTAAGCCTGGTCAACGGAAAAAGGCATTCAAGGCGAACAGAGACGGACCATCCAACCTAGACAGGATACTGGACCGACCCTACTAGATTCACGGCCACCCCAATAAACCAGCTAATCATTCCAACAGAAACTGTTGGGTCCTCAAGCAGGCCGGCAAGCTCAATGCCAAACACAAGGGACGACGGAGCGGTTCACCAGCCAAGTGCCGAGGGCCAGAAGCAATTTCCCCCCGAAGATCGATCAAATCCGGAGCAGAAATAGCAGTTCGGCTTCCGTTGCCCATCTCATGTAGCCGTTAAAACTATACTGCGCATACATAACTACGCACTTAAGATACCATGGGCGTTGGGGAAGCATAATATGGACAAGTCTGCAAGCACTCCGGTAACATTTTTTATCTACTTTCCTTTTTTCCTTCTTCATTACCTCTTAAAAACAGGTGGCGCAAAGGAGAAACATCTAAAACCGACTATATTGGAGTTCGGATCCATACACTCACCTACAGGGCTACTTCCTTGAAGGATCCCCCTCGCCGAGGACAGGCGGCACAGACGTGCGACAGGAGGTCCAAAATAACTTTTTGTAGACTGCACTCTTTTTCGAGCCTGTAACATGCCTTTTTACTCTGCCTTCAACCCAGGGCATATCAAATAGCCAGGGTCGTGGCCTTTATATATATCAAGTAATCTTTGGCATATCGCTCAGGTCCCAGTTCACATTGCCAGTATTATTTATCCGCGTCTTTCCGCAATTGAATACACATCCTATGGTTGTTTCACAGATATACCCTAGCTTAAACTTGCCAGGGGCTCGGTACGGGAACAATTGAGTTGCCAACAAAGTCCGAACAGCTTTTGCTGCATACTTCGGCGTCACGAGTTTGGCCTTATATGCATCAGCTCCGAATCATGTCTTGGGTCAGTAGTTGGGTTGCCCGGCTCCTGTGTTTGCTATCCTAGGTTCCGCTCTACCGGCTTGGGTAGTAAAGGGAGAACTATTGCATTTATGCTTCCGGTTCACCTAGCTCAGCACCTCAGTAGAGAAAGCCGAAAACTGACTGTCATGATGCGGCGAGAGCTGGTCAACCACTCGATGACTTACCGGAATCTCTAGCGATTCCTCCGTGTCACACAAAGGACCTCTTTTCGGTCAAATATTTACACGCATCGTATGAATAGGCCGCATGCATACCAGGGGTTATGTCGTAGACCCACCATAAAACTCCTATGGCTAAGTGAAAGTGTTAACGCCCTATAGTCTGGTTGCCTGGTTCGCCACATTGACACCTCCTTCACAGACCGAGACGTTGGGTCAAGAGTGATCAAATGCTTTTCCGAACACCCCCTACTTCCCACGAGGGGGCTGAAGCCGACGACTGGAAAACTTTCAGATTATATTAAAACGGCTGCACGGGAGGAACACAAACTTTCGAGCAATATATAAAAATAGATTAACAATAAAATTGTCTCGTACAATTCTCATACACATCACTCAAACATTATGTCTTTCGAGCACTGACCCTCTATCAAGTGGGCAGCCACTAGGACGTCTTCAAAATAAGGCTCCGGTTCTTGGTGGTCCTTGCCCTTGGGTGGACTCTTCACTGCAACATCGATGGCCTTCATCTTCCCCCAGAAGGTCTTGACTCGGGAAAAGGCCATCCGTGCACCCTCGATGCACACCGACCGCTTCACAGCATCCATACGTGGCACCGTGTCAACAAGTTGTTGCACCAAGCCAAAGTAACTATTCGAAATAGGCTCAGTTAGCCATAACCGGGTTATGACGTTCTTCATGGCAGCGCCGGATATCCTATGAAGCTTGGCCCACTGGGACATCTGCTCATTTAGCAACAAGGGGCGCTTCGACGCACTGAATTGTGACCAGAAAAGCTTCTCTGTTGCATACCCCTCTCGCGCCTGGTAAAACTGCGCCGCATCGGAAGAACTCTTCGGCAAGTCTAAAAACTCGTCCGGAGAACTCCACAATTGGTTGAGCTGAGCATAGTTCGGATCCCCGAATTTAGTCTGTAGCAAAAATGGCTCACCAGCCGCAATCTCCCTAGCTTGCCGGATCTCCTAACAGGCGGCTCTAGATTCAGACCGCGCTTCTATCGCCTCTCGTAAGGCCTTGTCAACTTCAGCCGTTTTGGCTTCATTCTCCTTCTCAAGTAGTAAACAACGGCTAGCAACATTTTTTTAGTTCGAGCGCCATCGTGGATATCTTCTCCTTGTCTTGACGCCAAGTAGCTCATTCAGCTTTTAACTCAGCCGATGCCTTTTCGGCAGCCGCATTACTACACCCGACCTACTCCTTGGCTCGGGCCAGCTCCGCCCGAAGAGTTTCAACGGCGGCAGCACCATCTATAGTCATGCATATTACAGTATATAAATTTCAGCATTATGCTTATAATACAAAAATGTATGTGAAGGGACTACCCAGAATACATACATTGCTATTCGTCAAGACGCACATTGATTAACGCAATGTCATCCCCGGCCATATCAAGCTCCCTTTGCAGCTCGACAATATCCGTAGTCTAGGAAGTAGCCAGGGGGGAAGCAGCCTATGTTCAAGTTAATCAGGTTAGTCCTTGAATGTTTCTTGTTGATCCTCCGTTCGCCTCCCATGGGAAGCCAACCTGAGTCTCAGGGGCTACTATCTATACACAGGTGTATTTTGCGAATAAAACACAATTGGACATATTACAGTACAAACCTTGAAGCCTCTTAGTAGGCACGCAAAGGCTTCATCCAATCCGCTCTTCATGGACTGGACCTTTTCAACCACCGTGCCCATTAAGGTACGATGTTCCTCTGAGACAGACGCCTGCCGCAGTATGTTCGTCAAGATATCCTGCGCCTCTGGGTCTTCGGAGGCTGCCGTAAGAGTATGGCCACCCTTTTAAGGGATACGTTCGTTCGTATCCGGCTGTATATCTGATTGTCCGGGGCCCTCATTGTTGTCCCCTGGACCCTGGGCCACCGAAGTATCACCTTCGGGCAATGTCTTCATCATCCCTTGCACCACTTGTTGGTCGGGGGAGACCCTCCGCGATGACACCTCCAAGTCGTCCACCCTATTGGACGGGGAATCTGGTGGGGGCGTTCCGCTTTCCATCATCTCTGGGAGAAGGTCCCCCGAGGAAAAGGATTGTTGAGGAAGACTGTGTGCTCAACTAGAAAAACAAAGAATATATATTCCGGGCATTATAAGAAAGGAACGGGACATGTTTAAAACAGCCTTGATTCACTTACGATTTGGCCTGAGGCTTGTCCTCGTCATGAGACTGCGCTTTGACGTCCTCCAAGCCCGAGCCAGCCACCTGAGGCATCTTGCCTCGCATATAAGCCTACTTCTCCCCATCTTCAGATGCGGCCCTTCTCTTCCTAGGAGGAAGGGAGACAGTGGCCCCCCTTCATTTTGTCTTTGGGTGAGGGCACTTTGATTCCTCCAGACACAATGTCTGATGCACCCTTGGAATAGGGGCAATCTTTGGTCCTCTCACTCTCCGCCTCACCCTCCTTCACAGGCATATGGTATGGTGCCAGGGCCAGCATCCTTGTTAGAACAGGATTCGCTAGGCCCTCGGGCAGAGGGGCCGAACACATAATTAGTTCCGCTTTCTTTGTCCAGCCCTGGAAGAAGATAGCTTGCTCGGTACCATAATACGGTATGCATAATTACAAAGTGTTCGGGAGCCAAGTGCTTACCGGGGTATCCGGACGGTTGAAGTTAAGGCCAGCATCTTCGGTGGTGTCCGGCCAATGTTTCCGCTTCCCGAAAAATAACTTCCACATCCCTTTGTGTGTGGTGCTGACGAAGTGTTGGAGGGTTTGTGGTCCTTCCGTATTAAACTCCCACATGCGGAGAGACCTGCGCTGCAATGGCAAGATTCGGCGAACTAACATCACTTGGATCACGTTGACAAGATCGATGTCTCTCTTGAGGAGGGTTCTTATGCGGCTCTGTAAAGTATGCACTTCATCAACTGATCCCCAGTCCAACCCCTTGTTGACCCATGATGCAAGCTGTAATGGTGGGCCATGACGGAATGTGGGTGTAGCTACCCACTTGGTGTTGCGGGGATCTGTAATGTAAAACTACTCCCGCTGCCAGTGATTGGAAGTTTCGGTAAAAGAACCTTTTGGCCAAGGAGTGCTAGTGAGTTGGTTGATCTTAGCACTGCCGCTCTCCACCTGTTCCCCGTCGACTACCTTCAGCTTCACGCTGAAGGTCTTGATCCATAAGCCGAAGTGTGGGGGGATTCGGAGGAAGGCCTCGCATGTAATGATAAACGCCGAGACGTGGAGGATAGAGTCCGGGGCTAGGTCATGAAAATCTAGTTCGTAATAGAACATTAGCCCCCAGACGAAGGGGTGAAGAGCAAACCCTAGCCCCCGGAGGAAGTGGGAGATGAATACGACCCTCTCGCCAGATCTGGGGGTCGGAATAACCTGTCCTTGAGCAGGAAGCCTATGGTGGACCACCGCGGTCAAATATCTGGCCGCCCAAAGCTTTGCGATATCCTCATCCGTAATGGAGGAAGCCACCCATCGGCCTTGGGAGCTGGGTCCGGACATGATGCGGAGGCTCGAAACGATGAAGTTGAACCTTGGGTGCTAGAACTCGAGGTTGGGAAGGCTGAGGAGAGGTTTGGCATAAAAGACGGCCCTTGGTTCCTTTATAAAGGCAGCGGGTATTGAACGCCTCCTCCTAAGCCTAAGAACCTGCCTATTCCTAAGGAATCTTTCCCGCAGGACGGTTGGGTTACCCACGCTTGTATTGATGAAAATCCCGCAATTAGGGGACACGATCTCTGCTTCGACAAGACGTGTCAATGACAAGCACACCCGGAAAAGTGGGACGGCAGGATGGGAAACGGTTCGAAATAATGGCCAAGAAGCATGACGTCACATTACTAAAAGTTTTCAGCAGATTGGATTCGTAGAATACTATACGCTCTGTGGCTGTATGTTACAGGTCCGGACATAATCAATTCGTCTGAAGACTATTTTGGAGTTCGGAAGGACGAACCTGCCTTGCAATGCCAAAGATAGCACTACGCGCCGGATACCTTGTCATTGAAGCCAAGTTCAGGGGCTACTGAGGGAGTCCTGGACTAAGGGGTCCTCGGGCGTCCGGCCTATTAGCCATGGGTCGGACTAATGGGCTGTGAAGATATCAAGACCGAAGACTACACCCGAGTCCGGATGGGACTCTCCTTGGCATGGAAGGGAAGCTTGACGACTGGATATGTAGATTCCCTTCTTTGTAACCGACCTTGTGTAACCCTAGATCCTCCCGGTGTCTATATAAACCGGAGGACTTAGTCCGGATGGGATACTCATTATCATAGCCATAGAAGCTAGGCCTCTAGGGTTTAGCCATTACGATCTCGAGGTAGATCAACTCCTGTAATACTCTTATTCATCAATATCAATCAAGCAGGACGTAGGGTATTGCCTCCAAAGAGAGGGCCCAAACTTGGGTAAACATCGTGTCCCTTGTCTCCTGTTACCATTGACCTTAGACGCACAGTTCGGGACCCCCTACCCGAGATCCGCAGATTTTGACACCGACACCAGGCAGGTGCCAGCGTGTAGTGTACTCATTTCCTCTTTGGTGCTAAGGAGGCAAGCGCAGGCGAGGAATCCCGAGGCATCAGGCAAAGGTTTCCATATCGGTGCAACAAGACCAAGACCAGCAGGACGGCAGGACGGAGGTCACCGTGGAGCCCAGGAAGGCGTCACCACTAGAGACTTTGGCAGGCGAAGACCACCTTTTGTCAGGATAACTTGTACTAGTTGTCTCCCTTCAAATTTGGCCGATGTTGGATCCCTTCCCGCCTACATTTGGGAAGAGGACCAGGGCCTCTATAAATAGGACTAGCCACCACAGTAGGAGGGAACTGATCTTGGATCGGGTCCATTCCATCCTCAACCACACAAGCTCATCGAGCTCAAGAACACCTCTCCTCAGGAGGCTGTTCATCCCTTGTACTTGTTCAACCTCAGCCTGCAAGGCAATCCACCACATCAGACTGGAGTAGGGTATTACACCAGAACGGTTGGCCGAGCCAGTATAAACCCTGTGTCCTTTTTCTGCGAGTTCGACATGCTCAGCTTTGAGATCGTGGTGAGAGCGTGAGCTAGGGGGGAGAGATCTTCGTGCACACCCCAGAATTCGAACCTCAAGGGTTTTGCCGGAACCCGAAATTCGACAAGTTCGTACTTGCACATATAGAACATCACATTGTGAATAACTAGAATAAACAAGGCATACTACGAACAACCAAAAGTAGCATTTGAAACTGGACATATGCTAACTACAAACAACCGAACAACCAAAAAACTTTAAAAGAGGCATATGCTAGCTATAACAGGCTTAACAACAAGCAAATATATGCATTCTTATCGGTATGTTTAAAACTGGATTGATGAAATGTACTGCACAGTAAATAATTGCACATATAGAGCATCACATTGTGAACAACTGAAATAAACAAGGCATGCTGCAAACAACCAGATATAGAAATTAAAACTAGACATATTCTCACTACACTACAAAAGGGACTCGATAAAACAAATCATGGGTTTCACCCTATGAAGAGGCATGGCAAAACAAATCATGGGTTTCCTCACTTGTCATAGATGGGCTCATTCCCGTGGGAAGAGCACGGGCCCTGGATGCGCTCCATGTTGTCTCAGATGGGCTCCTTCCCCTTGGAAGAGCATGGCTGTAGAGTGCCCTCCCTGATGTCGCAGACGGGTGCTTTCCCCTTGGAAGAGCCAGAGAGGGTGCCCTCCTCGTGGTCGCCATCGATGATGTCTAACTTGGAAGCTGTGGATCCTAAGTCGGCATTGCAGAATGTCAAAAGGGGCTCGATGGCGATATAGAATAGCAAATTGTTGACAACGAGGCAGAGAAGATCAGCGGCGGGGCCATGGATGAGATCGAAGGCAGTTGAACATGAGGGGTTGGGGGTGGGCCACTTAGCCTGTGACATAGCCTGCCTCAGGCCGTCGCTGTTGATGACCTCGATGTCGTATCCGGCGGCCGAGACATGCCCGCATACTCTAGCCCGCTGCTTGAGTACCTGCCGCCAGTAATGGTCGTCAGCTTCCTCGGTGACGTCGGGCGAAGAGACCACTATACACCTCTTTTGGGCTAGTTGCTCCTCGAGCTCCATGAGAAGTGTAGCCAGGCTTAGGCTGCGACGCTCTAGAGTGGGGGATGGTGATGGGGATCTATGGGAAAGGGGGCATTTGGCAGGCGTCATCTAAGAAACTCAGGGCGGCCTGGGAATGGAGATCAGTGGGTAAGCTGCATAGGCAAACCGGCAGATGTTGACAATGGAGGCATTGCGGCGGCGGCGGCAGCAGCGACAGGGACCTTGCTAGAGTTTCGAGCGAGGGAGGGTGTGTGTGTGCGCGCGCACGCCCGAGGAGGTTTTGGTGTGTATGTGTGTGTGTGTGTCGAGGGGGTGGTGTTTGAGGAAATGACGCAGGTACTGAAAATTTTATTACGTAGGAGTCAAACGTGGGAGTGAAATGTCGGGCTATTGATAATTTTGATGATTGTGCATCGCACACGGTCCGGAGATAACAACCATGTGTTATGAAACAGAAAAACCCTCGAGGCGGGCAGATATTTTTTAGGGATGTAGGCGGGATTGGGAACAAGAAACATCGCACACGGTCCAGGATAACAACCGTGTGTTATGAAACAGAAAAACCCTCGATGCAGGCAAATATTTTTGAGAGGGGGAGCCTTGTGGAGCCCAATGTACTGTTCGTATGTGTGCATGACAGGGGCACTGGCATGGCACACTGTTAGTTTGAGTGAACCGTGTCTGTTGCATCATCCGACTTGTCTAATGTTCATAAATTTGGCGAAAATGACGCGGGAGACGGTCAGAACACGAACACACTTGCATGTGGACCAAATTTATGTATCAAAAGGGTGGTTTTATTTTCAAATACCAAATGCAACTTCGATGTGGCACCTCTCTCGCAAAGTGCACGGTATTGCTTGCCCCCACCCCCCCACCCCCTGTCGGCATGAATTGGGAATCCTAAGCTATGAATGCATGCCCAGTCCCCCCATCCGAGGTTCATCTAGCAAAGTGCGAAGTATCTTGCAGCCCCCCTCCTCCCTTGTGTTGGCACGAAGGGAATCCTAAGCTATGAATGCATGCCCCCAACCGAG
>NC_041380.1:106927998-106978595 GCF_002162155.2 Triticum dicoccoides | reverse complement strand
CATGCCCCCCCCCCAACCGAGGTTCACCTAGCAATGTACGAAGTTGCTAGCAGCCCCCCTGAGGGAGTCCTGGACTAAGGGGTCCTCTGGCGTCCGACCTATTGGACATGGGACTGACTGATGGGCTGTGAAGATACGAAGACCGAAGACTCTACCCATGTCTAGATGGGACTCTCCTTGGTGTGGAAGGCAAGCTTGGCGACCACATATGAAGATTCCTTTCTCTGTAACCGTCCTGATGTAACCCTAGATCCCTTCGGTGTCTATATAAACCAGAGGGCTAGGTCCGTAGATATATCCTCATAATCATAGTCAGATAGGCTAGACTTTTAGGGTTTAGCCATTACGATCTCGTGGTAGATCAACTCTTGTAATACTCATATTCATCAAATCAATCAAGCAGGAAGTAGGTATTACCTCCATAGAGAGGGCCCGAACCTGGGTAAACATTGTGTCCCCCGTCTCCTGTTACCACTGACCTTAGACGCACAGTTCAGGACCCCCTACCTGAGATCTGCCGGTTTTGACACCGACATTGGTGCTTTCATTGAGAGTTCCACTGTGCTGTCATCAAAAGGTTTGATGGCTCCTTCAATCGTCCACAACGACGTTGTCCAGGGGCAAGCCTTCCTCCCCGGACAGATCCTCGTATTCGGTGGCTCCGCACTACCGACCAACTCGCTTGGCCATATGGAGCAGATCAAAAGCTATGCCCCTGGCCATCAGGTCAGATTTGGAAGCTTGTACTGCGTCGCGGATATCTGTAGAGACTTGATCTTCGACCGATTCGAGACCACAGCAGCCGCTCCTTGCTACCACGATGAACACGACGTAAATCTGTCATCGGAACATACCCAGGAGATAGTACTTGTAGCTGCTCCGGCCTTATATCCAGAGCAGATCGCGCCATCCGAAGACGGGAAGCTCAACCCCACCGCGGAAGCCATAGACTCAGCGGGAATTGGAGCCGCACACAAACTTAACTTCAAGTGACATCTATGTCACTGGAACCATAGACTTGTCTCCGGCTATAGGTTCCGAACCTTGTGCGTCCGCGTACATCAAGCTTGATCGGTCATCGATTGTCGAATTCAGCTCCACGGACATCTTCCGACACTCGCCTTTGGGTGACGTGCTAAACTCATTAAGTGCACTATCTTTAGTGGGGGGTTCACAGCCGAATTGTATCTGGTTCGAACCGGAGGCTGGTGATAGAGAATTCTGCTTCCCACCCACCGCCCACTTCATATGATGTATACAGCTCCACAGCCGAAGATTTAACTGACATGCTCGATTATGGCTCCTATGACATCAACGGGATGGATGACGATGCCGGAGAAGAAGAGGCCCAGAACCCGCCGTTTACCGGACAATGTACGAACACTTTCTCGTATGATGTATACATGGTGGATGCACCAAAAGAGAATAGAGGCGATGACAAAGAAGATCCAGTTCAGGATAAACCTCCCGAGATACAATCAAAGCGCCGGCGCCAGCGGTGCCTCTCTAAGTCACGCTGCAGCAAAGACAGCAACACCGGCACATGAGAGGATAACACTCCGGAAGGTGCCGAAGACAACGAAGACCCCATTGATACAACTGCTAAACAGGATGAACGGGAAGATGGGCAAGTTAGCCCTGGTAAACAGGCCACGCACGAAGACTCGAAGGACAGTAATTATCTTCCGCTCTCCGAGGATGAGGCGAGCCCTGGCACGGAAGATTTCATCATACTTGAGGAACCTCTTGAGCAGGAGCGTTCAAGCGCCATTTAATAGCCACTGCAAGGAGCCTGAAAAAGAAGCAGCAGCAGCTTCAAGCTGACCAAGATCTGCTCAACGGTAAATGGACCGATGTCCTAGCAGCCGAAGAATACGGCCTCAAGCGCCTAGCCAAAAGCTACCCAAAGCGCAAATTGCTACCTTAGTTCGATGATGAGGCGCCGGAGCACATACCACCATCGCACAATGCGGCTGACCGACCACCACGTGGTCGGGATAAAACGGCAACTCAAGCCAAGCACTAGCCCGCCCCACATCATCGCAAATACAGAGGTAAAACAGCTCGCGGTCATACATATGACCTTCGGCAGGACCTGAACAATCAAGCAGGACATGCGAGATCGATCTACAGATCGCGAGGACGTGCCTCGACACGTGACGACGGCTATCTATTCGGACGTGACAAACCTAGTCATGCGTGGGCCGAAAGCCGCAGACGGACTCCATCGGAGCTATGTCACGATGCGGCCCGATATAGAGGCGCCGCACACCCTCTTCTCTTCACTGATGAAGTCATGGAACATGAATTCCCAGAAGGGTTCAAACCCGTGAATATAGAATCATACAATGGAACCACAGACCCCGCGGTATGGATCGAAGACTTCATTCTCCATATTCATATGGCCCCCGACGATGACCTTCACACCATTAAATACCTCCCCCTAAAACTCAAAGGGCCAGCCCGGCACGGGCTGAACAGCCTGCCCAAAAATTCCATGGGCAGCTGGGAGAACTTAGAAGAAACCTTCCTTGACAACTTCCAAGGTACATATGTTCGACCTCCGGACGGCGATGACTTAAGACATATAGTTCAACAACCCAGAGAATCAGCCAGGAAATTCTGGACTAGGTTCCTAACTAAAAAGAACCAGATCGTCGACTGTCCAGATGCCGAAGCCCTAGCGGCCTTCAAACACAGCATCCATGATGAATGGCTCGCACGCCACCTCGGCCAAGAAAAGCTGAAGTCCATGGCAGCCCTCATGGCACTCATGACCCTCTTCTGCGCGGGTGAGGATAGTTGGCTGGCCCGAAGCAAAAACAATGCAAGCGACGCCGGCACCCCTGAAGCCAAAACTAGCAACGACAAGTCCCGACGCAACAGATACAAGCGACGAAACAACAATGACAACACCGATGATACGGCGGTTAATGCCGGATTCAGTGGCTCTAAGTCCGGTCAGCGGAAGAAGCCGTTCAAAAAGAACAATTCGAGGTCATCTAGCTTGGACCGCATACTCGATAGTCCGTGCCAGATTCATGGCACTCTAGATAAAGCAATCAATCATACCAACAGAGATTGTTGTGTTTTTAAACAGGCCGACAAGTTAAATGCTGAAAGCAAGGAGAAGGGATCGCAAAGTGAAGACGATGATGAGGAGCCCCGTCCACCAAACACAAGGGGACAAAAGAAGTTTCCCCCTCAGGTAAAAAATGGTGAACATGATATATGTTACCCACATCCCCAAGAGGGAGGGCAAGCGCGCGCTCAGGGACGTCTACGCGATAGAGCCAGTCGCCCCAAAATTTAATCCATGGTCGTCATGCCCGATCACTTTCTATCGACGGGATCATCCGACCGGTATCCTTCATGGTGGTTCAGTCGCACTGGTCCTGGACCCAATAATCGATGGGTTCCACCTGACGCGAGTCTTGATGGATGGTGGCAGCAGCCTCAACTTGCTCTATCAGGATACAATGCGCAAAATGGGCATTAATCCATCACGAATCAAGCCCACCAAGACTACCTTTAAAGGAGTCATACCAGGTGTAGAGGCCCGTTGTACGGGCTCAATCACACTAGAGGTTGTCTTTGGATCTCCAGACAACTTCCGAAGTGAGGAGTTAATCTTCGATATCGCCCCCTTTCACAGCGGCTATCACGCACTGCTTGGACGAACCACATTTGCTCGATTCAACGCGGTGCCACACTACTCTTATCTCAAGCTCAAGATGCCTAGACCACGCGGCATCATAACAGTTAATGGAAACACGGAACGCTCCCTCCGTACTGAGGAGCACACCACTTCCTTAGCAACAGAAGTACAGAGCGGACTTTTCAAGCAGAACCTCAATTCGGCGGCCAAGCCCCCGTACACTGTCAAGAGAGTCCGGACTACTCTGCAGCAGGACAGCTCAGCTCATCAAGAGCTCGACTAGCAATTCGGCCTCCGTCCTAGTCCCGATCAAGTAGCGGCGTTCGTACCGCGCGTACATAACTACACACACAAGATACCATGGGTATAGACGGAGGCATAACTAGCATGTGATCCACAATACGGCTCAACCGCTCCCAGACACAAATACTCTCACCATTTCCTTCTCTCCTTTTCAGATTTTCTTTCCACAGGTTCCCACTGGTGGCCCAATCACCGGTCCTTGCAAAGGATAAATATACCAAGAAGACACGAACAATGGACGCACTGGGGAAATTTTAGGTGGTTTCCTTAACAATCCCTTTACCTGTTTTCGGGACCCACGCGCAAGTCTCCCTTGGTTAAGGCATATCAAATAGCTTTCTACTTCTTGCACTACTTGTATAAATGTGCTTTAACGCACCAATGAAATTATAAATGGAAACAGTTTGCGGCCCAAATTTTACGGCTTTTAGCTTACTACTCTTTCTTCTTTCTCTTTTTAGTAACATTATCAGATAGCACCCGTACACTCTGGTGCATTTCAATTTGATAGGGGCTTCATAACGCCCCACAACATGGCAACAAAAGTCTGAACACTTTTACAGTATAGATCGGCACCCCGAATTTAGTACTATATGCATTGGCTCCGAATCATGTCTTTGGTCAATAGTTGGGTTGCCCGGCTCCTGTGCTTACTACCTTACGTTCCATTGTATCAGCTAGGGTAGTAAAGGGAGAACTACTATGATTGTGGCCTGGTTTACCCGGATGAGCAACTGAGTAGAGAAAGCCGAAAGCTGACTGTCATGATGCGGCGAGAACCGGTCAGCTCTTCGGAGGTCTCAAATCCTTAGAGATTTTTTTCGCATTACATGAGGGATTGGTACTTACCGGATCAAGTGTTTATAGCATCCTAGTTCAGATACTAGGGGCTACATGTAACACCCACGATGCGGCTATATCTCCCACGTGTCGGAGCACGACTTAGAGGCATAACCGCATAGTAGGCATGTCTCAAGAGGGGTAATCTTTACACATCCCATGTACTGAATAAGAAAGAGATAAAGAGTTGGCTTACAATCGCCACTTCACACAATACATAAATATAGCATTACATCATCCAGAATATGTGATGCCCCGAGACCGTTGCGCCCGGTGTCTTCCAGTTATTCACTGATGTTGACATGTCTTTTGCTTGCATGTTGCATTCCATCATGTCACCTCTTGCATCGCATCATGTCATCATGCCATCATATCATTAATCTTATAACTTTTATAAATAAATTGAATGGATCTTCGATCCATTTAAATCGAGGGAAATCCACATGGTGATTTTCTCTTTATAACATATATCCTCCCAATATTATTAGGGAGCTATAATAAATATGCCATCCTTATGGAATCAACCATAACACACGTGCAAAGTATTTTCCATGTCTTTTCCTCTTCGAGTTTGACCTTCAAGCCTTACCAATATTTTTTCTCATCTCTTTTATCGAGGCTCCTTTAAAATCTCAGCCCATTTTGAGTCTTTTCAAATGGGCTTCAAAATTCAAACATGTCGAATTATATTCAACATGTGCGAATCTTTTTTCTCCAAAAATCCCCTTGCCATTTTATTTAAATTCCTCACATTTTTGTGAGTCCAGTAATATTACCCTCGTGCGCTAATTCTTTTCCCTACCCCCTTTTTTTCCTTTCTCTCTATTTCTTTTCGGTTAAAGAAGAAAGAGAGGAGAGAGGAGCACAACAGCCCAGCAGGCTCCTGGTTTTTTCCTCTCCCCACCTATTTGGCACCAAGGCCCCGCCGCCGGCCTCCCTGGGCCCATCTCCCGCAGCCCGCACCGGCTCTAACCCTAGCGACCACTAGGCCCGACCGAACCCTCACTCTCTCCCTCACCTTCGCTCTCTTGCGCTGCCAGAACCTATGGCTCGATCCCCTCCTCCCTCAGCGCCATCTCTCCCTCGATCCCATCTCTCTCTCTCTCCTCTCTCTCTCTCTCTCTCTCTCTCTCTCTCTCTCGCATGACCAGTGTCGTCCCCGTCCTCCTCCAGACCCCGTTGCCCCTCTCCACGCCCTTCCTCGTTCCCGCGCCGCGAGACCTCCCCGTCATCAGCATCACTGCCCGCCGGTGACCTCCACTGCCTCCCCGCCAGGGACCTCGTGGGCTACCTCGGTCACCGTGCCTCTACTCCACGCCGCCCTCCTCTGCCATGAACTCCTTCCTCCCAAGACCGACCTCGTTCCCACCGTCCTCACTCGTTCGTCGCGCCACCAAGCCAGTAGGACTCCCCTGCATTGCCGATGGTCGCCCGCTCGCCGTCGTCTTGCTTCGCTGGAGGAGAGGACCAGCACCGCCCCCATGCCCTTCGCTCGCGCCAGGACTCGCCATCGCCGCTGATCGAGTTCCTCGCTGGACCCCGCTCGCCGGTGTCCCATTCCCGTCCGGATGCAGAGGATCCCGTCACCTGTTGCCCGCTCCTTGTAGGGTTTCGAGTGCTACTGCTCCTCATAGGTCTTCCCGATGTCCTCGTCTTTGCTCGCGGGAGGACAAGTATGACACGCTCAATGCCGTTGCTTCCCCGATCCCTGTGCCGTCGGCCTAGACTCTGCTTCGAGCAGGAGACGAGCGCCCACCGCTGCCTCGATCTGTGATGCGTGAGGCCCCTTGGCCTTGCTTCGATTTGGATATGTCGAGAACACCGTTGCAACGTTGATTCCTCTACCCCGGAGTACCTCAAGTTTGTCTACATGAGACTGCCAAGTACCTCTACGCACAGATATCGCCAAGTACCACGATGATACGAGAACAACTACCATCGACGGGCATTTCGCCAAGTTCCATTACATCGCATGAGTTTCTTCTTGAACATGTACCACTACGCGGATTCGTCAAGTACCACAACATTCGAAGCCCTTGGATATGTCAAGTTCAACTAACCTCGCAAGAACGAGACCGGCTGGTCCGAAGACCCCAAGTACCACGACAACCCCGATGGGATTCGAATTCCTCAAGTTCACCTTCGAAACGTGTACCACTACCGCCGCCCGAACATCTACAGAACATGAACCACAACCATCGCTCAAGACCCATGAATGACTATCGATGACCCTCCAAGTTCGTCCACGATTGCCATGTACAACTGCCGTCGCCGTGAACAACTACTCCCACTACCATCGCCGAGTACCACTACTTCCCACGACGACCATGTACGACTACACTGCTTGACCCAAACCGCCCTGTTTGCACGCTTTGAAGGTATAACCCCGAGACGACCACCCGTGGATCGTATGCATGAGTTGTACGAGATGCATGTTTGGTTGTTGTGATCCACCCGTGAACATTAGTTGTTCCCTCGTTTGACACTGTCGTCTACCCGTGGGAACCCGGTATCCGGGAGCACCCCACCATTCTTGCATGACTCGCTCACGCCCTATCTTTTTCACCGGTATCTCCATGAGCTACCGGAACCCGAAATGTTGCAGTGGCACCATTTCCGTTGTCGTTGTCATGGCACCCCTTTCGTTTTCGCTACGACGACAAATGCTTCATATCATGCTCTTACCAACATTTTCATAAATATTGCATAAACTTGCACATGTCATTCACATCATGATAATAACATTTAAATGTTTAAAATTGTTGTTGCACCAAAGTGATAAATGCATATGGGGATTTACCGGAATTGTCGTTTATTATTTCTGGCCTCATTTAAACTTGCCTAAATGTTTAGTTTACTTATGCTCCACCTCTTGCCATGCTAACCAACATTTAATTTTGTTGAGTACATAAATGAGAGGAACTAAAAAATTGACGTGGTGTTTCGTCAATATGCAACGAAGTTGCATATTGAGCTCCACTTAATTATGTGTTGGTTGTTTACCATGTTGTTTGCTTCTTTCCGGTGATGCTTCTTCGGGTTAGTTCCGATAACGTCGCGTTTGTGAGGATCTGTTCGACTACGTCTGTTTTTCTTCTTCATGGACTCGTTCTTCTTCCTTGCGGGATCTCAGGCAAGATGACCATACCCTCGAAATCACTTCTATCTTTGCTTGCTAGTTGCTCGCTCTATTGCTATGCCGCGATACCTACCACTTGCTATATCATGCCTCCCATATTGCCATGTCAAGCCTCTAACCCACCTTGTCCTAGCAAACCGTTGTTTGGCTATGTTACCACTTTGCTCAGTCCCTCTTATAGCGTTGTTAGTTGCAGGTGAAGATGAAGTATGTTCCTTGTTGGAACATGTTTATTGTTGGGATATCATTATTATATCTTGTTTACTTTAATGCATCTATATACTTCGTAAAGGGTGGAAGGCTCGGCCTTATGCCTGGTGTTTTGTTCCACTCTTGCCGCCCTAGTTTTCGTCATACCGATGTTATGTTCCTTGATTTTGCGTTCCTTGCGCGGTTGGGTTATAATGGGAACCCCTTGACAGTTCGCTTTGAATAAAACTCCTCTAGCAAGGCCCAACCTTGGTTTTACCATTTGCCACCTAAGCCTTTTTCCCTTGAGTTCTGCAAACTCAAGGGTTATCTTTATTTTAAACCCCTGGGCCAGTGCTCCTCTGAGTGTTGGTCCAACCTGTCAGCAGCTGGTGACCACCAGGGGCAACTCTGGGTTGGCCTACCAGAATATTGGACAATCTGGTGTGCCCTGAGAACGAGATATGTGCAGCTCCTATCGGGATTTGTCGGCACATTCGGGTGGCTTTGCTGGTCTTGTTTTACCATTGTCGAAATGTCTTGTAACCGGGATTCCGAGTCTGATCGGGTCTTCCTGGGAGAAGGAATATCCTTCGTTGACCGTGAGAGCTTGTGATGGGCTAAGTTGGGACACCCCTACAGGTTTTGAACTTTTGAAAGCCGTGCCCGTGGTTATGGGCAGATGGGAATTTGTTAATATCCGATTGTAGAGAACTTGACACTTAACTTAATTAAAATGCATCAACCGCGTGTGTAGCCATGATGGTCTCTTCTCGGCGGAGTCCGAGAAGTGAACACGGTTCTTGTGTTATGCTTGAAGTAAGTAGTTTCAGGACTACTTCTTGATCATTATAGCTTCTCGGCCGTGCTTTGCTTCTCTTCTCGCTCTCATTTGCGTAAGTTAGCCACCATATATGCTAGTGCTTGCTGCAGCTCCACCACACTACCTTTTCCTACCCATAAGCTTAAATAGTCTTGATCGCGAGGGTGTGAGATTGCTGAGTCCCCATGACTCACAGATTACTTCCAAAACCAGTTGCAGGTGCCGATGATACCGTGCAGCTGACGCAACCGAGCTCAAGGAGGAGCTCGATGAAGATCTCGTTTATTGTGTTGTTTTGTTTTAGTTGATCAGTAGTGGAGCCCAGTTGGGGCGATCGAGGATCTTTTGCATTAGGGGTAGTCTTCTTTTATTTTGGTTCTGAAGTCGGACCTTGATTGTATCTAGATGTTGTAATGCTATATTCATGTATTGTGTGAAGTGGCGATTGTAAGCCAACTCTGTACCTCTTTCTTATTCAGTACATGGGATGTGTAAAGATTACCCCTCTTGCGACATGCCTACAATGCGGTTCTGCCTCTAAGTCGTGCTCCGACCCGTGGGAGATATAGCCGCATCATGGGTGTTACAAGTTGGTATCAGGGCCTTACCCGACTTAGGAGCCCCCTGCTTGATCGAATCGCTGGCGTTGTTGAGTCTAGAAAGAAAATGTTTTGAGTCTTATAGGATTATATATATCGGAGAGTAGGATTCTTTTTACTCCTCAGTCCCTTCGTCGCTCTCGTGAGGCATCCTGACGTAGAGTTTTGACTCGTATCTTCTCAAATTTCACTAAATTTTTTTAGGATCACGCGGGTATATTGGAATCGTTTCGATGGTGTTGTGATGAGAACATTGTTCTTGGTGCCTCCTGACATTTAGGGGTTGTGGCAGTGTCCCGAGGAGTTGAGCTCCGAGGTGTTGTCGTCACAATTTTATCGTTGCAGTTCTGGAATACCTGAGTTTCGCCGACATCGAAAATCTCCTTAATTTAGTTGTTGGTGAGACAACCTCGACGCCACCCAGTACTGGGGCGGGAGTTCCGGAGTATTGCCATAACTCGTATAACGGATGCTTTTCGAAGGTTGAGGTAAATGATTTCCGAAGGTTTCTTGGTTATGTGTTGAAGGATGGATACAGCTGGATGTAGGATTTGCTAGTTTGGGTGAGATATTATGCTTCCCCTGTATCCCCAACACCTGATTGCATAACCGGAAAGTTTCGGGAGTTTATAAGTGGGAATTCAAGTAGCTCTTAGGATATCTTTCCTACAAATGTTTGACATGAGATTGGGGTTCGATGTCTAGTGATCCGCCTATCCACGGTTGGTTTTACAGTGGTCTTGTTGTGTCTTAAAGAGTCCTTGGCTATGCTGACTCGGGGACGCTTTGTATGTCATGTGCACTGCCTTGTACATGATGGTGCTTTACGATCGAGCCCGTGTAGGCCCCACCACAAAAACATCGGATGAAATCTCTATCATATGTTTGTTCAGGCTTATTCTGCAAGTCAATTCTTTGTTTTGTTTTGTTGTGGTATTCGAGTTGCTTCGAAGTCAAATGTTGATTCCATACCTTCCCTAAGCGGTGTTCGCATATTTCTATGTGGATACTAATCCTTCTTGATCATCGAGATTGTCATGTCAATCCTTTCAACCGGCGTGTTTCTCTTCAAGTGGATCCGATCATTTCAACATCAGCAAGAACAATTATCATTTCTTCTCAACGGTGTTTGTTTCATCCCTCCCAAGTTGCCTTTGTTTTCCCACCCTCCCACCCTTTTTCTTCGAGGACTCAGATTTCTAAATCAACTATACATTTTATTCATGTGAAGCCTCTTCATCCTTTTCTTTCGAGTTTCGATCCGGTGATTTATCGTGCAGTTGCTAAGGAAACTTCAACTTCATCATTATTCATTCTCTTTCTCCTCCGGTGGATTCAATTCAAGATATGGGTGTTGATCATATCCTTTTTTCCTCGTTTCAAATGCCTTTCCCATGACCGGTACAACTCATAATCATCCACTTCTTGCTATTCTATTGTTCCGGAGTGCTAAAGATATCTCGAAGATTACATAAATATAGCATTACATCATCCAGAATACAATCAAGGTCCGACTACGGAACCAAATAAAGAAAGACAACCCCAAATGCATAGATCCCCGATCGCCCCAACTCGGCTCCACTACTGATCATCTGGAAAGGAAACATAGTAATGTCCCGAATCCTCGTCAAACTCCCACTTGAGTTCGGTCGCGTCCCCTGCATTGGCATCGTCGGCACCTGCATCTGGTTTCGGAAGTAATCTGTGAGTCACGGGGACTTGGCAATCTCACACCCTCGCGATCAAGACTATTTAAGCTTATGGGTAGGAAAGGTAGTGAGGTGGAGCTGTAGCAAGCACTAGCATATATGGTGGCTATCTTACGCAAATGAGATCGAGAAGAGAAGCAAAGCACGGTCGAGAAGCTATAAAGATCAAGAAGTGATCCTAAAACTACTTACGTTCAAGCATAACCCTAGACCATGTTCTCTTACCGGACTCCGCCGAAAAGAGACCATCACGGCTACACACGCGGTTGATTCATTTTTAATTAAGTTAAGTGTGAGGTTTTCTACAACCGAATATTAACAAATTCACATCTGCCCATAACAGCGGGCACAGCTTTCGAAAGTTCAAAACCCTGCAGGGGTGTCCCAACTTAGCCCATCACAAGCTCTCACGATCAATGAAGGATATTCCTTCTCCCAGGACGATCTGATCAGACTCGGAATCCCGGTTATAAGACATTTCGACAATGGTAAAACAAGACCAGCAAAGCCGCCCGATGTGCCGACAAATCCCGATAGGAGTAGCACGTATCTCATTCTCAGGGCACACCGGATGAGCGCTCCATACAACTAAAACCAAACCTCGAGTTTCCCTGAGGGGCGCTGCAAAGGACTCTAGTTTGGACCAACACTCGGAGGAGCACTGGCTTGGGGGTTTAAAATAAAGATGACCCTTGAGTCCACGGAACACAAGGGAAAAAGGCTTAGGTGGCAAATGTTAAAACCAAGGTTGGGCCTTGCTATAGGAGTTTTATTCAAGGCGAACTGTCAGGGGGTTCCCATTATAACCCAACCGCGTAAGGAACGCAAAATCAAGGAACATAACACCGGTATGACGGAAACTAGGGCGACAAGAGTGGAACAAAACAACAGACATAAGGTCGAGCCTTCCACCCTTTACCAAGTATATAGATGCACTAAAGTAAACAAGATATAAAAATGATATCCCAACAATAAACATGTTCTGACAAGGAACAAACTCCATCTTCACCTACAACTAGCAACGTTATAAGAGGGGCTGAGCAAAGCGGTAACATAGCCAAACAGCGGTTTGCTAGGAAAGGTGGGTTAGAGGCTTGACATGGCAATATGGGAGGCATGATATAACAAGTGGTAGGTATCGCGGCATAGCAATAGAGCAAACAACTAGCAAGCAAAGATAGAAGTGATTTCGAGGGTATGGTCATCTTGCCTGCGAAGTTCTACGAGTTGACGTAAGCTTGATCCTTATAAGCGTACTCAATGGGTTCCTCGATCATGCAATCATCTCTCGGCTCTTCCCAAAGAAAGAACACAAGCAAAGGAAACCACAATCAACCACGATGCAATGCGCAAGCAGCATGATGCGAAACATGGCATGATATGCGTGATGTGATATGCAATGCATATGCGTGCTTCGGAACAAAAAGATTGAACCAGGCATCAACTTGGTAAAACAAGTGTGCCGCTGGAAAGATGAGTTGATGTCGGCCGAAATCGATATAAAGATCACCGGAAACGGATGCACGGTTTGCAAATGGCAAGCGAAACAAGAATGGCACAATTCTGCGATTAACAGCATGATGCCATCTAAAATGCGACAAGAAACTAAGCTACTGCACTCTAACATAGCAACAAAGCACATGGTAGTGGTCTACTCAAGATGCTTGACAAAAGATGAACACTGAGCTATGGCTAAATCACACAAGAGCATGTTCAAATAAGCATGGCAAAGGGGCAAAAGATATCAGCTTCACAGACTTAGTGAAAATACTAACATGTCAGGAATTAACATCAGGAAGCAATGTTTAGATCAAGATAACAACATGCTACAGGAACAGAACATAGCAATACAAGGCATGGCATGAATCTACTCAAAGCATATAACAAAAGTTCCTTACTAACCATAAGTCAAAAAGGAACAGAAGATATGATCACACCCATGTAAACATAGCAAGTTTCCTTAACAGATTCAGACAGCAGAAAACTGGACATGGCAAAAACAGAATTACGAAGGCATCTTTGCGAGCTCGATGCACCCAACACTAGGCATTGCATGACAAGCTAAGCACACTACCGACAAGAAGACATGATCAAGAAGCTAACCATGGCAAGAACAGTCTCATAGCATCCATGGATAACTACAACAACCTTGGCAAAATTGATTAACACGTAAACAATCTGGCAGGAACATTTTATAGCAAAAGTAGAGCAAGATTGAGTCATGCTAGGGCACTCCATAAATTCAAACATGGGCATAACCATATGTCAAAATCATCCTTACTGAACATACCCAAAAGAAGCATGGATCTCTCTGTAGCAACATGAATACATGGCATTAAAATAACAGCAGGGAAATGACTTAGTGAAATTCTAAGTCCCTGAAATCAGCAATATTACGAGAGCTACTTTGCATGCTTGTGATAGTCACCACACTGATCACAAAAATACATGGCATACACACCTTTAAAGATGGCATCGCATAGCCCAAAACACATGTAGAGATCATGCCCATATGCAGCACACAATAATCATGGCAAAAATGACAAATGCTCAAGATCTGTTAAGAAACAGGAACTAACATTTTATAGCACTCTTGCATCAACGATTTGGGCATCAAGATGGACTCAAACAAGCATGGCACAATGGAACAAAATGCAGAGCACAACCAGATGAACATTTTGATATATGGCACACACAAAACGGAGCTACGGATGAGGAGTTATGGCATGTTGAATAGGGCTTCAGAATGTAGAAAAAATGACTTAGAGGAAAAAAACAGGGGTGAACTCTAGGGTTTCTCAGATCCAGATCTGGCACGCGCGGAACCCGAGGTTCACCGGAATTCGTTGACGCGGTGGCTGTATCTCTTGCCGGAGAGGAGGGGACGCGGCGGCCAAAGCTTGAGGGGAGCTCGCTGGAGCTCTGGGTGCCGGATCCGGTGAGGACGCACGCGGTGGACGAGCTGGGAGGCGCGGCGGCGCCGGAGGTAGAAGGCGGCGGCGCTGGAGGTGGCGGCGCCGGTGACTTGCTGCAGCGAGGCGCGTCGACGGCGGGGAGCAAGCGGCGCCGGGCGGCGAGCGGTGCACGGGCGGCGGGCGTGGGAGGAGACGCACGGGCCCGGTCGGCGGAGCGGGAGGGCCGGCCTCGGGTCAGGCGGGCCGGCGGCGGTGGGGGTTCCAGGGTGCCACGTGGCGGCCTGAGACTGGCTCGGGGCGGCGGCGCGAGTTATGTCCGGCCGGACCGGACGTGTTCGGCGGCGCGGGGTGTAAGAGGGCTAGGGTTTCATCCGGAATTTTTAGGGAAGGTGCAAATATATAGGTAGAGGGAGCTAGGAGAGTCCAAATGAGGTGCGGTTTTCGGTCACGCGATCGTGATCGAACGGCTGAGAGGATGGAGGGGGTTTGGATGGTTTATTGGGCCACTTTGAGGTGTGTTGGGATGCAACACACATGAGGCCTTTACGGTTCCTCCGTTAACCGTTGGAGTATCAAACGGACTCCAAATGGCACGAAACTTGACAGGCGGTCTATCGATGGTGTACCAAGGCCGCTTGGCAAATCTCGGTCCATTCCGAGAAAGTTTAACACCCGCTCATGAAAGTTTAACACCCGCTCATGAAAATGCTCGGATGCATGAGACGAACACGAATGCAAATGAGATGCACATGATGACATGATATGAGATGCATGACATGGACAAAATGCAAAACGAAGACAAAACCCAACCACGAGGGAATATCATAACTTAGAGCCGAAAATGGCAAGAGTTGGAGTACAAATATGGTAAGTTACATCAGGGTGTTACACTACGCCTATATTTCTTTTATCAAACTCCTAGGCTAAGTGAGGGTGCTAAAGCCACATAGTCTGTTTGCTTGGTTTGGCGCGCTAAACACCTCCTTCAAGGACCAAAAAATTGGATCAAGAGTGTTTCGATTACATCCTGAACACCCCCGTACTGCCTACGTGGGGGCAGAAGCCGACGACTGGCCAACTCTCAGATTTCACACAACACGGCCGCACAGGAGGATAAATTCTTTAAATAATAAACATCATATTACATAACGACTTTGTCTCATCATACAAGGCAGAGACAAGATGAATATATTCATTCAAAAATAATGTGTTGCGCACATTGCGTCGCCACAATGCGGGACCCCTCCAGGACATCTTCAAAATACCGCTCCGGTGTCCGGTGCTCCTTGCCTTCAGGTGGCCCCTCGGTCACAAGCTTGACGGCATCCATCTTCGCCCACCACACCTTGACGCGAGCGAAGGCCATGCACGCACCCTCAATGCAGGCGGATCGCTTGACGACGTCCAGCCGAGGACAAGCGTTCACCAGCCGCTTCACGAGACCGAAGTAGCTGACGGGCATAGCTTCGGCAGGCCACAGCCAAATTATTAAATCCTTCATGGCCAGTTCGGCCACCCTATGGAGATCGACCAGCTGTTTTAGCTGATCGCTAAAGGGAACTGGATGTTCTGGTGCAAGATATTGCAACCAGAATAGCTTCTCCGTTGAGCTCCCTTCCTTGGCTCGGAAGAACTTCGCAGCGTCAGACACACTGCGCGGCAGATCTGCAAACGCCCCTGGAGAACTCCGAACCCGGGTTAGTAAGAAATACTTCTTCTTCACATACTTGCTTTGCATACTAAATGCCTTACCCGCCGCGATCTTCTTGTCCTCCTGAATCTCTTGGAGGGCACCCTGGGCTTCAATCCGGGCCGCTTCCGCGCTTTGACGAGCCTTGGCGAGTTCGGTCTCCTGAGCCAAGACATCGCACTCCAAGGTCTCATACTTCTTCACAGCATCCTGCAGCTCTTGCTGGACCTCGTTTAGCCTGGCCTTAAGCTTCTTACGAGCGGCCTGCTCCTTGACAGCTTTCCCCTCGGCTTCGGCCAGGGCCTTTTTAAGGGCCTCGACCTCGGTCATCGCTCCTACACATATCATGACACTACGGCCAATATACATGATTTATTCTTTCTGAATATATAGCGAGTCATTACATACCTGGCTAGTCTTTCAGCTGCTTCCTCGCTTGGCCAAACTCCTCCTCGGCCCGCTCCAGTCTCAGCTTTAGTCCGGAGACTTCGGAAGTGTGTGAGGTCGCGGCCAGCAACGACACCTGCTTATTCACATCAGACACATTTAGTTAGTTTCCTGTGAAATTTAATTGATCCTATGTCCGGCTTTTCTTTCCGAACACCAAACAGTGTCTCAGGGGCAACTGTCTATATGGGCATTTTCTATTTTGCATCGCTTACCTCAAAACCTGTCAGCAGGCTGCTGCAGGCCTAATTTAGTCCGCTCTTGACGGACTAAACCCTCTCAATCACCGTAACCATAAGGATACGGTGTTCATCCACAATGGAAGCGCCTCGTAGCGCTTCCAGCAGATTATCCGGTGCCTGTGGTTGGATAGAGGTCACCGGCGGAACAGGCACACCCCTTCTTTCGAAGGAGATTGCTCGCCGGATTCCGGAGCTGTATAGATCTCCGAACTTGTATTCGGCTGGGGGACGAATTGAGCAAGGCCCCCATCCCCAGTCGCCATGGGAGTCTGCACCCCCATGTGTCCGGCAGCTGAGGCTTCGCCCTCTGGCGCCACCTTGGCGTCCTCCTGGACCTCTCCCTGACTGGGGAAGGTCCTTTGGGACAACACCTCGTCATCGCCCTTGGCCGTGGGAGAGTGAGCGGCCGGCGGTGACTCGCTGGCCATCGCCTTCGAATCCACCGAACCCCTTGATGAGGATCGCAGGGAGCTGTCATGGGTCGGACTGCAATGGCATAAATTAACATATTATGTATTACAAAGCAAGAGAGGACGGACGCATGGACACATGCGGGTTCTAGTACTTTCGACCTGGCCGGAGGCTTGTTTCGGGGGCTTCGCTCTGGGCTGCTGTCGACGTCCCACGCGGAGTTATCCGCAAGGGGACCCTTCCCCCTCTTGGGCGCCTCCGCCTCCAGATTTGTGGAGGCCACCCTCTTCTTCCTCCCCCCCCCATTAGGGGGAGAAGTGCTTTCTTCCTCCTCCTCGTCATCGTCTTCGACGGTGGAAGAGCGAGTCTTGTCTTCGGACGACATGTCTGAAGCTCCCTTGCGGCGGGGGCCACTCCGGACCCCCTTGGCCTTCTTCTTGGCCTTCTTCTCTGGCGCCTTATAGGGCTCCGGCACCAGCATCTTCGCCAGGAGCAGGATGACTGGTTCCTCGGGCAGCTGAGCAGAACAGTGAATCCGCTCCGCCCTCTCCGCCCATTCCTGAAGAAATAATGATAATAAAGTTTAGATATCCTCCTTGAAACAATCAAGTAGAGGATGCGTCTGGGGACGAGGAAAATTTACTGCATTGGCGTGATGTGTAATATCGTGCCTGCGGTCGGAATCTATGGCTGGCGGCGTCTCATTGCCCTTGAAGAGCAACTTCCAGGCATCTTCGTGAGTGGTTCCGAAGAGCCTTTCCAAGGTTCGGAGCTTCTTCGGATTGAACTCCCATAAAGGGCTGATACGTCTCCAACATATCTATAATTTTTTATTGCTCCATGCTATATTATCTACTGTTTTGGACATTATTGGCCTTTATTATCCACTTTTATATTATTTTTGGGACTAACCTATTAACCAGAGGCCCAGCCCATAATTGTTGTTTTTTTGCCGGTTTTAGGGTTTCGAAGAAAAGGAATATCAAACGGAGTCCAAACAGAATGAAACCTTCGAGAACGTGATTTTTAGGAAGATTATGATCCGGGAGACTTGGACCCTATGTCAAGAAACAAAACAGGAGGGCACGAGGTAGGGGGGCGCGCCCACCCCCACCAGGCGCGCCCTCCACCCTCGTGGGACCCTTGTTGCTCCACCGACGTACTCCTTCCTCCTATATATATCCACGTACCCCCAAATGATCAGATACGAAGCCAAAAACCTAATTCCACCGTCGTAACTTTCTATATCCACGAAATCCCATCTTGGGGCCTGTTTCGGAGCTCCGCCGGAGGGGGCATCGATCAGGGAGGGCTTCTACATCAACACCATAGCCTCTCTGATGAAGTGTGAGTAGTTTACCTCAGACCTACGTGTCCATAGTTAGTAGCTAGATGGCTTCTTCTCTCTTTTTAGATCTCAATACAATGTTCTCCCCCTCTCTTGTGGAGATCTATTCGATGTAATCTTCTTTTTGCGGTGTGTTTGTTGAGATTGATGAATTGTGGGTTTATGATCAAGTCTATCTATGAATAATATTTGAATCTTCTCTGAATTCTTTTATGTATGATTGGTTATCTTTGCAAGTCTCTTCGAATTATCAGTTTGGTTTGCCCTACTAGATTGATCTTTCTTGTAATGGGAGAAGTGCTTAGCTTCGGGTTCAATCTTGCGGTGTCCTTTCCCGGTGACAGTAAGGGCAGCAAGGCACGTATTGTATTATTTCCATCGAGGATAACAAGATGGGGTTTTCTTCATATTGCATGAATCTATCCCTCTACTATCACACCCTAGCTAGTCATGCATTAGAGTGTTGCATCATGTTTACTCTTTCATCAGAAACCTGAAATGGGGATGACAGAACCCCCAAGTCCCCTCTGAAACCAACTAGGGTTTACTAAAAACTTTTTCAATGAACCTGAAATGCCCTTCTAAAATGCCCATCATTTTTGTCTTGGTTCAGAACCTCTGCCAAAAGTGGTGCACATTTTCCTAGGCCATCCTAGGGTTTTTGAATTAAATCATAAGTATTTGAATTTGGGCATTTAAAATTATATAAAATATTTAAATGCTCAAATAACTCCAAACTAAAATGTTTCATGTTGGAAATAATCCAACTATGGACCAGGAGTAGTTTGGTGATTTTAGGAGTAGCCTAAGTATTTTATTTAATTCAACAAAGTGGCAGAAGTATTAACAAAAACAGAAAACAGAAAAAAAAAATGGGAAAAGGCTTACCTGTCGCCCAGCACCGGCCCACCTGCCGGCCCAGCCCAGCACCGCGCCAGCGAGCTGCTTGCCGGCCAGGCAGGCAGGCAGGTGCTCGACGGCGAGCACCGCATGGGTGCCACGCACCTGCTCGCCGCCTCGCCGCCTCCCTCGCTCGGCTAACGCCGTGAATCGGCTTCCCTCTCTCCCCCGAACCTCCCAGACACCCCCTCTCCCCTCCAGCTCCTCCCCTTCGCTCTCCCATGCCATGGCCGACGCCATCGCCGCCACCCCCTCGCCGTAGCCACGCCCTCCGTCAACCCCACGCCGTGCCGCCGTGTCCAGGAGCTCCGCCGCCGTCCACTTCATCGAGCTAGCCGAGCCCCGTGTGCTCGTGCGGCCCGAGACCACCGCACCGACCTCACCCGAGCTCGCCGTCGCCGGAGATCCCCTTCAACGCCGTCGCCGCCTCAGCTCGTCCCCGACCCCGCCGGTGGCCTCTACGGGAGCGCTGTGAGCCCAGCTATCTCTCCGACCCTCTCTCTCTCATTCCCGAGCCGTGTAGCCACCGCACGAAGATCACCCGCACGCACCGCCGCGGATCTCGTCGCCGACGTGCTCCCGGCCATCCTCCGGCCAACCCGCGGTGTCCAACGCACTCACCACGCTGCGTTGGACCCAACCGTGCACTCCCCGCACCTCACCGATCCCCCTAACGACAAGTTCGACTTTGGCCGAACTCCGGTGGCTGCCAAAGTCGTCGCCGGCGCCAACTCCGGCCACCCCGACCCCAACGGACTCCACCAAGAGCTGCGGCTCGACCTCAGCTCCGCTCCGGTGCCCTCCGCGGCTCGTTTGGTTGCCGGAACGACAAAATTCACTTCCGCCGCCGCGTCGGGCTCGCCGGCGGCTAAACGCCGGTGCAGCCGACCCGGGTTTGACCACGGGTGGGCCCTGGTTGACTCCCCTGAGTCAATGACAGGTGGGGCCCAGCCCTGTTAATTAAACAGGTTTAGTTTTAATTAAACTTTAATTAATTAATCACCCTGACACGCGGGACCCACTGTCAGGTTTGACCCAGACCTGTTCCGTTGACCTGCTGACGTCACACTGACGTCAGGCTGACGCAATAATTGATTTTCTGGAATTATTCTAATATAGGAAATTCCAGAATATAATTTAAACTTCAAAAATTCATAACTTTTATTCTATAACTCCAAATCAGACAAATTATATATGAAAAATGATCAGAAAAATCCAATCTATCCATCTGTACTATTTTCATGCATGATTAAACAAGTTAACCTGATGTTTAATGCAGAACAAGGAAAAGCACTTTAAAAGGCCATGTTTGAGTTTGAAATTTGAATCTTTGATTCAAATTGGTTCAAACCCTTCTGGTTTTAGTTGCATTAGCCCAACACACTCATATTGCCATGTTTCATGCATGCATCATATTGTTGCACATTGTTTGGTGATGGTTGTGTATCGGTGTTCTTTGCGGCAGGATCTGCCTCCGAAGAGTACCGTGATTACCCTAACGAAGAACCGTATCAGTGCATCGAACCATCAGGCAAGCAACCAACCATTTGATCATATCGATACAATCCCATGTTCTCGCTCCTGCTCTCTCTTACTGCATTAAGACAACGCGTTTCAAACTGCTGTGTGCTACGGTAGTTGAACCCATTTCCTCTGCATGACCTATCATTGCCACAGTAACTAGATGAAACCCACTAGCATGTGTAGGAGTTGATGGAGCCATATGTATGTGTTGTTCCTACCTTGCTATGCCTGCTATTCTTAGAGTCGTGTCAGGTCTGGTTCATCTGGGTGATGGCTAGAGTGAAATGATTCTGTCAGTAATGAGAGTGGTGTGGTGAACACGATTTGGTAAAGGTATCGATGAGAGGCCATGTAGGAGTACATGGTGGGTTGTTTCATTGAAGCCGACCTTAAGCACTCTGTATGTGTGATTTAAGATACAGCTACTACCATGCATTGGGCCCTGAAATATGACCCCGCTCGACTTCTTATTCACCCTAGCTCTCTGTCCAGGAGTTGCACGTAGTTTCTGGTGTTTGTAGCCTACTGGAGGCCGTGGACAGCGCTGACCATAGGGGTGGGCTGTGATGCGGTAGGTACGTGGCACGGTGTACCGAATACCCGTTAGGTATTTCGGGAACCCTGTTCACATCGTTCGGGGCCGTATGGGAAACCTCGGCCGGACTCCCTGCGGATGGAACCTGGAGAGGCGATAAACCTGGACTAGAGGCTTAAGTGTTTAGGTAGGTCGTGGTCTACACCCACGTCGGCTTTCGCTTGAAGTCTGCTGAGCACATGTCGTGTGCAGACGCTAAGTGGTGGAAACATGTATGAAGAAGTACACCCCTGCAGGGTTATCATGATCTATTCGAATAGCCGCGTCCGCGGTAAAGGACTACTTGGTTGCCTATACAGTTCATAGACAAGTAAATGGAAACTACTAAAAGCCTCAAGATAAGTGTGAGTGCCGAGGATGGCTCTTCCGTAGGAAGACGGAGGTGGATCCTCGGTAGTGTATTGAAGTGGTGATTAGTGGACTCGTGTGTGAAAAACCATTTCAAGTTGGAGTCTCGTAGGTTAGCCTAGCCAAGAGTCAAAGCTGGCTTGCTGCAATAACTCCACCAACCCTTCTTGATAATATGCATGTATGTAGGATCTGATGTAAGTCTTGCTGAGTACCTTTGTACTCATGTTGCTATAATTTACATTTTACAGAAGACGCTGCAACCCCTTCTGATGGGTTCTACGTAGACGTTGACATCAATGAGTAGGCTAAAGGCCTAGGTGGTGATCCTGAGCTTGTGAAGGACCACGTAGTATAGCTAGGCTTTCCAAGCCTCTTTTACCTTTCTAGTTGTCTGTACTCAGACAAGTTACTTCCGCTGCTGGTTTGTATGACTGTATGACTTGAATGCTGGGTCGTGAGACCCGTACCTTTGTGTATGTTATGTATGGCTCTCTGAGCCTTAAATAAAGTACTTGTGTCATAGAGTCATGTTGTGATGCCTTGTTGTATTTGCACATATCGAGCATATTGTGTGTATGATTGAAATGCTTGGTATGTGTGGGATCTGACTATCTAGTTGTTTATCTTTAGTAGCCTCTCTTACCGGGAAATGTCTCCTAGTGTTACCGCTGAGCCATGGTAGCTTGCTACTGCTCTGGAACACTTAGGCTGGCCGGCATGTGTCCTTCTTCGTTCCGGTGTCTGTCCCTTCGGGGAAATGTCACGCATTGAGTACCGGAGTCCTGTTAGCCCGCTACAGCCCGGTTTACTGGAGTCCTGCTAGCCCAGTGCTACAGCCCGGACCCACTTGCTGATGACCGACACGTTCGAAGCTGGGTCATGGATGCCTGTCCCTGTAAGTCTGTGCCACTTTGGGTTTACGACTAGTCATGTCAGCCCGGGCTCCTTATCATATGGATGCTAGCGACACTATCATATACGTGAGCCAAAAGGCGCAAACGGTCCCGGGCAAAGGTAAGGCGACACCCGTGGGGATACCGTGCGTGAGGCCGCAAAGTGATATGAGGTGTTACCGGCTAGATCGATGTGACATCGAGTCGGGGTCCTGACAGCGTTGGCATCAGAGCCGGACTGCCTGTAGGTTCTCCAAGCCAAACTGGTCGATGTTGAGTCTAGAAATTCTTTAGTTATATGTAGGGGAATTGTTTGTGGGTTGGAACGTAAGGCTCTTTTTACTCCTTATCTTATAACATTCTGATCTGAGTCAGTCTATTCTTCCACCGGGGGTTAAGGAATTAGGATCTATTCTCTCTATTAGGATCACGTGTTACTAATCAGTAGTACCTTATAAGTTTGATGGATACAAGCCTAGTTCAATTCTACTATCACATTATGTTGCTAGGATGGACTCAGAACTTGATATGATGATGTTGAGTGTGTATGTAATCCTTTGTCAAATGTCTCAAAATCCTTCTTGAGCATTTACAGCTGTTATGCTGCCGAAATTTTGCTAGAAATTCTAATACCTTTGCAATTGTGCTTTCAGATGGCCACTCGCGACCTCAATCAAGTGGTTCGCCTGACTCGATGCCTAGATGTACCCGGCCATACTGCCATGTTGGTCAGGGTAATGACTGAGGCTGGATACCGTTGGTATCCTGAGTACACGGTCGAAGAGCAATTCCGAGACTTTAATCAAAGCCAGTATCTCTGCACTGTCAGGATATTTCCATCTTATCCTGGGTCCACCGAGCCCCTTCACTGCTCTTATGGACTCGGGGTTACTATTGAGATGGCTGTGCAGGACGCCGCCTACTCTATGATGACCATCATGTGAGTCAGATCTGGTCTATTTCGGGACTCTGATTTCCGGTATATGCCAGGATCACTTCCGGGAGCACAAGGGTATCTCCAGGCTATCTATGCTGACCCCACCCAGGAGGATTCACGGACTCGCACCACTGCTGAGATGCTCGAGGATAAGGACCGTGAAAATCGGGCCTTGAGGTTAGAGCTCTTCAATACCCGTGCTGACCACTGGGCCACATTGACTCGGTTTGCACCGGCGGTTTAAGCTCGATATTCGGATATGCGCGATCTCTATCCTGTGAGATCTGCTCTGCCAGACGTGATGGGTTGGCGTGATGTAGGAGGCATCACCCCACCTCGCGGTCCCCGCAGGCCACCGTCTGTTGGTCCAAGACCTCATCCTAGTCCCTATGGTCCACAAGCTCCGCGAGATCGTCTGTTTCCGGATGATCATGTTGAGCTTCCAGGCTATGGAGGTGACTTCTACGAGGACTACTACGGATCGGTCTGAGTTAGTGGTAGTATCACTAGTTCGCACTAGCTGTGTCGTCTATCGTTCCGCGTGACTCATGGGATATGACCTAGTTTGTACTTTTCCGGAGGTGTAGAAAAATAATGTATAGGAGCTTGGAATGCCTCTGATGAGATGTAATCCTCTTTTCACCGTAATAGTACTTTGTTTGGTCTTGTACTAAACCCTGTATGGTGTGTATGACGATGGAATAACGAAGCAGTCTCTGTATCTACCATGTCATACGGATGATCATCTTGCATTTCGAGTTATTCCTTACATGTTGTATCCTATGTCGGAATTTTATCATTCTAACTAAATCATTGTCTTGTTTACCTAGGATGGTCAACACGCGCACTAACCCTGCTCCTCAAGAGCAGGCCGAAGGCAGCGAAGTCAGGAATGCAAATCTGCCTCATCCTCCTTCCCTAGCCGAGGTTATGATGGAAGCCGAAAGAAACAAGCGGGAGACCAACCGTTTGTTGGAGCGTATTGAACAGAACACAGCACACCATCAGAGGACTAACGTGGTGTCACTCAGTGATTTTATCAAATTACATCCACCCACGTTCCACCACTCCGTCGAGCCTCTCGACGCTGATGACTGGCTTCGCAGTACCTCTCACAAGCTGCGTTCCGCGCTAGTAGCTGAGGCTGACAAGGTCACCTTTGCTGCATATCATCTTGAAGGCCCCGCCAGTCTATGGTGGGAGAATTATGGAGCTATGCGCCCAGCGGGCCATGTCACTACTTGGGCTGAATTCAGTGAGGCTTTCCGTGAACATCACATTCCGGAGGGTCTCATGGACCGTAAACGTGAGGAATTTTGCAATTTCACCCAAGGACGACTCTCTGTGGATGCTTACAGCAGGGAGTTTGGTAACCTCGCACGATATGCAACTGAGGAAGTTTCTATTGATGCCAAGAAGCAAGCAAGGTTCCGTAAGGGACTTAGTCCTGAGCTTCGCCGCAACCTCCGTCTGCATGAGTGCACATCTTTTCAAAAACTTGTTAACAAGGCCATCAGTGCTGAAACTGGTCAGACTGATTATGACGCAACACGCAAGCATGGCCGTGACATGGGTTCCTCATCCGGTGCTGGTCCTCAGAAGCGCCGCGTGTGGGTGCCCAACACCGCCCTGCCACCCAGGTTCACACCGAGGCCATCTTTCCAGGCGCCTTGCCCTGTTCAACAGTCTGCTCCAGCCAAGCCCTATGGGGGTCCAACCAACAATGCTCCTCCACGTACCAGCTCCGTGACTTGTTTCAAGTGTGGGGAATCTGGCCACTATATGCGTGAGTGTCCCCAGACCAACCCCAACCAATCTGCTAAAGCTGTTGGCCGTGGCAAGCCGACAGGGAAAGTGTTCCACGCCAAGCCGGCCACCGCCTCACGTGGCCATGTCAACTGTATCTCTGCCGAAGAAGCTCAAGAGGATCCCAACGTCGTTCTTGGTACGCTTCTTGTTAATTGCCACCCGGCATCTGTTCTTTTCGATACAGGAGCCTCTCATTCTTTTATATCCGAAAATTATGCTCGTTTGCATAACATCGCATTCGGTGATATGCCAACCTCTATGGTAATTCAAACTCAAGGATCCAAGTGGCAAACTTCTAGAGTAAGCCATGGAAATGAAATCCAAGTCGACAGACTTGTTTTCCTCGCATCTTTGATAGCTCTCAAATTTTCAGATATTAATATCATTTTGGGTATGGACTGGATGTCAGCTCATCATGCCAAAATTGATTGCTTCTCTAGGACTGTTCAACTCACTCATCCTTCGGGGAAGATAGTCAATGTCCTGACCCGATTAGCCAAGCGACAATTATATTCTCTTAACGCCAGCCCTTTGCCAGACCTCGAGGACGTTCCGGTAGTCCGTGACTTCCCGGATGTTTTCCCAGAGGAATTGCCAGGTGTTCCACCTGACAGGGATGTTGAGTTCGTAATAGACCTTATTCCAGGAACCGTTCCGATTGCTAGAAGACCCTATAAGATGGCACCACTAGAACTAGCCGAGCTTAAGAAACAACTCGATGAGTCCTTCAAAAAGGGTTTCATCCGACCTAGTTCATCTTCGTGGGCTTGCCCCGTCCTCTTCGTCAAGAAGAAGGATGGTACGGACCGGATGGTTGTATATTACCGACCTGTCAATTTGGTCACAATCAAGAACAAATATCCGCTCCCCAGGATCAACGACCTGTATGATCAGCTCGCTGGATCCTCAGTCTTCTCCAAGATGGATTTGAGGTTGGGCTACCATCAAATCAAAATCAGAAACGGGGACATTCCTAAAACGGCCTTTGTTACTCGTTATGGCCAATACGAGTACACCGTCATGTCCTTCGGTTTAACCAATGCTCCAGCCATCTTTTCTCGGTTAATGAACTCAATCTTCATGGAGTATTTGGATAAATTCGTCGTGGTTTACCTCGATGATATACTCATCTACTCCAAGAACGAAGAAGAACATGCCGAACATCTAAGGCTAGTGTTGAAGAAACTTCGAGAGCATCGCCTTTATGCCAAATTTTCTAAATGTGAATTCTGGTTGTCAGAAGTGACCTATCTCGGTCATGTAATATCTGGTAAAGGTATTGCTGTTAGCCCTGAGCGAGTTCAAGCCGTCCTTAATTGGACTCCACCTGAATCGGTCAAGCAAGTTCGGAGTTTTCTGGGCTTAGCAAGCTATTGTCGTCGCTTTGTCGAGAACTTCTCCAAAGTTGCTAAACCCCTAACCGAACTCCTCAAGAAAGATAAAAAGTTCGAATGGACTCCACAATGTGAGCACAGCTTTCAGGAACTGAAAAGACGCCTGACTTCTGCTCCCGTACTGGTACAGCCAGACTTCTCCAAGGACTTTGTTATCTACTGCGACGCCTCGCGACAAGGACTAGGCTGTATTCTCATGCAAGATCGACACGTAATTGCTTACGCTTCACGGCAATTGCACCCACATGAGGAGAATTATCCTACTCATGATTTAGAGCTTGCAGCTGTAGTCTATGCACTTAAAACCTGGCGACATTACCTCCTCGGTAATCGTTGCGAAATATTCACTGATCACCAAAGTCTGAAGTACATCTTCACCCAACCAGATTTGAATCTCAGGCAAAGACGTTGGGTCGAGTTGATCACAGATTTCGACTTAGGAATAACTTATACCCCAGGGAAAGCCAACGTCATGGCTGATGCGCTAAGTCGTAAATCTTATTGTAACAACCTGATGTTATAACAAAGTCAACCGCTTCTCCATGAGGAATTTCGGAAGCTTAACCTTCACATTGTTCCTCAAGGATTTCTTTCCACCTTGGTGACGAAACCTACTCTTACGGATCAAATCATCGCTGCCCAGAAGCGAGATAAGGGAATATCTAAAATCAAGGAGAACATTGCTAGCGGAGGTGCTAGTTGTTTCTCCACAAATGATCATGGTGTTGTATATTTTGAGAACCGTTTAGTGGTTCCCAAGAACCAGCATCTACGGCAGTTGATCCTTAAGGAGGCTCATGAATCTCCTCTCACCATTCATCCCGGTAGTACCAAGATGTATCAGGACCTACGCCAGAGGTTCTGGTGGACTAGGATGAAGAGAGAAATTGCTCAATATATTGCGAATTGCGATGTCTGTCGTCGTGTAAAAGCAGAGCATCAACGGCCTGCTGGCACCCTTCAACCCTTAGCTATTCCTGAATGGAAATGGGATAAAATTGGTATGGATTTCATTACCGGGTTTCCCAGGACCAAGAGAGGGAATAATGCTATCTTCGTCGTTGTCGATCGTCTTTCCAAAGTAGCCCATTTCCTACCTGTTCGTGAGAGTATAACCGCTAGTCAATTGGCGGACTTATACATCTCCCGGATAGTGTCTCTCCATGGTGTTCCTTTGGAAATTAATTCAGATCGAGGAAGTCTTTTCACCTCTCGATTTTGGGAAAGTTTCCAAAATGCTATGGGAACCCGTCTCTCCTTTAGCACCGCTTTCCACCCTCAGTCGAGTGGTCAAGTGGAACGCGTCAACCAGATTCTAGAAGACATGCTTCGAGCCTCTGTTATCTCATTCGGAATGGATTGGGAGAAGTGCCTTCCATTTGCCGAATTCGCTTACAACAACAGCTATCAATCTAGCTTGGGTAAAGCCCCTTTTGAAGTTCTCTATGGACGACGGTGTCGAACACCCCTTAACTGGTCAGAGACCGGGGAAAGACAATTCTTTGGCCCGGATATGATTCAGGAAGCAGAAGAACAAGTTCGCATCGTTCGTGAAAAGTTGAAAACAGCCCAATCTCGTCAAAAGAGTCAATATGACCGAAAACATAAGGCTATGACTTTCGAGGTTGACGAGAAGGCTTATCTTCGGGTCACCCCTCTGAAGGGAACCCATCGTTTTGGTATTACAGGCAAATTGGCTCCTCGTTACATTGGACCTTTTCGCATTCTCGCCAAACAAGGAGAAGTTGCCTACCAGTTGGAACTACCTCTGCACCTCTCCAGAGTCCACGATGTCTTCCACGTTTCTCAACTCAGGCGTTGCTTCTCGGATCCTATCCGTGGAGTGGACCACGAAACGCTTGATCTCCAAGATAATCTTACATATCAGGAGTACCCCATTCGTATCCTCGATCGGGCCGAGCGTACCACTCGACGTCATAATATCAAGTTTCTCAAAGTTCAATGGTCGCACCATTCTGAGGATGAAGCAACTTGGGAAAGGGAGGATCGTCTTCGACTCGAGTATCCCGCCTTCTTCCCGGGGGAACCCAAATCTCGGGACGAGATTCTTTTGAGTGGGGGTGAGTTGTCACACCCTAGCTAGTCATGCATTAGAGTGTTGCATCATGTTTACTCTTTCATCAGAAACCTGAAATGGGGATGACAGAACCCCCAAGTCCCCTCTGAAACCAACTAGGGTTTACTAAAAACTTTTTCAATGAACCTGAAATGCCCTTCTAAAAGGCCCATCATTTTTGTCTTGGTTCAGAACCTCTGCCAAAAGTGGTGCACATTTTCCTAGGCCATCCTAGGGTTTTTGAATTAAATCATAAGTATTTGAATTTGGGCATTTAAAATTATATAAAATATTTAAATGCTCAAATAACTCCAAACTAAAATGTTTCATGTTGGAAATAATCCAACTATGGACCAGGAGTAGTTTGGTGATTTTAGGAGTAGCCTAAGTATTTTATTTAATTCAACAAAGTGGCAGAAGTATTAATAAAAACAGAAAACAGAAAAAAATGGGAAAAGGCTTACCTGTCGCCCAGCACCGGCCCACCTGCCGGCCCAGCCCAGCACCGCGCCAGCGAGCTGCTTGCCGGCCAGGCAGGCAGGCAGGTGCTCGACGGCGAGCACCGCATGGGTGCCACGCACCTGCTCGCCGCCTCGCCGCCTCCCTCGCTCGGCTAACGCCGTGAATCGGCTTCCCTCTCTCCCCCGAACCTCCCAGACACCCCCTCTCCCCTCCAGCTCCTCCCCTTCGCTCTCCCATGCCATGGCCGACGCCATCGCCGCCACCCCCTCGCCGTAGCCACGCCCTCCGTCAACCCCACGCCGTGCCGCCGTGTCCAGGAGCTCCGCCGCCGTCCACTTCATCGAGCTAGCCGAGCCCCGTGTGCTCGTGCGGCCCGAGACCACCGCACCGACCTCACCCGAGCTCGCCGTCGCCGGAGATCCCCTTCAACGCCGTCGCCGCCTCAGCTCGTCCCCGACCCCACCGGTGGCCTCTACGGGAGCGCTGTGAGCCCAGCTATCTCTCCGACCCTCTCTCTCTCATTCCCGAGCCGTGTAGCCACCGCACGAAGATCACCCGCACGCACCGCCGCGGATCTCGTCGCCGACGTGCTCCCGGCCATCCTCCGGCCAACCCGCGGTGTCCAACGCACTCACCACGCTGCGTTGGACCCAACCGTGCACTCCCCGCACCTCATCGATCCCCCTAACGACAAGTTCGACTTTGGCCGAACTCCGGTGGCCGCCAAAGTCGTCGCCGGCGCCAACTCCGGCCACCCCGACCCCAACGGACTCCACCAAGAGCTGCGGCTCGACCTCAGCTCCGCTCCGGTGCCCTCCGCGGCTCGTTTGGTTGCCGGAACGGCAAAAATCACTTCCGCCGCCGCGTCGGGCTCGCCGGCGGCTAAACGCCGGTGCAGCCCACCCGGGTTTGACCACGGGTGGGCCCTGGTTGACTCCCCTGAGTCAATGACAGGTGGGGCCCAGCCCTGTTAATTAAACAGGTTTAGTTTTAATTAAACTTTAATTAATTAATCACCCTGACACGCGGGACCCACTGTCAGGTTTGACCCAGACCTGTTCCGTTGACCTGCTGACGTCACACTTACGTCAGGCTGACGCAATAATTGATTTTCTGGAATTATTCTAATATAGGAAATTCCAGAATATAATTTAAACTTCAAAAATTCATAACTTTTATTCTGTAACTCCAAATCAGACAAATTATATATGAAAAATGATCAGAAAAATCCAATCTATCCATCTGTACTATTTTCATGCATGATTAAACAAGTTAACCTGATGTTTAATGCAGAACAAGGAAAAGCACTTTAAAAGGCCATGTTTGAGTTTGAAATTTGAATCTTTGATTCAAATTGGTTCAAACCCTTCTAGTTTTAGTTGCATTAGCCCAACACACTCATATTGCCATGTTTCATGCATGCATCATATTGTTGCACATTGTTTGGTGATGGTTGTGTATCGGTGTTCTTTGCGGCAGGATCTGCCTCCGAGGAGTACCGTGATTACCCTAACGAAGAACCGTATCAGTGCATCGAACCATCAGGCAAGCAACCAACCATTTGATCATATCGATACAATCCCATGTTCTCGCTCCTGCTCTCTCTTACTGCATTAAGACAACGCGTTTCAAACTTCTGTGTGCTACGGTAGTTGAACCCATTTCCTCTGCATGACCTGTCATTGCCACAGTAACTAGATGAAACCCACTAGCATGTGTAGGAGTTGATTGAGCCATATGTATGTGTTGTTCCTACCTTGCTATGCCTGCTATGCTTAGAGTCGTGTCAGGTCTGGTTCATCTGGGTGATGGCTAGAGTGAAATGATTATGTCATTAATGAGAGTGGTGTGGTGAACACGATTTGGTAAAGGTATCGATGAGAGGCCATGTAGGAGTACATGGTGGGTTGTTTCATTGAAGCCGACCTTAAGCACTGAGATCTGTATGTGTGATTTAAGATACGGCTACTACCATGCATTGGGCCCTGAAATATGATCCCGCTCGACTTCTTATTCACCCTAGCTCTCTGTCCAGGAGTTGCACGTAGTTTCTGGTGTTTGTAGCCTACTGGAGGCCGTGGACAGCGCTGACCGTAGGGGTGGGCTGTGATGCGGTAGGTACGTGGCACGGTGTACCGAATACCCGTTAGGTATTTTGGGAACCCTGTTCACATCGTTCGGGGCCGTATGGGAAACCTCGGCCGGACTCCCTGCGGATGGAACCTGGATAGGCGATAAACCTGGACTAGAGGCTTAAGTGTTTAGGTAGGTCGTGGTCTACACCCACATCGGCTTTCGCTTGAAGTCTGCCGAGCACATGTCGTGTGCAGACGCTAAGTGGTGGAAACATGTATGAAGAAGTACACCCCTGCAGGGTTATCATGATCTATTCGAATAGCCGCGTCCGCGGTAAAGGACTACTTGGTTGCCTATACAATTCATAGACAAGTAAATGGAAACTACTAAAAGCCTCAAGATAAGTGTGAGTGCCGAGGATGGCTCTTCCGTAGGAAGACGGAGGTGGATCCTCGGTAGTGTATTGAAGTGGTGATTAGTGGACTCGTGTGCGAAAAACCATTTCAAGTTGGAGTCTCGTAGGTTAGCCTAGCCAAGAGTCAAAGCTGGCTTGCTGCAATAACTCCACCAACCCTTCTTGATAATATGCATGTATGTAGGATCTGATGTAAGTCTTGCTGAGTACCTTTGTACTCATGTTGCTATAATTTACATTTTACAGAAGACGCTGCAACCCCTTCTGATGGGTTCTACGTAGACGTTGACATCAATGAGTAGGCTAAAGGCCCAGGTGGTGATCCTGAGCTTGTGAAGGACCACGTAGTATAGCTAGGCTTTCCAAGCCTCTTTTACCTTTCTAGTTGTCTGTACTCAGACAAGTTACTTCCGCTGCTGGTTTGTATGACTGTATGACTTGAATGCTGGGTCATGAGACCCGTACCTTTGTGTATGTTATGTATGGCTCTCTGAGCCTTAAATAAAGTACTTGTGTCGTAGAGTCATGTTGTGATGCCTTGTTGTATTTGCACATATCGAGCATATTGTGTGTATGATTGAAATGCTTGGTATGTGTGGGATCTGACTATCTAGTTGTTTATCTTTAGTAGCCTCTCTTACCGGGAAATGTCTCCTAGTGTTACCACTGAGCCATGGTAGCTTGCTACTGCTCTGGAACACTTAGGCTGGCTGGCATGTGTCCTTCTTCGTTCCGGTGTCTGTCCCTTCGGGGAAATGTCACGCATTGAGTACCGGAGTCCTGTTAGCCCGCTACAGCCCGGTTTACCGGAGTCCTGCTAGCCCAGTGCTACAGCCCGGACCCACTTGCTGATGACCGACACGTTCGAAGCTGGGTCATGGATGCCTGTCCCTGTAAGTCTGTGCCACTTTGGGTTTACGACTAGTCATGTCAGCCCGGGCTCCTTATCATATGGATGCTAGCGACACTATCATATACGTGAGCCAAAAGGCGCAAACGGTCCCGGGCAAAGGTAAGGCGACACCCGTGGGGATACCGTGCGTGAGGCCGCAAAGTGATATGAGGTGTTACCGGCTAGATCGATGTGACATCGAGTCGGGGTCCTGACATCTACATCATGTCATCTTGCTTAAGGGTTACTCTGTTTTTAACTTAATACTCTAGATGCATGCTGGATAGCGGTCGATGAGTGGAGTAATAATAGTAGATGCAGGCAAGAGTCGGTCTACTTGTCTCGGACATGATGTCTATATACATGATCATACCTAGATATTCTCATAACTATGCTCAATTCTATCAATTGCTCAACAGTAATTTGTTCACCCACCATAGAATACTTATGCTCTCGAGAGAAGCCACTAGTGAAACCTATGGCCCCCAGGTCTATCTTCATCATATTAATCTCCTACTACTTAGTTATTTCCTTTGCTATTTACTTTGCCTTTATTTTACTTTGCATCTTTATCATAAAAATACCAAAAATATTATCTTATCATATCTATCAGATCTCACTCTCTTAAGTGGCCCTATAGGGATTGACAACCCCTATTTGCGTTGCTTGCGAGGATTTATTTGTTTTGTGCAGATGCGAGGGACTCGCGTGTAGCCTCCTACTGGATTGATACATTGGTTCTCAAAAATTGAGGGAAATACTTACGCTACTTTGCTACATCATCCCTTCCTCTTTGGGGAAAACCAACACGGTGCTCAAGAGGTAGCAAGAAGGATTTCTGGCGCCGTTGCTGGGGAGGTTTACGCAAAAGTCAACATACCAAGTACCCATCACATACCCTTATCTCCCGCATCCCATTATTTGCCATTTGCCTCTCGTTTTCCTCTCCCCCCACTTCACCCTTGCCGTTTTATTCACCCTCTCTCTCTCTATCGTCCCTCTCTATTTGCCTCCTTTTGCCCGTTTGCTTTTTGTTTTCTTGTGTGTTAGTTTACTTGCTTGTCACGATGGCTCAAGATAATACTAAATTGTGTGAATTCACCAATACCAACAATAATTATTTTATTAGCACTCCGATTGCTCCTCTTATCGATGCTGAAGCTTGTGAAATTAATGTTGCTTTACTAAATCTTGTCATGAAAGATCCGTTCTCCGGCCTTCCTAGTGAAGATGCCGCTACCCATCTAAATAGCTTCGTTGATTTGTGTGACATGCAAAAGAAGAAAGATGTGGATAATGATATTGTTAAATTGAAGCTATTTCCTTTTTCGCTTAGAGATCGTGCTAAAGCTTGGTTTTCGTCTTTGCCTAAAAACAGTATTGATTCATCGAACAAGTGCAAAGATGCTTTTATCTCTAAGTATTTTCCTCCCGCTAAGATCATCTCTCTTAGAAATGATATTCTGAATTGTGAGCAACTTCATCATGAACATGTTGCACAAGCTTGGGAGAGAATGAAATTAATGATATGTAATTGCCCTACTCATGGTTTAAATTTGTGGATGATTATACAAAAAAATTATGCCGGATTGAATTTTGCTTCTAGAAATCTTTTAGATTCGGCTGCGGGAGGAACTTTTATGGTAATCACTTTAGGAGAAGCTACTAAACTCCTAGATAATATTATGGTTAATTATTCTCAATGGCATACTGAAAGATCTACTAATAAAAAGGTGCATGCGATAGAAGAAATTAATGTTTTGAGTGGAAAGATGGATGAACTTATGAAATTATTTGCTAATAAGAGTGTTTCTTCTGATACTAATGATATGCCCTTGTCTACTTTGATTGAGAATAATAATGAATCTATGGATGTGAACTTTTTTGGTAGGAACAATTTTGGTAACAATGCGTATAGAGGAAATTTCAATCCTAGGCCTTATCCTAGTAATCCCTCTAATAATTATGGTAATTCCTACAACGATTCTTATGGAAATTATAATAAGATGCCCTCTGATTTTGAATCTAATATTAAAGAATTTATTGCTTCGCAAAAGAATTTTAATGCTATGATTGAATAAAATTGCTTAAGATTGATAATTTGGCTAGGAACGTTAGAATTGCTCTTGATGTTGATTCTTTGAAACTTAGATCTATTCCACCTAAGCATGGTATCAATGAGTCTCTCAAAGCCATGAGAATTTCCATTTATGAGTGCAAAGAAAGAACCGCTAGGATGCATGCTAAGAAAGATGCCTTTATAAGAGCGTGTTCTTCTAGTTGCTATGAAAATAAAGATGAAGATCTAAAAGTTATTGATGTGTCCCCTATTAAATATTTGTTTTGCAATATGTATCTTGATAATGATGGGACTAAATATGATCCACCTTTACCTAGAAGGTGTTCCAAGAATTCGGAATTTGTTGATCTTGATGCTAAATTTGATAAAAGTGGGATTGAAGAAATTAAAACCCTAGATGTTGCTAAACCCACTATTATGGATTTCAAGGAATTTAACTATGAAAATTGCTCTTTGATTTATTGTATTTCCTTGTTGCAATCCGTGCTAAATTCTCCTCATGCTTATAGTCAAAATAAAGCGTTTACTAAACATATCGTTGATGCTTTGATGCAATCTTATGAAGAAAAACTTGAATTGGAAGTTTCTATCCCTAGAAAACTTTATGATGAGTGGGAACCAACTATTAAAATTAAAATTAAAATTAGAGATCATGAATGCTATGCTTTATGTGATTTGGGTTCTAGTGTTTCCACGATTCCAAAGACTTTGTGTGATTTGTTAGGTTTCCGTGGTTTTGATGATTGCTCTCTAAACTTGCACCTTGCGGATTCCACTATTAAGAAACCTATGGGAAGAATTAATGATGTTCTTATTGTTGCAAATAGCAATTATGTGCATGTAGATTTTATTGTTCTTGACATAGATTGCAATCCTTCATGTCCTATTATTCTTGGTAGACCTTTCCTTAGAATGATTGGTGCAATTATTGATATGAAGGAAGGAAATATTAGATTCCAATTTCCATTAAGGAAAGGCATGGAACACTTTCCTTGAAAGAAAATTAAATTACCTTATGAATCTATTATGATAGCCACTTATGGATTGCCTACCAAAGATGGCAATACCTAGATCTATTCTTGCTTGTTATGCCTTGCTAGGGGCGTTAAACGATAGTGCTTGTTGGGAGGCAGCCGAATTTTATTTTTGTTCCTTGATTTTTGCTCCTGTTTAGTAATAAATAATTTATCTAGCCTCTGTTTTGGTTGTGTTTTTTTTTGTTTAATTAGTGTTTGTGCCAAGTAGAACCATTGGGAAGACTTGGGGAAAGTCTTGTTGAACTTGCTGTAAAAAATAGAAACTTTAGCGCTCACGAGAACTGCTGTCATTTTTATTTGGAGAGCACTATTGTCGGATTTCGGGTTCCGGCAGACCCTTGAGGTTCGAACACTGGGGTGCGCACAGAGATTTCGCCTCCTACCTACCTGCACCCCTCCGCCATGCTAGGATCTAAAACTACGGAAAGAACAACACAAGAGACACAGGGTTTATACTGGTTCGGGCAACCGTTGTGGTGTAATACCCTACTCCAGTGTGTGGTGTGGTGGATTGCCTCTTGGGCTGATGATGATGAACAATACAAGGAAGAACAGCCTCGTGAGGGTCTGTTCTTGGCTAGGGCGATGAACTGCTCGGCGGAGTTCAGTCACCTTTCTCTCTCTCTCTCTCTCTCTCTCTCTTTCTCTGCTTCCTCCAACCGACCGAACCCCCTTGCTATGTGGGTGGCTGGTCCTATTTATAGAGGCCCTGGACCTCTTCCCAAATATCAAGCGGGAAGGGAGCCAACATTGGCGGGCTAATTTGAAGGGGGACAGCAAGTATCAGCTATCCTGACAAAAGTAGTCTTCGCCTGTGCAAAGCTCTGGTGATGACGCCGTCTTGGGCTCCACGGTGACCTCCGTCTCGTAGTCCTCCTGGTCTTGATCTCGTTGCACCGAAATGGCAACCTTTGCCTGACGCCTCGGTACTCCGCGGCTGCGCTTGCCCCCTTTGCACCAAATAGGAAAGGAGGACGCTGCGCGGGCTGGCACCCACCTGGCACCCTGAGTCGTCATGGCTTGCGTCACGGGCACCTCGCGAGGTACCCTGCCTTGATCTCTCCGCCTCCTCGTGAGCCAGTCTGACGAGGCCGTGCCTGAGGAAGCTCTGCGTCGTCCTCCCCGCGAGGCTTGGCCCCTCACGAGGGTCTTGGGTTTGTGTTGGTGAAGATGGGCCATGTTGGGCCCCTTTGAGCCACGTCCCAGGCCGCAGGCAGGCAAGTCTGGGGACCCCCGTTCCCAGAACGCCGACAGTAGCCCCCGGGCCCAAGGCGCGCCCAGACTTGGCCGTGCAGGGAGGCGAAAGGGCAAGAGCGAAGCGTCGCGGGCCCTAACAGCCTGCGGCCTTGGGCGCCACATGGCGGTTGATTGGATGTGGACATCTCCACTTCCCCATGGCGCCTCGGCAACTGCACGGATTAGACAAGTCCCTGCATGCAAAGCGGGTCATGATTACCTGCGATCGTGGGGGCCGTCGGTTAGCCCTCGCCAGCTATAAGTATTGATCGACGCGCGCCCTTCCAGTTTATCTCCCCTCGCTTCTCCTTCTTCTTCATGGCCCTGTCGAGGAGGTTTTCGGCCGCGGAGAAGGGGGAGGCTTGCCAGGTTGGGCGTGCCTCCCCTCTGCCCAAGCACAGTCGAGGGCACCCCCGCAAACATCCTATGGCCACCATGGCAGCTTCCCGCGGCCGCAGAGACGCTTCCCAGCGCGGTGGCGAGCGGATTGCTGTGACCGGGGGGTGCGCTCCGGCTGCGCGTCCCCCCATGCCGCGCTTCCGCGCTGCCGAGGTGCTGCCGGAGTTCGTCGTGTGGTCGGCCGAGCCGACTAGCACCCGTCTTCCTCTTCCTCGCTTCCTCCTTGGCGAACTCCCGGCCGGCGCCCCGGGCGGCCTCTGGCTTCAGGCCGACGGCTGCTGCAGCCGGGCCTCATGGGTTTCACTGGAGGTCTCCGCAGCCGGGAGCCTGGCCCTGGCCCGCAGTTGGCAGTCATTTGCCCGCGCGCGTGGCCTGGGCCGTCGGTGCACCCTACACTTCAAGTTCGCCGGTGATGCAACCCTCTACGTGAGGGTGTTTGGGGAAGATGGCCGCCGCGCAGGGTGTTGCCCCTAGGGTGACGACCGCGGCTGGGAACCCGGCTCCGGCGATGACAGAGAGGGCAGCGCTCATGCGGCAGGCAACACTCAGGGTTCTTCAAGCTTCTCCGGTTCTTCTTCAGGCGATGACTCTTCTAGCGGTGGCCGTGGTCAGCTTCCACGCCGTCGTATCTGCTTGGGAGGTGGTAGTGTGTCCGCCCACCGTCGCGCCCTGGTGAAGCGCGAGAGGGAGTCCGCCTGAGCTCCGGAGGCAGCTCGGGCTTCCCTGTGGGCTGGTGCGAGGCGAGCTGCACCAGATTTGTTCTTCGTTTTTCCCTTTTTCCTGCGTAAAAGGGCAGTAGTGTGGAGCCCCGCGGGGGCCTGTATGGGTTATTGCTGTTAATCATCGTTTTGCTTTCTTTATCGTACCTTTCGGCTACGTGCCCACGCATGGATGGTTCCCGGCCCCAGCCATGGGGGCGACCGACCCAGGCCCTGTGTCTGTGTCGCAGTGCCCGAGGGGCACAAACTGGAGGGGTGCTCCTGCAAGGGGCCCAGGTCGCGAACCCTTTGAATGACTAGGATAGGAACATTCGCGAGGGCGCTGGGCTGCCTCCCTCGCGAGGCCTTGCTCAAGAGAAATTGAGGCATGAGAATGAAAAGCCGAAGAACCACAAGCCAAAGATGGCAACAACTTCAATAAAACTTCGAATGAGAAGGAACAAGCCAACTGCGGAAAGCAAATGAACAGCCGCGTCCGGCACCTAATCTAGTCTTCGACGTCTTCTCACCAGCGCAGAGCTAAGTGCTGCCACTGGGCGTGGGAGGGAGCCCCAGGGCCTGAGGCTGGCGCTCCTGAGACTCCGGGGCGTGTACAACCCCAACTCATTATTACGTGAGAGTGTCACGGGCGGCGAGCTTCACAGGTGTTGGCCTTCTTCACAGGCTCCGGGCCTTTTCCAAAATGCGATAGCTTCACAGGCACTCGCCTTGCTTCACAGGCTCTGGGCCTTTTCCAAAACGTGATAGCTTCACAGGCACTCGCCTTGCTTCATAGGCTCTGGGCCTTTTCCAAAACGCGATAGCTTCACAGGCACTCGCCTTGCTTCACAAGCTCTGGGCCTTTTCCAAAACGCGATAACTTCACAGGCACTCGCCTTGCTTCACAGGCTCTGGGCCTTTTCCAAAAACGCGATAGCTTCACAGGCACTCGCCTTGCTTCACAGGCTCTGGGCCTTTTTAGGGGTAGAACCTCTGGAGGTGATGGATGTTCCATGCATTCTGGACCGCACTCCCTCCTGAGTCTCCAAGCGCATGGAGCCGGGCCTGGAAACATGAACAACCTTGAATGGGCCCTCCCACATGGGAGAGAGCTTGTGCAGTCCCTCCCTAGAGAGAACCCGCCTGAGCACGAGGTCTCCTACCTCAAGAGTCCTGGGGCGGATGTTGCGGCAGTGATATCGCCGTAGCGCTTGTTGGTACCTCGCCGCTTGCAGCGCGGCTTCTCGGCGACATTCCTCCCCCAGCACGAGGTCCATCCCCCGCGTGGCGTCCTGCTGTGCCTCGTCGAACGCCAGGACCCGCGCGGAGCGATGTCTCACCTCGTGAGGGAGGACCGCTTCCGCTTCGTAGACCAGGACGAACGGGGTCTCTCCAGTCGGCTTGGTCGCGGTGGTGCGGATGGACCACAGCACGGACTGAAGCTCGTCGTACCAACCTCTACCGCAGGCCTCCAGCTTCTTCTTGAACGTCCTGGTCTTGAGGCCCCTCAGGACCTCCGCGTTTACCCGCTCGGCCTGGCCGTTGCTTCGGGGGTGCGCCACTGAAGCGTAGCATAACTGCGTTCCAAGGTTAGCACAATATGTTTTGAACAGGTTACTGGTGAACTGCGAACCGTTGTCCGTTATGATGCGATTCGGCACCCCGAACCGGCTCACGATGCCCTTGATGAACTTGACCGCGGAACCCGCGGGAATGGTGCGAACAGCCTCTACTTCAGCCCACTTGGTGAACTTGTCCACGGCAATGTAAAGGTAGCGGTAGCCCCCTGGCGCGCGAGGAAACGGGCCCAAGATGTCCAGCCCCCAGACAGCGAATGGCCATGAAAGTGGGATAGTCTGCAAGCCTCCTACTGGCTGATGGATCTGCTTGGCGTGGAACTGGCAGGCTTCACAAGCTTTCACTAGTTCCACGGCGTCATTGAGCGCGGTGGGCCAATAAAACCCACTGCAGAACGCCTTGCCGACGAGGGTCCGTGATGATGAATGATGTTCGCAGTCTCCGCCGTGTATATCTTCCAGTAGTTCCTTCCCTTGCTCCCTAGAGATGCAGCGCAGGGATACATCGTTTGGTCGCTTCCGGTAGAGCTCTCCATCTTTGATGCAGTATGTCGTGGCCTGGCGTGCCACTCGCTCTGCTTCCTCCTCCTTCTCCGGCAAGGTCCCTTGCGTTAAGTAGATCCGGAGCTCCGTGATCCAACATCCCTCCTGAGGTTCCATCGTCAGGAGCAGGCGTGCTCCCGAGGCCGGGCCACAGGCCGGAGCTCCTGAGGCAGGTGGCTGGGGGAGCTCCTCCCGGGGCTGAGCCGTGTTTGATAATGACGGCAGGGCTGAAGGCTTGAAGAGCCGCTCCTCGAAAACACCAGGCTCCTGAGGTAACCGCCTGGACGCGCGTTTGGCGATGTCATTGGCTTCCTGATTGGTGCCACGGGGCACATGCTGCAACTCCAACCCCCAGAACTGCTTCTCCATCCTGCGGACCTCCGCAAGGTAGGCTTCCATGTGCTCATCCTTCGGCTCGTACACCTTGTTGGAGAAGTTGACAAGGAGCTGCGAATCGCCTTGATGGTGAGGTGTTTCACCCCCAGGGCAGCTGCGGCCTTCAAGCCCGCTATTAAACCTTCATACTCGGCTATGTTGTTGGAGACCTTTTCACCTTGCTGGAAACAGAGCTGCACGGCGTAATAGAGCTTGTCCTGAGTGGGCGATATAAGCACCGCCCCAGCCCCAGCGCCGTGCCTGGAGAACGCCCCATTGAAGTACATGACCCAGCCTTCTGGCGCCTCGCTTCCCGGGGACAGGGACCGATCCTCGTTGGCCTTGAGGCCTGGCGCCTCCGTCCATTCTGCCACGAAATCCGCCAACGCTGCTCCCTTGATGACTCTGGTCGTGCTGAATTCGAGTTGAAACACTTGCAGCTCTATGTTCCACTCAGCGACCCTCCCAGCTGAATTGGGGCTCCTGAGCACTCTCTCCAGGGGGTATGACGAGACGACCTTGATGGGGTGACCCTGAAAATAGTGTCGCAGCTTGCGCGAGGCCACCAGTAGCGCGAGGAGAAGTTTCTGAGGCATGGGGTACCGTGCCCTTGCATCCCGCAACACCGTGCTGACGAAGTACACTGGGTGCTCAACGATGTGGAGTGCGTCAGTGCTGGTGGCTCCCTTCGGAGACCTTGGCGCCTCTTGAGGCAATGAGGACTCCTGAGACTGGCCATCTGGGAGTGGGGCTTCTTCCGCTTTCGGTGCGCCCCTCTGCGACGGCTGATCCTCCTCAGCCGCTGTAGCGGTTTCTGTGGGCCTTCCCCATTCCTGTTCCGCCTCGTCCCGGGCCGCTGCTGTGGTTTTGATTCGATGCTCCTCTCTGACTGCCACCAAGGCCGCGCTGGCGGAGTAGGAAGTGGTGGCGAGGTAAAGCACCAGGGGCTCTTGAGGGCGCGGAGCCACCATGACCGGTGGACTGGTCAGGTACCACTTGAGATCCTGGAACGCCTTGTCAGCCTCTTCAGTCCACTCGAAGGGCCCCTTTTTCTTCATTAGCTGGAAGAAGGGTAGCGCTCGCTCCCCTAACTTGGAGATGAAGCGCCCTAGCGCGGTCACGCGCCCCATGAGCTTCTGCATTTCTCTGAGGGTCTTTGGCGGGCTCATGTCTTCCACTGCCTTGACCTTCTCCGGGTTAGCCTCGATGCCTCGGTGGGACACGAGGAAACCCAAGAGCTTGCCCGAGGGGACTCCGAACACACACTTTTCTGGGTTGAGCCGTAGGTTCACTATGTTGAGGCTCGCGAAGGTTTCCTCCAGGTCTTGTATCAAGGTCCTGGCCTCCCAAGATTTTACCACGATGCCATCGACGTAAGCTTCGACATTCTTCCCGAGCTGCGGGCCCAGGGTGATGTGCATCAGCCACTGAAAGGTCGCCCCTGCGTTACGCAGCCCGAATGGCATGCATGTGTAGCAGTACACCCCACACGGGGTTAGGAAGGCTGTCTTCTCGACGTCTTCTACCGCCATCTTGATCTGGTGATACCCAGAGAAGGCATCCAGGAAGCATAACAGGTCGCATTCCGCAGTGGAATCGACGATCTGGTCGATGCGGGGGAGTGGGAACGGATCTTACGGGCACGCTTTGTTGAGGTTGGTGAAGTCGACACACATGCGCTCCTTCCCTCCCTTCTTTGGCACAACGACAGGGTTGGCCAACCAATCTGGGTATCAGACCTCGCGAATGACCACAGCGGCCTCTAATTTGCGGGTCTCTTGGACGATGAAGGCCTGCTTTTCTGTGGACTGCCGCCTGGCCTTCTGCTTCATAGGGCGCATGTTGGGGCACACGTTGAGGTGATGCTCGATTACACTCCTGGGGATCCCTGCCAACTGGTCTGTCTCCCAAGCGAATACCTTCTTGTTTGCGTGCAGGAACCCGACCAGGGCCTCTTCCTGCTCGGGTTTGAGGTGGGCGCCTATGGTGAAAGTGGCGTTGGTGGACCCGTCCTCATCGACGGGTATTTGCTTGGTTTCTGCCTTGTCTTGGGTGAACAACTGCTTCTTCTTGGCGGGCGCAGCTCCCTTGGGCTCGGGGGCCTCCAAGTCGGTGGGCTGTGCCGATGCCGCTGTCTTGAAGACGAGCTTGAGCACCCGCAGAGCGTCCCCGGTGTCCCCGTGCACGGTTAGGACACTGCTGCTCCCGGGCATCTTCATGAGGTTGTACGCCGGGTGTGTCGCTGCCATGAACTGGGCCAGCGCTGGGTAGCCGAGGATGGCGTTGTAGGGGAGGCCGATGGGGGCGATGTCGAAGTCGACCAGCTCCGTGCGGAAGTTGTCGTAGGTGCCGAAGGTTACTGGGAGCCGGATCTGTCCCAAGGAGTTGGACGATCCGCCCCCAACGCCTGAGAAGGGCCGGCTGGGTCGCAGCCGTTCCTAGGGTATGCAGAGGAGATTGAAGGCCTCGACCGAGAGCATGCTGAGGCCCGCGCCGCCATCAATGAGGGTTTTGGTGACGGCCACCTGGCATATGGTGGGGGTGCACAGCATGGGGAGCGCACCTGAGCAGGCCGAGTTGGAGGGGTGGTCCTCCAACTGAAGGTCAGGCCGGTCTCGGGTGCCGCCCGATCCAGGGGAGCCCCCTACCGCGTGGAAGCGGCGCTGACCCGGCGGATGAACGGCTTGACGTGGTGACTTGTAGGCGGCGCCTGCGAGCCGCCCAAGAGGGCCGCGACGACCGGGGGTGTTCGTGCAGCGCGATAGGTGGGGGAGAGATTGCGGGGCTCCATGGGCGCGCGGAGCGTGCCGGACGAAGAACCAGCTGGGGTGAGCGAGGGAGTTGCGGTGCGGCCGTCTTGCCGCACGGACGGATGCTGAGACGATGCTTGCTGTTCGTCCCCCGCCGGGCCGGTGGCGGCGTTGACGGCAGGTGATGGGGAACGGCGTGGATGCCCGCCGACAGGGGCCGTCTGGGTGACGCGGGAAGCGAGTGCGGCCCGGCACTTGGCGTGGGCCCGACGAGCGTCAGACAAGGGCGTGATGGTCGGAGGAGAACGGGGTGGTGGAAGACGAATTTCGGCGCACCCCTACCTGGCGTGCCAAATGTCGGATTTCGGGTTCCGGCATACCCTTGAGGTTCGAACACTGGGGTGCGCGCGGAGATTTCGCGTCCTACCGACCTACACCCCTCCGCCATGCTAGGATCTAAAACTACGGAAAGAACAACACAAGAGACACAGGGTTTATACTGGTTCGGGCCACCGTTGTGGTGTAATACCCTACTCCAGTGTGTGGTGTGGTGGATTGCCTCTTGGGCTGATGATGATCAACAATACAAGGAAGAACAGACTCGCGAGGGTCTATTCTTGGCTAGGGCGATGAACTGCTCGGCGGAGTTCAGTCACCTTTCTCTCTCTCTCTTTCTCTGCTTCCTCCAACCGACCGAACCCCCTTGCTATGTGGGTGGCTGGTCCTATTTATAGAGGCCCTGGTCCTCTTCCCAAATATCGAGCGGGAAGGGAGCCAACATTGGTGGGATAATTTGAAGGGGGACAGCAAGTATCAGCTATCCTGACAAGAGTAGTCTTCGCCTGCGCAAAGCTCTGGTGATGACGCTGTCTTGGGCTCCATGCTGACCTTCCTCTCGTAGTCCTCCTGGTCTTGGTCTCGTTGCACCGAAATGGCAACCTTTGCCTGACGCCTCGGTACTCCGCGGCTGCGTTGGCCCCCTTTGCACCAAAGAGGAAAGGAGGACGCTGCGCGGGCTCGCACCCGCCTGGCGCCCTGAGTCGTCATGGCTTGCGTCGCGGGCACCTCGCGGGGTACCCCGCCTTGATCTCTCCGCCTCCTCGTGAGCCAGCCTGACGAGGCCGTGCCTGAGGAAGATCCGCGTCATCCGCCCCACGAGGCTTGGCCCCTCGCGAGGGTCTTGGGTTTGTGTTGGTGAAGACGGGCCGTGCTGGGCCCCCTTTGAGCCACGTCGCAGGCCGCAGGCAGGCAAGTCTGGGGACCCCCGTTCCCAGAACACCGACAACTATTTAGTTAATTATTTTTTAAGATGATTAATAGATAAATTCCTCACATCCAGCAATTTATTTTAGAATTTTTGGGGTTCCAGATCTTGCGCTAGCTACAGATTACTACAGATTGTTCTGTTTTTGAAAGATTCTGTTTTTCGTGTGTTGTTTGCTTATTTTGATGAATCTATGGCTAGTAAAATAGTTTATAAACCATAGGAAGTTGGAATACAGTAGGTATAACACCAATATAAATAAATAATGAGTTCATTACAATACTTTGAAGTGATCTTTTTCTTTCGCTAACGGAGCTCACGAGATTTTCTACTTTAAGTTTTGTGTTGTGAAGTTTTCAAGTTTTGGGTAAAGATTTGATGGATTATGGAACAAGGAGTCGCAAGAGCCTAAGCTTGGGGATGCCCATGGCCCCCCCAAGATAATCTAAGGACACCTAAAAGCCGAAGCTTGGGGATGCCCCGGAAGGCATCCCCTCTTTCATGTACTTCTATCGGTAACTTTACTTGGAGCTATATTTTTATTTACCACATGATATTCGTTTTGCTTGGAGCGTCTTGTATGATTTGAGTCTTTGCTTGTTAGTTTACCACAATCATCCTTGCTGTACAAACCTTTTGAGAGAGCCATATATGATTTAGAATTTGTTAGAATACTCTATGTGCTTCGCTTATATCTTTTGAATTATATAATTTTGCTCTAGTACTTCACTTATATCTTTTAGAGCACGGTGGTGGATTTGTTTTATACAAACTATTGATCTCTCATGCTTCACTTAGATTATTCTGAGAGTCTTAATAGCATGTAATTTGCTTAAAATCTTAATATGCTTCATATACAAGATTAATAATAAAACTTTCTTATGAGTGTGTTAAATACTATGATAAGTTTGATACTTGATAATTGTTTTGAGATATAGAGATGGTGATATTAAAGTCATGCTAATTGAGTAGTTATGAATTTGAGAAATACTTGTGTTGAAGTTTGTGATTCCCGTAGCATGCACGTATGGTGAACCATTATGTGATGAAATCGGAGCATGATTTATTTATGGATTGTCTTCCTTATGAGTGGCGGTTGGGGACGAGCGATGGTCTTTTCCTACCAATCTATCCCCCTAGGAGGATGCGCGTAATACTTTGCTTTGATAACTTGTAGATTTTTTCAATAAGTATAAGAGTTCTTTATGACTAATGTTGAGTCCATGGATTATACGCACTCTCACCCTTCCACCTTTGCTAGCCTCTCTAATACCGCGCACCTTTCGCCGGTATCATACACCCACCATATACCTTCCTCAAAACAGCCACCGTACCTACCTATTATGGCATTTCCATAGCCATTCCAAGATATATTGTCGTGCAACTTTCCACCGTTTCGTTTATTATGACACACTCCATCATTGTCATATTGCTTAGCATGATCATGTAGTCGACATCGTATTTGTGGAAAAGCCACCATTCATAATTCTTTCATACATGTCACTCATGAGTCATTGCATATCCCGGTACACCGCCAGAGGCATTCACATAGAGTCATATTTTGTTCTAAGTATCGAGTTGTAATTGTTGAGTTGCAAGAAAAATAAAAGTGTGATGATCATCATTATTAGAGCATTGTCCCAGTGAGGAAAGGATGGTGGAGACTATGATTCCCCCACAAGTCAGGATGAGACTCTGGACGAAAAATAAATAAAAGAGGCCAAAAAATCCCAAATAAAAAAAGGAGAACGAAAAGAGGCCATAAAAAAGAGAAAATGCCCAAATAGAAAATGAGATAAAAAGAGAGAAGGGACAATGTTACTATCCTTTTAGCACACTTGTGCTTCAAAGTAGCACCATGATCTTCATAGTAGAGAGTCTCTCATGTTATCACTTTCATATACTAGTGGGAATCTTTTCATTATAGAACTTGGCTTATATATTCCAATGATGGGCTTCCTCAAATTGCCCTAGGTCTTCATGAGTAAGCAAGTTGGATGCACACCCACTTAGTTTCTTTTTGAGCTTTCATATACTTATAGCTCTAGTGCATCTGTTACATGGCAATCCCTACTCACTCACATTGATATCTATTGATGGGCATCTCCATAGCCCGTTGATATGCCTAGTTGATGTGAGACTATCTTCTCCCTTTTTGTCTTCTCCACAACCACCACTCTATTCCACCTATAGTGCTATATCCATGGCTCACGCTCATGTATTGCGTGAAGATTGAAAAAGTTTTGAGAATGTAAAAAAGTATGAAACAATTGCTTGGCTTGTCATCGGGGTTGTGCATGATTTAAATATTTTGTGTGGTGAAGATAGAGCATAGCCAGACTATATGATTTTGTAGGGATAACTTTCTTTAGCCATGTTATTTTGAGAAGACATAATTGCTTTGTAAGTATGCTTGAAGTATTATTATTTTTATGTCAATATGAACTTTTGTCTTGAATCTTTCGGATCTGAATATTCTTACCACAATTAAGAAGAATTACATTAAAATTATGCCAAGTAGCACTCCGCATCAAAAATTCTGTTTTTATCATTTACCAACTCGAGGACGAGCAGGAATTAAGTTTGGGGATGCTTGATACGTCTCCAACGTATCTATAATTTTTGATTGCTCCATGCTATATTATCTACTGTTTTGGACATTATTGGGCTTTATTATCCACTTTTATATTATTTTTGGGACTAACCTATTAACCGGAGGCCCAGCCCATAATTGATGTTTTTTTCCTGTTTTAGGGTTTCGAAGAAAAGGAATATCAAACGGAGTCCAAACGGAATGAAACCTTCGGGAACGTGATTTTTAGGAAGATTATGATCCGGGAGACTTGGACCCTACGTCAAGAAACGAAACAGGAGGGCACGAGGTAGGGGGGCGCGCCCACCCCCACCAGGCATGCCCTCCACCCTCGTGGGCCCCATGTTGCTCCGCCGTCGTACTCCTTCCTCCTATATATATCCACGTACCCCCAAACGATCAAATACGGAGCCAAAACCCTAATTCCACCGCTGTAACTTTCTGTATCCACAAGATCCCATCTTGGGGCCTATTTCGGAGCTCCGCCGAAGGGGGCATCGATCACGGAGGGCTTCTACATCAACACCATAGCCTCTCCGATGAAGTGTGAGTAGTTTACCTCAGACCTACGGGTCCATAGTTAGTAGCTAGATGGCTTCTTCTCTCTATTTGGATCTCAATACAATGTTCTCCCCCTCTCTTGTGGAGATCTATTCGATGTAATCTTCTTTTTGCGGATTGTTTGTTGAGATCGATGAATTGTGGGTTTATGATCAAGTCTATCCATGAATAATATTTGAATCTTCTCTGAATTCTTTTATGTATGATTGGTTATATTTGCAAGTCTCTTCGAATTATTAGTTTTGGTTTGGCCTACTAGATTGATCTTTCTAGCAATGGGAGAAGTGCTTAGCTTTGGGTTCAATCTTGTGGTGTCCTTTCCCGGTGACAGTAAGGGCAGCAAGGCACGTATTGTATTGTTTCCATCGAGGATAACAAGATGGGGTTTTCTTCATATTGCATGAGTCTATCCCTCTACATCATGTCATCTTGCTTAAGGCATTACTCTATTTTTAACTCAATACTCTAGATGCATTCTGGATTGCGGTTGATGAGTGGAGTAATAGTAGTAGATGCAGGAAGGAGTCGGTCTACTTGTCTCGGACGTGATTCCTATATACATGATCATACCTAGATATTCTCATAACTATGCTCAATTCTGTCAGTTTCTCAACAGTAATTTGTTCACCGACCATAGAATACTTATGCTCTCGAGAGAAGCCACTAGTGAAACCTATGCCCCCCGGGTCTATCTTCATCATATTGATCTCCTACTACTTAGTTATTTCCTTTACTATTTACTTTGCCTTTATTTTACTTTGCATCTTTATCATAAAAATACCAAAAATATTATCTTAGCATATCTATCAGATCTCACTCTCGTAAGTGGCCCTATAGGGATTGACAACCCCTATTTGCGTTGGTTGCGAGGATTTATTTGTTTTGTGCAGGTGCGAGGGACTCGCGCGTAGCCTCCTACTGGATTGATACCTTGGTTCTCAAAAACTGAGGGAAATACTTACGCTACTTTGCTACATCATCCCTTCCTCTTCAGGGAAAACCAACGCATTGCTCAAGAGGTAGCAAGGGCAGCTTCGGCTTTCGCATGAGAGGATCCGGCGAACTAGCATCACCTGAATTACGTCGATGAGCTTGATGTTTTTGTCCACCATGCTTTGAACGCGCATCTGTAGCGCTATCACCTCGTCTGACGAGGACCAATTCGGGCCCTTCTCTATCCAGTAGGTGAGCCGCATTGGGGCTCCAGACTTGAATTCGGATGTCGCAGCCTAGGTGGCGTCTCGGGGCTCTGTGATGTAGAACCACAGTTTTTGCCACTCCTTGACGGTTTCCACAAAAGTACCCTGGGGCCATGCGACATTGGGCATCTTGCTCACCATGGCGCCTCTGCACTCCACGTGCTGACCGTCCACCACCTTCGGCTTCACGTTGAAGATCTTAAGCCACAGTCTGAAGTGGGGTTGGACACGGAGGAAGGCCTCGCACACGACAATGAATGCCGAGATGTTAAGGAAGGAGTTCGGGGCTAGATATGGAAATCTAGCCCGTGATAGAACATAAGCCCGCGGACGAAAGGGTGGAGAGGAAACCCTAACCCACGGATGAAATGAGCTATGAACACCACCCTCTTGTTGGGCTTTGGGGTGGGGACGATTTGTCCCTTGGCTGGAAGCTGGTGGGCGATTTCTTTCGCCAGATACCCGGCCTCCCAAAGCTTGGTGATGTCCTTCTCCCTAACGGAGGAGGCCATCCACTTGCCTTGCCCTCCAGAGTCTGTACATGGCTGAGGGTTTCCTTGAGGTGGAAAGAATGAGAACTTGGGCGCTCGAGCTCGAGAATGGATGGGCAGAGAAAGAGAGAAGGCGTGGGTGAAGAAAGGGAGTCCATATCTCCTTATAAAGGCAGTGAATATCAGGCGCCTCCCCACTAGCCTTAATACTCGTCTGTTCCCAAGGGCTGTGCAAATGGCATGGTTATATTACCCACGCTCGTATTGATGAGAATCCCGCAATAAGGGGACACGATCTCTGCTTCAACAAGACGTGACTATTGAAAACCGCGTCTCGAAACATGGAACGGCAGACGAAAAACGGTTCGAAATGATGACCGAGTAGACATGATGTCACATTACAAAAGGCTGTCAGCGGATTGGACTCGTGCAATATTATATTCTCTGCGGTTATGTGTGGTACTGGTGTTGCAGATCCGGACACGTTTATTACGACCGAAAACTATCTTGGAGTATTCGGAAAGGGGAACCCGCCTTGCAATGCCGAAAACAATCTGCACGCCGGACACCTTGTCATTGAAGTCTGGTTTAGGGGCTACTGAGGGAGTCCTGGACTAAGGGGTCCTCGGGCGTCCGACCTATTGGACATGGGCCAGACTGATGGGCTGTGAAGATACGAAGACCGAAGACTCTACCCGTGTCCAGATGGGACTTTCCTTGGCATGGAAGGCAAGCCTGGCGACCACATATGAAGATTCCTTTCTCTGTAACCGACCTGATGTAACCCTAGATCCCTCCGGTGTTTATATAAACCGGAGGGCTAGGTCCATAGATATATCCTCATAATCATAGTCAGACGGCTAGACTTTTAGGGTTTAGCCATTACGATCTCGTGGTAGATCAACTCTTGTAATACTCATATTCATCAAGATCAATCAAGCAGGAATTAGGGTATTACCTCCATAGAGAGGGCCCGAACCTGGGTAAACCTTATGTCCCCTGTCTCCTGTTTCCATCAACCTTAGACGCATAGTTCGGGACCCCCTACCTGAGATCCGCCGGTTTTGACTCCGACACCCCCCTCCCTCGTGTTGGCACGAAGGGAATCCTAAGCTATGAATGCATGCCCCCCCAACTGAGGTTCACCTAGCAAAGT
>NC_041380.1:106890701-106927686 GCF_002162155.2 Triticum dicoccoides | reverse complement strand
TCAGTCGGTGGGCCAAAGAGGCATATCTCACCAAGATGGATCGTAAAACGGACCAAGAATAATCCACCTTGGTCGTACAACCTCTCTCTTGTTGTTGGTCAAAGTGATGACCGTCCATGCGACCCCAGAGATGGGCTAGCTTGCCAATAATCACACAAGTAGCTAGTCCCCGAAGACAACCACTGCATGGCCCAAACATATGTATGGAGACGTGTGTTTTTGAGTAACGATGGAACAACTTTGATGTGGCACCGTGATTTCAAACTAGAAATCCCCACACTGAGTGAGGGTTAGGTTGACGATGCATATGTATGTTACACCACACTTCAAGCCAACGACGGGGATTCATGCATGCATAGTATATGTGCTCAAACTTAAGGTCCGAATCTCACCATGACCTATACTACGATAACACGAAGCAAATGAAGAATCCGCCATGGTAACCTATCTTGTTGTTCGTCAAGGTGATCATGGATGTCCACGCGGGCCCATGAATATATAGGCTTGTCGCTGATAACCACATGAGGCAGTGTACCGTTTGAAGGCAACCACTACATACATATGTATGGAGGTGATGCATGCATGCATGCATGTTTGAATACACAACATTGATGTGGCGCATGCGTCAAAAATCGTACACTAGCTCCCCACACAGAGCGAGATCGGTTCATGATGTGTCGTTGTACTAGCCACTTCGACTTGATGGGAGGGATTCATGCGTACCCATGCATGTGTATGTGCTCAAACTGTATCATGCATGTCATCCCAGAGCAAAAATAACAATCCCCTCCTAAGTAAAATTAACCTCTCTTGTTTTCAGGCAAAAAGTAGTGATGGACCAAGCGGGCCTACATATGGAAATCTTCGATATCGCTGATAACCGGTTAAGTGGGTGCGAGAGGACAACCACCACCGCTTTGCATGTGGTCCAAACATATATATGGTGAATACCCAAAATGCACAACTTTGATGTGCCACATGCCTCAAAACCGTAAACCATGCACCCACACTGTCGGTGTACAAAAAGAGGGGTACACTTTTTGTACCCCTATAACTGTGCACGGGCAGTCTGAGCCACGGGCACCACCACACCGAGCAAGGCAAGGGAGGTGAGCCAGGGTAAGACCGAAGCTCGAGAGAACTGTGACGCCAAGACCAAGACCACAAAGAACAAAGGGGACGAAGCGGACTCCCCCGGCAAGATCCTTGCCGGGAGACAGTTCTAGCAGCCCCAGCAAGACCCTTGCCGCGGCGACTCATCTCGCGCCTATGGAGCGAATCACCCTTGAGTCCACTGCCCCCAAAGGACAAGGATTCGGGAGACATCCCCATGGCGACATGCAGATCTTTGTGAAGACATTCAAGACCGGATACGCGCTAAGGAGACGACAACCCTTGGCGGGATCCCAGCCGAGGAAGACCACAAGGCCCCCGGCAAGCGCCTTGTCGGGGATGATAGCAGGTGCCTCGGCAAGACCCTTGCCGGGGCCCCGGCAACGACCTTGCCGAGAACACCCGTAGGGCCACCATCAGGCCCATGCCGACTGAGCCTCCACCACCGCATGCATGTAGCTGCCGACCCAACCAGCTGGGCAGGCACCTGCGTGGCGGCATGCAGATCTGAGTGAAGACCCACCACTGCACCACCTCAGCTGCCTGCCTGCCTACGTGGCATCTCAGGCGTCGCTGGCCAGGGCGCGTGTCAACACAAGAAGGAGCGGCGACGGACGAGGCAGATCTCTCCCCCATCCCCAATAAAGCGAGGACACCTAAGCAAGACGCATTAAATGCGCCTTGTCATGTAATGTGAGGGATAACCTCGCATCACTATTCCCTTTCCACCTCCTATGTGCCACTGTGGCTACCCCTTTTTCCTATAAAAGGAGGCCCAAGGCGAGTAGGAGAGAGATTCGGCTTTTTGCAGCTCCTTATGCCCCATAGCTAGCTCAAGAACACAGATATCCAATCCACCAAAGCAGGAGTAGGGTTTTATGCATCCTTGCGGCCCAAACCTGGATAAATGAACCGTGTGCTACCTGTTAGATCCGCTCTTCTCACGACCCCGCGCCCCGCCAACCGTAGTAGGGATTCTTGTGATCCCATAGGTGTCGTTCCGCACCGACATCTCTGGCGCGCCAGGTAGGGGGCGCAGTTGTGAGAATCGGCTCTAGCAATCGGCCCAGCACTCCTTCATCTTCATGGCTCTTGGAGAGGGAAGGAGGCCGGAAGATCAGCGCTCGAGCGACTACAAACAGAAGCTAAGTTGCACTGAACCCTTATTTGTTCTATCCTTTTTATATGAGGTTATTCCCCCCGGAGATGTCACGCCTTTGTATGAGAAACCTGCACGCCAGGGGGCTCTCCCACGATCGGCAACACCCTTTCCCTGTTTCGAGTCCGCTCAACAGCTCAAGCAGCTGCGTCAAGAATGGCAGAGTAGCCTTCCGCGATCAACAATGCTCTCGATTCTGACTCGAGTCAAGCTCGATAGTTCGAGCGGCCGCGTTCGGAACGGATTCCAGTACGCCATCTTGGTGGGGACCTTGGTCATGACCCCCCGGCAAAGTCGCCGGGCTTCCCCGGCCAACATGGCCGCCCGGTTGGAGTGAAGATAAGCCAAGGCTCCGAGGACGCCCTCGAAGAACAGGGTCAGCTTGGTGTTGGCGGTCCCGCTGCGCTCAGGGGCATACCTCACGTTTGGCATCCCCATGGTGGCCAACTGCGAGGTGACCCTGCCGGCGACCTCCTCCGGACGACTGATCCATCTGTTCTCGCCCTCCACATAATCTTGGTGGGGGCGGCCTCGTTCGCCCGCAGCTGCTTCTCCTCCTCCAGACTCCTGGTCAAGGTCTCCTCCCGAGCCCTGCTCTCCGACAACATCTTCTCGAGATCCTCCAGCTTCAGCTTGAGATCTCTGACGGAGTTTTGCGCTTCGGAGAGCTCCCCCACCCTGCTGATGACCGCTCCTTCCGCCTCCACCAAGGCGCTGTTGAGCGTGCTCTTCTCGTTGGACAGCTTGAGGGTCTGCTCCTTCAGCTCGTCCTGCGCCGCCTCCAACTCCCTTACTTTGCCGGCATGGGCCAGCTTGCGAGTCCGCCGCGCGACAAGGGCCTCGAGCTCCTCATCCTTGCCACGGAGACCTGCTGCAAGCTTCGCCTCACGCGCGGTGAGGTCCTCTTCCTGGGAATCCAGGGCGGCTTGATGCTGGTTTCGGACGGCCTCAGCCGCGGCAGCCAAGTTCGCCGCCTGTTCCTGGGCCTTCTCGATGTCAGTCATCTTCATGGTGAGCTTGACATTGCGCTTGGCCAATTCCTCCTGAAGGGCCCTCTGCTCCTCGCTAGTCTGGTGGAACCAGGTCTGCGTCTCAGCAACGCGCGCCTCGAAATCCACCTCCGCCTAGTCCACCGTTGCCATCCTGGACTTAACCTTGTCCAGACGGACACGGTAGAGCACCTGGAGTTTTCGGAAGTTGGCCCCCATAGCGCGGAAAAGTTGCTCTTCTGGAGAACCATCACCGCCAATGCCCGGCTCACCAACAACCTCGAGCCCGGTGGCGGCAAGAACCTCGCTGTAAAAAACTTCCCCTTCGGCAGGCGCCCGGGAACTTGACGCCCCTGGGAGGTGGACGAAAAGATCGTCGCCCACCTTCAGATACCTGCCGGGGCCCGAGGTTGAGGAGGAGGGACGCTGATCATCAGCCACCTCTTCATCGGCAGTGGCGTTGCCGGCTTCCCCGGCAGGCCAACCGTTGGCACCCTCTGCAGAAGCCTCGCCGGTCGCCTTGGCGGCCCCCGTAGCGATGTCCTCGGCAGCACCCTTGGCAGCCTCATCAGCGGCGACCTCGTCAGCATCCCTGGCGGCCTCCTCAGCAACGCTCCCAACAACGGTATCCACGTCCTCCATACCTGTTGAAGGAGGGCCTGGGTAGTAATGGGAGCATGGAAGCCAAGAAAAAGGATAAGGGAAAAATAGAGATGGAGGACAGGCGACTCACCAGTGCCAGGCTGTGAAGCAGAAGTCCCCTCCCCGCCAGCGTCCGGTGTCGTGGCAGAGTCACCAGCGCCCAAGTTCCCTTCTTCCTCCATGGGTGTGGGCTCCGTGCTTGATGCCCTTGCCGGGGACGCCCCTCACAGCGGCGTAGTCGATGGGGGTGGTGTGTTGGGGGTAGCCCTCTGCGGCTCCTCCTGCTGCCGCTCCCCTCCTGCAAACCCGGCAAGGTCAACACCATAGCATCGAATGCCTACCACATGTCAAGTAAGAGGAGGGTGACGAACTTACGCTGGGGGCTGTGCCGGGGGCTGCTATCCGGGCTGCTCAACACCACCAGTGGCGTCTTTGAAGCCCCAGCTAGGGGCTGACTGCTCGCCGAGGCCTTCACCCTCTTCACCCTCTGGGCCAACGTCTCTGCATCCCTACAAAAGCAAAAACGGATCAAGATAAGTGGCTTGATTCAGGGGAATGGAAATGGCAGTAAGGGACAGAGTACTTACTCATCATCTATCTCCTCTTCCTCCGCCACTTTCCTTTTCCTCTTCGGGCTGAGAGGCCTAAGATCAAAAGTGACCTCCGCGTCAACATCCGAGTCGACATCTGCCGGAGGAGGCGAAGATGGCGGGGTTTGTGCACGCCCAGATGAAGAAGGGGCTGTTGTCTTCTTCTTCTCAGCGGCCTTCGTCAGCCTCTTGGCTGCCGTGGCCCTCGTGTGACGCCCGGACCCCTCTAGTGTCAATTGAGGCCGCGGAGCCCTGCCGGGCCGGACTGGCTCACCGGAGCCAGCCCACCGCGGGACTTGCCCTCTTCCCTGGTTGGCGTCGAGCCCGCCGCCACGTCCTCCTTCGACGACGACTCGTCGGCCGCGTCTTCGACGAGCGGAGATCCAGTGTCGGCGATGCTGACCTCCCCGGAGGCCGCCGCCCACCGGGTGAGCTCCTCTTCCTCCGTAGCCGTTGCGGCCTTGTCCTCCACACCCCCGGCGCTGCCGGCCTCCATGGCAAGTTGTGCCTCCCTCGCCCTAGTGGCGCTGTAGTACAGCTCTGCCTGGGTGGTGTCCATGATAAGCCACCGCTCGGTGTCAGCATTGACGTACACCTCGATTAGGGTGTCAAAGAATTGCTGCACATCCGTGTCCTTCGGCTCCTCCCAGCTCGGGACAGGGCCATGCGCATTACAGTCCGGCATCATGGCGATGATCTCGGACCGATGCGAATTGTTGCATAACGGGACCACCCCCGCTGGCAGCTTGAAAAACGGCCCCTTGAGGGCCTTGCCAACCTTTGCGGCAGCCCTCGCGGCCTTGCCGGTCCGCTCGACCTCGCCATCGCGACCCACATCAAGCTGGAAAAGCCGCTGGCAGAAGTGGGCATGCGCCAGCACTGTGAAGTTGTGATCAAGGCCGGGGCGGAGTCGCACAATGTCGGCCGGATTCATAAAAAACCAGGCTGGCCTCCCCTTGTTGTGCAACGGGGCGATCCGACGACGAATGAAGTCCGCCCCGATCATCTCAAGGGTGAGTCCAGCCCGGGTGAGCCGGAGAATCCTGGTGGTGGCGACAGTGAGCCTCCCGTCGGCGACGTCGACATCACTCCAATCGCTGTTGCGGACCGGCGGCACTCGGCGGACCTTGCAGAATTCCGGTGGGTTTTCATCTTCAATCCAGCACCACCGGCCATGCCATTCCTCCCACCTCTCCTTCACGGCACCGTCCGGGTACGCCCCCTTGGATCTTGGGATCCAGGTGACGCAACCGGAGACGGCTCCTCTTGGCTGGATCCGAGGGAAGAAGTAATGGCGGAAGAGCGCCGTGTTGGGTTGCACCCCGGCAAAGCCTTCGCAAAGATGCGCGAAGAAAGCCATGAACGCCACCGCATTCGGAGTAAAATCCAAGAGGCGAAAGCCGAAGGTGCGCATAACGTCGCAGAAGAAACCGGCGGCAGGGGGGCATAACCCGCAAGAAAGATAATCGATGAAAAAGGGATACCGATTTGGAGCAGGATCGGCACAAGCAGCGGGAATGATGCGCGTCGCCGGGTGTCCCGAATTCTCTCCCCCGTCTTCGCTCCCCATAGGGGCCTGAAGGAGGCCCAGAGCACTTGAACATCACCCGTCGAGGGGAAGAAAAAGGTGGATTTCGTCCGGTCCCCCGACAACGCGCTCTCCGGCGGCTCCACAGTCCCAGCACCCTTAGCCACCCCCTTGCCCTTGGCGAATTTGGGCGCCATGGTGACCAAGAAGTTCAGAGGGCTGAGGAAGGGGGATGGCGAAGCAACAACGGCGGGCAACGGCGGAAGCTTAGGAAGGAAGGAAGAGAGGAAACAGCGGCTCCGAGATTGGAAAAGGCACGAGGAAAGAGGAGAAAGTGAGCAGCGCGCCCGCGGTTATTCCTTTCTTATGGGGGAAAACACGGGCCGCCTCCTTTCACATTAACTGCGACGTGACGCATGCATGCAGAGCCCAACCCCACGCATGCTGCCCATGTCAAACGCACCTCCCCATGCCGTGCCACGCGCGGGAGTCGTGGGAAGCGCAGCGCGCGAAGAATCTTACCGCGGTAAAAACCACCCCGCCTGCCCGCGCACCGTTTTTGGGCCTAGCCCAAACAACGCGTTGCGCTTATGTGCGGCCCAGGCCCGGGGGCTCCTGTCGGTGTACAAAAAGAGGGGTACACTTTTTGTACCCCTATAACTGTGCACGGGCAGTCTGAGCCATGGGCACCACCACACCAAGCAAGAGGCAAGGGAGGTGATCCAGGGTAAGACCGAAGCTCAAGAGAACTGCGACGCCAAGACCAAGACCACAAAGTACAAAGGGGACGAAGAGGACTCCCCCGGCAAGATCCTTGCCGGGAGACAGTTCTAGCAGCCCTGGCAAGACCCTCGCCGCGGCGACTCGTCTTGCGCCTACGGAGCGAATCACCCTTGAGTCCACTGCCCCCAAAGGGCAAGGATTCGGGAGACATCCCTGTGGAGACATGCAGATCTTTGTGAAGACATTCAAGACCGGATACGCGCTAAGGAGATGACAACCGTTGGCGGGATCCCAGCCGAGGAAGACCACAAGGTCCCCAACAAGCGCCTTGCCGGGGATGACAGCAGGCGCCTCGGCAAGACCCTTGCCGGGGCCCCGGCAAGGCCCTTGCCGAGGACACCCGCAGGGCCACCATCAGGCCCACGCCGACTCAGCCTCCACCACCGCATGCATGCAGCTGTCAACCCAACCAGATGGGCAGGCACCTGTGTGGCGGCATGCAGATCTGAGTGAAGACCCACCATTGCGCCACCTCAGCTGCCTGCCTGCCTACGTGGCATCTCAGTCGTCGCTGGCCAGGGCGCGTGTCAACACAAGAAGGAGCGGCGACGGACGAGGCAGATCTCTCCCCCGTCCCCGATAAAGCAAGGACACCTAAGCAAGACGCATTAAATGCGCCTTGTCATGTAATGCGAGGGATAACCTCGCATCACTGTTCCCTTTCCACCTCCTGTGTGCCATTGTGGCCACCCCTTTTTCCTATAAAAGGAGGCCCGAGGCGACCAGGAGAGGGATTCGGCTTTTTGGAGCTCCTCACGCCCCATAGCTAGCTCAAGAACACAGATATCCAATCCACCAAAGCAGGAGTAGGGTTTTACGCATCCTTGCGGCCCGAACCTGGATAAACGAACCGTGTGCTACCTATTAGATCCGCTCTTCTCACGACCCCGCGCCCCGCCAACCGTAGTAGGGATTCTTGTGATCCCATAGGTGTCGTTCCGCACCGACACACACAGAGCGAGGTTCATCAAGTGTATTACATATGATGGTCCCCTTCCCCCCTCTTCACTGCATACTATATGCTCCTGCCATAATATATGTACAACCCAAAAGAATCCTCATCGATGGTGAAATAAATTAACCTCTCCCGATCTAGGTCAAAGTGATGCATGCATGCATCGATGATGGCCTCGTGGGCCCACAGATGTAAGCGCCACACGTGAGTGTCCTAGCTAGGATATGCATGTGGCCCAAAAAGGTGTTGTATGATGTTTGAATAGCCAATTTCACAATGTTGATGTGGCAGGTGCCTCACAAACCAAAAAGTCCCGACACTGGGTGAGGTGTACTTGTTCACGGATGCGTACATATAGTACATATGCTAGTCCCCTTCCACCTCTTTGATGCGTACTATATACCACCATAACAAAAACAAAAAAGATTCTACCTTGCTGGTCAAATTAACCTCACTGTCGGTTGTTCATCAAAGTGATGGACGATGACCTCGCGGGCCCACAGAAAGTGTCACACGCGAGTATCGAGTGTCGTGTAGGACAACCATCGACTGCATGTGGCCAAAACATTTATGTATGAAAGGGTTGTGTAATGTTTTAAATAACGATTTCATGACTCTGATGTGACACCGGCCTGCCTAACAAAACGGCCAACCTACACGGTGGCTCACAACTCGTAGTGTACTGCGAGCCACCCGCCACCCCCAGCCACACACACCCACACACACACCGCGAATCCACCGCAACTACGATGCATGTTAAATTAATTATCCCACGGTGAACATATATGTTACCAAAGGAGGGACGTTTTAATTTCAAAAAAATCACAGAGATCATTAAGACGTTTTAGTACATTGATTGATTGATTTTCTATGGGTATAATGTGCAAAAATCAAATTTGAGCTACATGCACACGTGACAGTGCACCTAAATGGATTGCAAAAACACATGTGTCTCACTGGGTGCATGTTTACTCCCCGTGCAACAAATTTCAAACATTGAGAATCTTGATTTTTAAATTCTAGTATATCTAGAACTTATTTGAAGTTCATGAAACTTATCGTGTTGTCATATGGACACCAATACAAAGTGGCATTGTACTTTTTGTCAAATTTGAGACCAATTTTGATGTAATCTTCATCTGATTATAGATGGGAGATTATTAATAATTGGGAACCAATATCCCAAATGCATTATTTATTCGAACCCTGAGCGTTAGACCAACAATGGATACGTGACATGCTTCGGTTAAGCACTAAAGAGGATGTATTAATCATCCAAATAGTAAAACAACATACGTGCCGCCGTGCGACCCGTGTGCCGTGCCAGCAGGCGTGAGTTGACGGGATGCGTCCACCACGCAGGCAGACGGGGAGGCGTGTGTGCAGGTGTATGAATTGACGAAGGCGTGCTCGCTGCTCAGTGTCATCGGGAGGTGTGCGAGTAGCTGTGTGAAACTTTGGTAGGCATGCCAGCAGTCCGGTGCGCAGGCTCATCGGGAGGCGAGCCATCGGTTTGACCACTGCTCGACTCTCTCCCACAACTCCCACTACTCCATATTAATGGTGCGCCCGAGCGGCCGCACCCCCCATCCTTGCTGCACACACAATCCTCTCTCTCCGCTTGCATCCTCAATGCTGCTCTCAGTCCTCAAAGCCGTCAGTGTATGAGGATGCCGCCGAAGCGCCGCATCGGAGGGACTGGCGACGCTGGGGCTGCTAAAGCACCGGAGCACGGCGTGGAGATGGAGACAGAGGTTGTCGTCATAGCTGGTGAGTTATCACTGCACCCTTACATCGTCGACGCCGTCGAGCTTCCACAGCCGGAGGCGGAGTTCCACACCGACTCTGATGACCACTCCGGTGACGACTCCGATGACCACTCCGGCGACGACTCCAATGACCACTCCGGCGATGACTCCGGCGACCACTCTGATGACGACGGACAGCTGGTTAGTCATCTATACCCATTTATGTGTCAAATAGAACATAGGGTTTCTCTGGTTACTCCTGCCTCCTCCTTTTTGGAATAGAAATCCTATGGTTATGTTCTCCGAATCCATGAAATATGAGTAAGTTTCATTAGATCCGTGTAGTGTATTGATTGTTTGAATGGTACAGGTGATAAGTAATTAGTTGTTTCATCTGTGCAAATGATTTCTGCTAGTAATCCGACTAGGGTTAGTGTTCGGGCTAATAATTCCTAGCCAGGGCTTGACAATTGATTTTGAATGACCTACATATGTTTGTGCCATTATTTTCTTCAAGATTGGTCTGTACATAGACGACTCTGCTTAAAAATCGAACCATAATCTCTGGATATGCATAAATAAATAGCCATAAATTCCTAATCCTACATCACGGCATGTAATCATTGATTTGATGCCAAATTTGTTTTACCATTTGTATAGGTGTTGTCTGACGATGTGGACAGCGAGGATGAAGATGTCCAAAGGAGGTACAACAGGCAAATCCTGAGGGAGCTTTATAAGGGAATGCATAACAGGCGTATTAAGACCTGGAACGATGGCTATGGATGCCCATTTTGCAACCAGAATCTTCATGACGCGTATCTAAGTGTTCTGATGCATGCAAGAGGACGGGCCGTTGGCTCCTTCAAGCAGAAGTATTCTCGCAGGGTGGTGCACGGCGGGTACACCGAGTACTTGGAGAAGCTTCAGGATCGTGTCGGCCGCATGTGAGCTGAGATGTGGGATGGATCGAACTATGTACGCTTGAGTATGCTTAATGAGGTTGAACTATGTACTACTTATGGTTGAACTATGCTTATGTACGTGTACGCTTATTATCTATGTCTGAGTATGTCAAATATTTGGTCAAAATTACAAAGGGGGACCAATAAACCAGGACGGAGGTAGTACCTCAATCTCACACGGTTCCCAAAATTGGAACCGTGTGGAATGACTTTCATTTTGCCTCTTGTATTAATCACACACAGTTCGCCCTAGCAAACCGTCGCCCCCAAAATTCTTTGTGGGACCGAAAACCCTCACCACCCAATTCAAAAAACAAAAAAGAAAACCATCACCATCCCCACGTCACAAAAACCCTCACCCCGCCCTCCACCCCTTCGGCCCCTCCGGTACGTTCCCCGTTCACACCCGCACAAGCTCCTCCGTGTCTATGCCATGGCACCGCCTATCGCGGCGGTAAACACTTAGCTCGACGCCTGCCACTGCCGCCAGGCAGCCAGCAAAGCCCACCGCATTTCGCTACTTCCGCTTGTCGTCGCCTATCGCCATCGACTTTCTCAAGGCTGCTCGCGGTCGACCCAGCTCCGCTCGGTTGGGGAATCTGCCGTACTTAGGGTTCTTTCTCATGGACGACAAGGTAAATAATTTAATGAGATATTATCTCATCTCTTATCCCAGTTCATCTGCCTCCTTTAATCACCCGGCGTAAATCACCGTGAATTCATTTTTATTCGAGCTGATTTGAGGGTTTTCTTTCATTCATATAATGTACAGTGTGCCGACACTTCAGGACTTTGCGACCTCCGCCAGAGATTCCATCACACCGTACCAGATAACTTGAGGATGCGCGCGGTATGTTCAATCTCAATCTAAATCGGTTGTCATGGCCTACTTTCCTGAACATATTCTAAATATTGCTACATTTGGATAAAAGGTGCCACATGCACCATATACGTCAAAGGGGATTTTTTCCACCTCTTCTTTCTAGATTAGGCAAATTAATGATGTATTGTTCTTTCGATTACTCTGATATTTTCATGACATCATGTTTACCCTATCTGTTTAATTATAGATTTTTGTCTTTCGATTTCAACTGCTGTATAGTTCTTTCATTTGGGCCCGTATTTGCATGTGACCATATTTTCTTTAACAATCCTACCATTTTCTGCAGAACATCCCTTGCTAAGCAATAGATTATGTGGTGCACAATTTTCCCTTTACATAGATGAAGGCTCCACGGATGTCATACTGCACACAAACCATGGGTTTACAATCGTTGCTACTGTAAGACTTGATGAACGTGGTGACCCCTATTTTGGCACTGGCTTTTGGAAAGAAATTGCAAAGTTTTATGTACTGAAAGCTGGCACTAAAATTGCACTGCACATTAAAGGGCCTGGTCAGGAGATATATGCTAACTTCCCCGACAAAATCATCTGTCCAAACTTTGTTCGAAGTAAGTTTTCTTTTCAACTATCTGCATGTTGACTTACCCATCAATGTCAAATGAATTCTGTAGTATTTAAGCAACCAATTCTTATTCCCTTTTCTTACTGTATTCCTACCTAATAACTTCTAGTTACCAATACACTTTTCTATTGCCCTGTTTTAACTAAATATTCCCTGTACTCCCATTTCTATCAGAAAGCGCCGCTGACAAGGAGACTCCAGAGGTGGAGAACGGGGCTGCCAACAAGCGGAGGCGGGGCGAGCTAGAACCGCAAGCGACTCTAGCAGGCCTAGACTTCATCAGTAGCCTCCCCGGTGATATGTTGAGAGTCATCATCTCCCTCCTCCCAATCAAATATGGGGCGCGGATAACCGTCCTTTCCTAGCGGTGGCACCCCCTATGGAAGTCCAGCCCTCTCGACCTCATCGACACCCACGAGCTCTGCCATGGCTATCGCAAAAGCTTAGATGCGTTCTCCAAGATCCTCGGCAGTCACCGTGGCCCAACCAAAGGCCTTAGAATGGGCAAGTTCCATTCCAACGGCAAGGACCGAGCCAAGCTTGACGACTGGTTTTGATCCCCCGCCCTAGATCAGCTCGAGGAGCTCACTTTTGATGATGGGCATATGCGATCGCTGCCAACATCCGCACTCCGCCTCGCACCCACGCTGCGCATCGCCAAGTTCAGGAACTGCCATCCCCCCCCCTTAATGACGCGCCCGCTCTTATTCTACCACGACTGAAGCACCTCGAGCTAGTCTCCGTCTGCCTCTCAAACGGTGACATGGAGCGCCTGCTTCGTGGCTGTACTGCACTCGAGTACCTTCGTCTTCAGGTGATCAATGGGTTGAGTACCTTCAACATCACCTCCATGACTCTCCGGACTATTTATGTGTGTTGCTGGTGCGGCAGGAAGACATCACAAGATGTGTACCACGGTATGGTCATTGAGGACACACCTGCACTTGAGAGATTACTTGTAGTGGATCAAAATGGTCCAAGAAGAATCAATGTCATTTCTGCACCGAAAGTGATAGTGGTGGGATACTCGTCTCACAAATACTCCGAACTTGTTATTGGATCCACACCTGTTCAGGTACAATAGCCGCCTTCTACCTCTCCTTCTACAAATTAACATTATTTCTAATTTTGAAGAGTTTGTTCCTCTGTCATTCAGAAAATGATTCCGACAAGCTTGACCCTGAAATTGCGCACAGTGAAGGTCTTGGCACTAGAATCTATCGGCCCCAACCTGGAGCAAGCTGTCAGTTTCTTGAGATGCTTTTCGTGCCTAGAGAAGCTATATATCGAGGTGATGTTCCTTTCTTGTTAAATGTTAACCATAAGGGAGTTCAAGTTTTCTTAGGGAACTTTTCATCCACTCCAACCTCTTGTGAAGAAGGCTATATTTTTCTAGAATGTAATCAAATGACCATGTTAATCATGTCAGATCGAAGATGGCATGTTAGTGCATTTTACAAATCCTGCAAACCAAATAGGCCTGTAGTAATGTTCAAAACTGCATGTTGGCACTAACACGTTTCTTCTTTTGCAGATAAGGTTAGGCCCAGTGGCGGATAATGTCATATGATATAACAATCACGTCGAATGCCTAGATCTGCATCTCTTAGAAATTACTTTGAACTCCTACCGAGGGACCTTACCGGAGATTATATTCGCCAGCTTCTTTGTTCTTAGAGCAAGGGTGTTGAAGGAAATGAGGCTTGCTCTACATTTATTTCACAAAAATGAATGGTTTGTTGATCAGCGCAGGTGCTTGCGGCAAAATGGGGTAGGCTCCAAAAATGCTGAATTTCATTTTGGAACTTCAGATGACAGAGTAATCGAAAGTCATCGTGTCAACCCCATACATGACTTCTCAGTGGCTGGCCCCTTTGCAAAAATTGTGAGGTTTCGAAACCAGACTTAGAAGCGGTGATATTAGTTTGAACCTCTCTGATATCCATGTTCAGCGGATCAGCGCGAGCGTTTGTAGATGATGAGCTGAATTTCATTTCTAATATCAATTTGAACCTTGTAATCTTCGAATTTGAGCCATATAACTCTGGTATTTGAACCTTGTAACATTTCGAGCTTTTGTGGTACAATCGTTGAAATGGCATCGTATGAGACTTGTATATTGCTAACACTATTTTGACCTTAATATGCTATGGTCTTAGATTTTATTAACCATTCTCGAATCAGTTTACCTTGTCGATCTCACATCACACGATCTGTATAGCTAACTCGACTGCGATCTTTGACATTATTGCACACAGTTGGTTTCTTCCATCCTGTGCACTGTAGAGCGCATAATTACTTATTGCACTCGAGTGTCCATCATCACCCTTCTATGTAACTTTGACCTCATCACCCACGGGTAAACTTATGATCGAAGTCATTCCACACACTTTGTTTTTACAAAGCTTTTTGTCAATAAACGCCCACGATTTGTCCCTCTTCTAGCCGACGCGTGGCCAAAGAAGCCGGGCGGGAAACTTGTGCGGTAAACAGCGCGGTAGCGTGGGAATAGGCTCACTGACGATACATTTGGCACCTCTTTGAGCACACACGTACGGGGCAATGTTGTCAAGCGTGCATTGGAATCCTCCGCTATGAACGTCGTGATAAGACGTGACGATTACAGGCCGGCCGGCTGCCATTTATTACAACGGCCATTTAACCCTTCTGTCTCGTCAACCTTTCGATCGCGCCCTACCATTGCAAGAAGCACACCCTCCACGAGAAATTCTTAGAGGGTATCCTGCGCGGCTCGAATGGCGCTCCGAGCGGCTGCCGACGACGAGCAGCAGTTCACCATGCTTGCCATGGTGGACACCCACAAAAGGTTCATGGACCTCTCGGTGGTGTACACCAACGACCCGGTCTGGGTGGAGCACTCCATCCACATCATGGAGTTGTTGCTTTCCATGGAAGTACAAGGTGGTTGGGTTCGACCTCAAGTACACCCGCGCTTGTGTTGGGTCTTGTCCCAAGGTCGATGTCGCCCAGATGTGTGTGCACCACCACGTCCTCGTCTACCACTACTGCCTGGTGATGTCTACTACACAACCTTCTTCGTGTAGACGTTGTTGGGCCTCCAAGTGCAGAGGTTTGTAGGACAGTAGCAAATTTTCCCTCAAGTGGATGACCTAAGGTTTATCAATCCGTAGGAGGCGTAGGATGAAGATGGTCTCTCTCAAGCAACCCTTCAACCAAATAACAAAGAGTCTCTTGTGTCCCCAACACACCCAATACAATGGTAAATTGTATAGGTGCACTAGTTCGGCGAAGAGATGGTGATACAAGTGGTATATGGATGGTAGATAAAGGTATTTGTAATCTGAAATTATAAAAACAGCAAGGTAATGAATGATAAAAGAGAGCGTAAATGGTATTGCAATGCGTTGAAACAAGGCCTAGGGCTCATACTTTCGCTAGTGCAAGTTCCCTCAACAATACTAACATAATTGGATCACATAACTATCCCTCAACATGCAACAAAGAGTCACTCCAAAGTCACTAATAGCAGAGAACGAACGAAGAGATTATGGTAGGGTACGAAACCACCTCAAAGTTATTCTTTCCAATCAATCTGTTGGACTATTCCTATAAGTGTAACAAACAGCCCTAGAGATCATACTAGAATAATACCTTAAGACACAAATCAACCAAAACCCTAATGTCACCTAGATACTCCAATGTCACCTCAAGTATCCGTGGGTATGATTATACGATATGCATCACACAATCTCAGATTCATCTATTCAACCAACACATAGAACCTCAAAGAGTGCCCCAAAGTTTCTACCGGAAAATCACGACGAAAACGTGTGCCAACCCCTATGCATAGGTTCATGGGCGGAACCCGCAAGTTGATCACCAAACCATACATCAAGTGAATCACGTGATATCCCATTGTCACCACAGATATCAACGACAAGACATACATCAAGTGTTCTCAAATCTTTAAAGACTCAATCCGATAAGATTACTTCAAGGGGAAAACTCAATTCATTACAAGAGAGTAGAGGGGGAAGAAAACATCATAGGATCCAACTATAATAGCAAAGCTCGTGATACATCAAGATCGTATCATCTCAAGAACACGAGAGAGAGAGAGAGAGATCAAACACAAAGCTACTGGTACATACCCTCAGCCCCGAGGGAGAACTACTCCCTCCTCGTCATGGAGAGCACCGGGATGATGAAGATGGCCATCGGAGAAGGATTCCCCCTCCGTCAGGGTGCCGGAACGGGTCTAGATTGGTTTTCGATGGCTACGGAGGCTTCTGGTGGCGGAACTCCCGATCTATTGTCTGTTCTAGAAGTTTTAGGGTACGTAGGTATATATGGGTGAAAGAAGTACATTGGTGGACCGAAGGGGGGCCACGAGGCAGGGGCGCGCCCCCCCACCCTCATGGGCACCTCCCTTCTTTCCTAACGTGCACTCCAAGCTTTTCCGGTAGATTTCCTTCCAAAAATAACTTCTCCAGTTGATTTCGTTCCGTTTCGACTCCGTTTGATTTTCCTTTTCTTCGAAGCACTGAAATAGGCAAAAAAACAGCAAATCTGGGCTAGGCCTCCGGTAAATAGGTTAGTCCCAAAAATGATATAAAAGTGGATAATAAAGCCCAATATTGCCCAAAACAGTAGATAACATAGCATGGAGCAATCAAAAATTATAGATATGTTGGAGATGTATCACCTGGCCACAAGGCCTTGCGAACGTTTCGCCAGGTTTGTTAACAGCCCCCACTACATGTTCGCTATGGTGGACATCACCAACGATGTAAAGGCGCTCGGGAATTCGGGCATCGCCTGCCAGAATCTTGTCGACATACGGGGCCAATACAAGATCTGGGGCAGCAAGGAGCATGAGAAGGACTCACTGGTTCACCTCGCCGAGGCCATCATGGACCCCTACTACAGAGACATGAAGGATTCGTGCAACAAGGACAAGCGTTCCTGGCACTCGGGCTGGATGGAGAAACTCGAAAAAGCTCACGTCGTGTACACGGCCAAGGAGGCGTACACGAGCTACGACATGTACAGGCGGATCATTGAAATGAGGAAGTACCTCCTTCCCCAAAATGGCCAGGGATCCAGCTAGAAGCAGAGCAATGGCAAGCGTCATCGCAACAATAAGTATGTGATTAGATCCTCGTTTCTCCTACTTTAGTATGCATGTAATTGCTTGCTTTGGTGTGTGGAAATGTTATGTGTGTAGTCACTTGTGTAATTGTAGGCTTAATTTGGTTATGCAATGTTGTCCTTTTAAGTATATATGTTGATGCTCTGTAGATAGAGCGTAGATGTTGTGCAGACAAACAAAATCACATCACACACGGACTAAACAATGTAACCCGTCGGTGATGTTTTCATCAATCACTCACAATTGTATACTAGCAATCGTTTGCTCACAACACACACGGCTTGTCAGCAGTAATTGTCTGTGTTATCGGTCTTCGCACATGTTTCCGATTACACACCTGTTTGCCTCATATCACACACATCTTGTTCATTTGAACCATTTCTACTCCCATGTCTCAACGTAAAAAGTTCATCCGAGTGAAAGGCATGTCCTATATCGCACACACCTTTGATCTGGCTGACCGTTTCTTTTGTGTTGCCTAATCACAAATAGTTCATCCGAGTGAATCGTATGCTGTACATCGCACACACCTTCATCTGGTTGCCTGTTTCTTTTGTTCCTCCTCATCGCAAACAGTTAATTGAGCTGAACTGTATGCCCTGCATCGCACATGCAACTAAAATCTGAACCGTGTTTGATGCATCCTCCATCACAAACATTTTGCACCTTCTGACGGGTTTTTACACCACCGTTTGCGATTATGGCATCGCACATAGTTTCGTCGAAGGGTCTCTGATCGTAGTGTCGCGTTAGTAGCATCCTGCAGTAGTGATGCTTTAACAAAAACCCCTGTAGCAACCTTCCATTGCAATCCGATTACAGCTGGCTATGCTCGTGTCGGGGTTGATGAAGTGATGACGGGATATTTGGGGCTACAGCTTGACATTCCTAGAGGTGACGAGTAGCGCACACTGGGAGAGGCCATACATCGCATCATTCTATGGAGAAAGGATTGCATCCTCTTTCCAAGGCCACCGACACCGCGTCAGCCGACTCCTCCTCCAAGTCCACCACCGCGTCAGCAAACTCCTGCTCCTCCAAGTCCGCCACCGCGCCAGCCCATTCCTCCTCCTCCAAGTACGGCACCGCATCAGCCAACTCCTCCTCCGCCAAGTCTGACACCACGTCAGCCGACTCCTCCTCCAAGTCAGGCACTGCATCAGCCGTCTCTGCTACCTCAGCAACAGCAGAAGAGAGGCGCCGCAGCTACGCGGCTAGCGGTACAAAAGGAGGTAAGAAATTCAAATTTGGTCCAAGCCTTAAGCATCTTCCGAAGTTGCCTGACCACATGACTGAAGAGGAAAACAAAGCCGAGGTGGCTTCCCAAGTGGCAGCGCATTTTGCACCGAACCCCCCTGCTGCCAAAGTAGAAAGTACCTAAGAAAGTGGTACAACACTTTATTGATAATGCTCAACTGGTTGTGAAGCATAGGGACTCAGACTATGAGCGCTCTATCAAGATTTCCCATCATGCACAAAAAGAGAAGGAGTCGAGCTCGAGCTCGAGCTAAGCAACTGGTAAAAAAAGCAGGAAAACTGTCCCCCAGCTGGGAGAACAGGCAGTGCAATCGATCCCCCTACTCATTGTAGAACCACATGGGAGGACCGCCGATTAGCTGGTAATAACCGACGATCATAAAAAGCAGACTAAAGAGGCCGGTGTCACTGTAGAACAACTCCTATGCATCGAGGACTTCCAAACGTTTACAGAGGAGGAACTACAATGGAAATATGTCTGCGGCCAACCTCTGGTCAAGCTCGAGGAGATCCCACTTCTATCAACGAGAATGTATGAATTGCATGAATGGTACCCGAGAGAAGTAAAGACCAATCGAGAGTCCCTCATGGTGAAATTCAAGGCAGAGCATGACTTTCATGAAAAAGATTTGTGGGTTGAGTTTCAAGAAATGTTTCAGTTATTCAATCAAGACATACTCGACAAATCTATTATCGGTTTCTATTGTTTGTAAGTCATTTATTTTTGAATTTTAATTCCCTGGCTAGCTGTAGTGCTCGTTCATTACCTGTAATTATCTTCACTATATTCTTTTCTGTGGTATTATGCAGAATGAAAATCTATGAAATGAAAAGAGCTGGATGCTATGGCATTGGGTTCATTGACCCAAATTAATACCACTAATCAAGAGACATGGTCACGTGAATGGGATTGAAAAGACACAGAGAGAAGCTTGCTAGAGTTCTTGAAGCGACTAAATACCCAACCAGAAATACTACTTCCTTACAACTTCAGGTGAGTGACACTGTGTTGTACTACAAATTCTGTTTTTGCTTACTAGATGTTAATAAGTGTAGTTGATGAGTTATGCACATGCCCGCTTAATTATACAAACGTATGCGCATGCAGTTTTCATTGGATCCTGCTAATCATTGAAGTTGACGAGGGAAAAGTTCAATTACTGGACTCACTACTTAAAGACATTAATGACTACGCAATCGTGAGGGGGATGGTCGACAGGTAATTTCAATCATTATCGCACTATGTCGGCTTCTTTAGTTCATTTCCTGAGATCAACTAATTCATAACTCCTTTATTCATTTTCTTTACCAGCGGGCAGGGCTTGGGAAAAGTTCATCAAACAGGTTGAAGGCCCATGCAAACAAAAGCTGAAATGGGTGTTGTCGGTGTCAAAACCGGCAGATCTCGGGTAGGGGGTCCCGAACTGTGCGTCTAAGGATTGATGGTAACAGGAGACAAGGGACACGATGTTTTCCCCAAGTTTGGGCCCTCTTGATTGACTTTGATGATTATAGGGGTTATAAGAGTTGATCGACCACGAGATTGTAATGGCTAAACCCTAGTTGTCTAGCATGTATGATTATGATTGCCTCTACGGACTAAACCCTCCGGTTTATATAGACATCGGAGGGGGCTAGGGTTGTACAGAGTTGGTTTACATAGAAAGGACTATTCATATCCGCACGCTAAGCTTGCCTTCCACGCCAAGGAGAGTCCCATCCGGACATGGGAGGAAGTCGTCTGTCTTGTATCTTCACGGCCCATTAGTCCGGCCCATGTCATATAGCTCGGACGCCCGAGGACCCCTTAATCCAGGACTCCCTTAGTAGCACCAGAACCAGGCTTCAAAGATGGTGTGTCCAACGTGCAGGTTGTCTTCAGCATTGCAAGGCGGGTTCCTCCTCCGAATACTTCAAAGCATATTGACCCAAAGAGTTATGTTTGGCTTTTCATTTAATGTCATACCCTTTGGCTCCCGTGCCTCCGTCTCTACTACTTCCATGTGTCGAACGAATACAAAAGGTCGGAGTATTTTTTGCACATAGCACCCTGGCTGTAAAAAAGGCGTTTATTTAAAGGGATTGGATCTCAGATGCCATTCCACACCAGGCAGAAAATATTTAGAGCTTGCTAGGAGAAACCACTCAAACATGGCTAGCTCTCCCAGTTCTTCCTACCACCCTCATGGATCCGAAAAAGGCGATTGGGAGAGATGCTCAGTATCCGACGCCTAGTTGACCAAGCTCCAGGCGCAAGGTTACCTTCCCCCTGCGAATCTAGTCCCGGTATGGGCGGGATTAACTCCTTTCACAGGCGAAGCCCTGGCAGAAATTTTCCCGAATCCTTCAGAAGGGGAGCGAGTGTGCTTCATTTCCTTTCTCTCGAGGGGCGTTGGATTTACAATCCATCCTTTCCTCTGAGGTCTCTTGGAGTATTACGGCCTCCAACTGCACAATCTTATGCTGGGCTCCATTCTGCACATCGCGGGCTTCGTCGCTCTTTGCGAGCTGTTCCTAGGCTGCGAGGCCCACTTTGAGTTATGGAAAAAAACTATTCTGCCTCGTCCCTTGCTCCCAAAAGGGATCCATATTCGAGGTGGGCGGCGCCGAGATATGGCGCATAGCCAAAACCGGATACCTGTCCGGTGGTACGTCTCCAACGTATCTATAATTTTTTATTGTTACATGCTATTATATTATCTGTTTTGGATGTTTAATGGGATTTAATATACCTTTTTATATTATTTTTGGGACTAACCTACTAACCGAAAGCCCAGTGCAAATTGCTGTTTTTTGCCTATTTCAGTGTTTCACAGAAAAGGAATATCAAACGGAATCCAAACGGAATGAAACCTTCGCGAGGATCTTTTTTGGAACAAACGTGATCCAGGAGACATGGAGTGGACGTCAAGGAAGCAGCGAGGCGGCCACGAGGTAGGAGGGCACGCCCAGGGGGGCTAGGCATGCCCCCTACCCTCGTGGGCCCCTCGTAGCTCCACCGACCTACTTCTTTCGCCTATATATACTCTTATACCCTGAAACCTTCGGGGGGAGCAATGAAACACCTTTTCCACCGCCGCAACCTTCTGTACCTGTGAGATCCCATCTTGGGGCCTTTTCCGGCGATCTGCCGGAGGGGGATTCGATCACGGAGGGCTTCTACATCAACACCATAGCCTCTCCAGTGATGTGTGAGTATTTTACCAGACCTTCGGGTCCATAGTTATTAGCTAGATGGCTTCTTCTCTCTCTTTGGATCTCAATACAAAGTTCTCTTCGATCTTCTTGGAGATCTATCCAATGTGACTCTTTTTGCGGTGTGTTTGCCGAGATCCGATGAATTGTGGGTTTATGACTTGATTATCTATGAATATTATTTGATTCTTCTCTGAATTGTTATATGCATGATTTGATATCTTTGTAAGTCTCTTCAAATTATCAGTTTGGTTTGGACTACTAGATTGATCTTTCTTGCAATGGGAGAAGTGCTTAGCTTTGGGTTCAATCTTGAGGTGCTCAATCCCAGTGATAGAAAGGGGAACGACACATATTGTATTGTTGCCATCGAGGATAAAAACATGGGGTTTATATCATATTGCTTGAGTTTATCCCTCTACATCATGTCATCTTGCCTAAAGCGTTACTCCGTACTTATGAACTTAATACTCTAGATGCATGCTGGATAGCGGGCGATGTGTGGAGTAATAGTAGTAGATGCAGAATCGTTTCGGTCTACTTTTCACGGACGTGATGCCTATATTCATGATCATTGCCTTAGATATCATCATAACTATGCGCTTTTCTATCAATTGCTCGGCAGTAATTTGTTCACCCACCGTAATACATGCTATCTTGAGAGAAGCAACTAGTGAAACCTATGCCCCCCGGGTCTACTTTACATCATATAAGTTTCCAATCTACAATTCTAATTTACTATTTATTTTGCAATCTTTATTTTCCAATCTACATCAACAAAATACCAAAAATATTTATCTTATTATATCTATCAGATCTCACTCTCGTAAGTGACCGTGAAGGGATTGACAACCCCTTTATCGCGTTGGTTGTGAGGTTCTTGTTTGTTTGTGCAGGTACTAGGGGATTTGCGTGTAGTCTCCTACTGGATTGATACCTTGGTTCTCAAAAACTGTGGGAAATACTTACGCTACTTTGCTGCATCGGCCTTTCCTCTTCAAGGGAAAAACAATGCATGCTCAAGAGGTAGCAAGAAGGATTTCTGGCACCGTTGCCGGGGAGATTTGCACCAGGTCAAGTCGAGATTTGATCTCCCGACAACTATCCATTTCTGGCACCGTTGCGGGGGAGATCTACACAGAAGTCAAGACATACCAAGTACCCATCACAAACTCTTATCCCTCGCATTACATTATTTGCCATTCGCCTCTCGTTTTCCTCTCCCCCACTTCACCCTTGCCGTTTTATTCGCCTCTTTTCCGTTCGCCCTTTTTTCCGTTCGTCTCTTTTTTCTTGCTTCTTGTGTGTCTGCTTGCCCTGATGGCCTTGCCCAAAAATGTTGATCCTCACCTTAGAAGGTTTGAGGAAATTGAGAACAACGTTAGAAGCTTTATGTCTTTGCAATTTGAGCATAATAATTTCTTCAGAAACGAGCTTAAAGAACAAAAAAGTTTTATGGAGTACATGAATAAAGAGCTGGATGATATGTCTAAGGAATTTTATGTTTGAAATCTCAGTTTGCCCATCTTGAAAATTTAGTAGACAAAATTTCGGATAAGCAAGCCACCTTAGTTAATAAGATGGCCGCTAGACTGGAAGATCTAGAGGGTAATAATGATGAAGATATTAATCTTTGTTTGCCAATATTAATCTTGATAAAGATGGGACTGGAGATGGGTAGTACAAGAGTAGATCTACGACGATATCGAAGAGGCTAAACCCTAGAAGCTAGCCTATGGTATGATTGTTGATGTGTACATTGTCCTACGGACTAAAACCCTCCAGTTTATATAGACACCGGAGAGGGTTAGGGTTACACAAAGTCGGTTACAATGGTAGGAGATCTACATATCCGTATCGCCAAGCTTGCCTTCCACGCCAAGGAAAGTCCCTTTCGGACACGGGACGGAGTCTTCAATCTTGTATCTTCATAGTCCAGGAGTCCGGCTGAAGGTATAGTCCGGCTATCCGAACACCCCCTAATCCAGGACTCCCTCAAGCTCCTTCAGACAGCTTTGACTCAGCAGCAGGCATATTCATACAGCCGCCCAAGCTGGAGTTCCAGCAGGCACCTTGATGAACTGGCTGTGCCAAGAAATGCGCGGGGCCGTAACCCGCCTCGAGGGCATAATCCAACATGGGGTGGTACTAATGCTCAGGATTTGGTGGATCAGGGTAGAGCGCGTAAGTAAGCCGAGCTAGTGGCGCAGTACGTGGCCCGTCAGCTTACTCCGGTTCGTCCAACAACTTCGATGGAGCCAGGAGTTACCTCCAGCTCTTTGCGGGTACCGTGTCTCATCCCGGCTCTACGTAATGTACGACTGCCCAAGGATTTCAAAGGACCCCGCAAAGTGGCCAACTATACTGCCGATTGACCCCCTGAATCATGGATCGAAAGGTATGAGATGGCAATGGAGATGCTAGATGTGGATGATGCGGCCTGTGCTAAATACTTCACCATGATGTTGGAAGGAACAACTCGCACTTGGCTAAAAAGTTTGCCAGCTAAATCCATTGGGTCGTGGGCTGCGTTAAAGGCCCGGTTTATCCAGAATTTCAAGGACACGTGCAAGCAGCCCATGTCAATTGTAGACTTAGCCGCTTGTGTCCAAGAAGAATGTGAATCAACAATCTATTGGGTGCGCCGGGTTTTGGAAATCTTGCATTCGTTGGACCGCATCAATGCCGATATAGCAGTTTTAACGCTAGAGGGCAATTGCCGGTTCATGCCTTTGAAGCTGAAATTGGGACGGCTCAAGCATCACTGCAATGACATGGGCACGATTATGGCAGCTCTGGTTAAGTATACTGACTCTGATAGTACCAAGGACCCCGAGTCTGATGATGAAAAGCCGGGGAAGGGAAAGAAGAGTGGCAATAATAAGGGGCGGCAGCATAACCCGGCGGGTCATGGAAACAATGGTAAGCGCAAAGCAGATAACAGTTTGGATTTTGTGGCTAACACCAACACGCAGAATAATAATCAGTGTCGTAAGAGTAAACCGCCCCCGCGGAGTGGAGGATCAAGTGTCAATCTTGAGCGCCTGTTAAACCAGCCTTGTCCAAGGCACGAGACGCGAGAGAGACCAGCCACGCATCTTTGGAAGGATTGCTTTATTATGCGGGAGTTCAAAAACTCGGATCTTTTCCAATACGATCATGGGTCGCCCGGCGGTTCAGGAGGCGGTTCTCATGGGCCAGGTTATGGTTGAGGCAGTTCTGGTTCGGGATTTCAAGGCAACCAAAGCGGACATGGAAATCAAGGCAGTCATGGCAACCAAGGTGGTTATAATCAACAGGGAAGTCAGCAGGAGCAGCAATCGTGTTACCAGAGTAATCCGAAGCAGTTGAATAGTGGGCAGTATCATCTCCTCACCACTAGCTTATGCAGGCGCGATCAGAAGCTTCATAAAAGGGCAGTAAACTTCGTTGAACCAGCAGTGCCCCGTTATCTGTGTTGGTCCCATTTTGTGGAGTCGAGAGGATCATCCACCCTAGGTTGATAACCCATGTCATCTGGCATTGGTGGTGGCACCTCAGGTTGGGGGTATAAGTTCACCAAGGTGCTCATGGATGGAGGGAGCAGCATCAATATCCTTTATTATGAAACCTTCCATCGCATGGGGTTGACGGATAAAAATCTTAAACCATCGAATATTGTTTTCCATGGTGTGGTACCTGGTAAATCGGCATACCCTGTTGGTAAGCTAGCTCTAGAGGTTGCTTTCAGAGATGATCATGATTCAAGATTAGAGACATTGACTTTTGAAGTGGTAAAAATCAAGAGCCCTTATCATGCCCTGTTTGGATGGCTGGCTTATGCTAAGTTCATGGAAAGGCCCTGTTATGTATATCTCCAGCTCAAGATGCTGGGTCATAAGGGGACCATCATGGTACATGGCAGCCGTAAGATCGCTTTGGAATGTGAAGAGGGTGATGCGGCTTATGCTGAGTCGGTCTGTGCAACAGAGGAGTCGAAATTTTACAAGGACAATGTTGATCCAGCGGATATGACTTCTTTGAAAAAACCAACTATAGAGCATGATCCGGCATTGAAGTTTAAATCGGCTGAGGAAACCAAGTTAGTTGATTTTGTTCCTGGCGATTCATCCAAGCAGTTTAGCATCAGTGCTAATCTGGATCTGAAATAGGAAAGCGCGCTCATCGAGTTCATCCGTGAGAACTGGGACATCTTTGCATGGAAACCTTCTGACTTGCCGGGTGTACCGAGGGAACTCGCTGAGCACACTCTTAATATTGATCCTGAGTTTAAACCGGTCAGGCAATTTCTTCGCCGCTTCAATGAACAAAGGTGTAAGGCTATTGGTGAGGAGGTAGCCCGGCTCTTGGCAGCAGGGTTTATTGTGGAGGTTTTTCACCCTGAGTGGTTAGCTAACCCGGTGCTAGTGCTTAAGAAGAACGGCACTTGGCGGATGTGTGTGGACTACATAGATTTGAACAAGGCTTGTCCAGCTGATCCCTTCGCTCTCCCTCATATTGATCAAATCATTGATGCTACGGCGGGTTGTGGGCGTTTGAGCTTTCTGGATGCTTATTCTGGTTATCATCAGATCAAAATGGCAGTTAAGGACCAGGAGAAGACAACTTTTATAACTCCCTTTGGAGCCTTCTGCTATGTATCTATGCCTTTTGGGCTCAAGAGCGCCCAGGCGACTTACCAGCGCTGCGTGCAGAATTGTCTTGATAATCAGATTGGGCGCAATGTTCATGCTTATGTGGATGACATTGTGGTGAAGTCCAGAAAGGAGCAGATGTTGATAGTTGACTTGAAGGAAACTTTTGATAATCTCAAGGTCTATAAGATGATGCTTAATCCGGCCAAGTGTGTTTTTGGTGTTCCGGCAGGTAGGCGCTTGGGTTTTCTAGTGTCTAACAGGGGCATTGAAGCTAATCTGGAAAAGATCAAGGCTATTACGTCTCTGGCTAAACCGGCGTGTATTAATGATGTTCAACGTCTGGCGGGTCGTATTGCAGCATTGAGCCGGTTTATCAGCCGATTAGGAGAGAAGGCTATCCCTCTATATCAGATGATAAAAAAGGAAGATAATTTTGTCTGGAGTGAAGCTGCTAATGCGGCATTTGAGGACTTGAAAAATTAGTTAGTTGAGCCACCTATCCTTGCTGCTCCGGTCAATAAAGAGTCGCTGTTGTTATATGTGGCTACTAATGCCCGGGATGTTAGTGGGGCCATTGTGGTGGAGCGCAAGGAAGCTGGGAAGGAGTATCCGGTTCAACGATCAGTTTATTATATCAGTGAGGTGCTCATTGAGTCCAAACAGAGGTACCCACATTGGCAGAAACTGGTGTATGGAGTTTTCATGGCAAGCCGGAAGCTTAAGCAATATTTTCAGGGTCATCCCATCACTGTGGTCAGTTCTGCCCCTTTGGGAGATATCATCGAAAACAGGGAAGCAACAGGCTGGGTTGCCAAGTGGGCCATTGAGCTTGGACCCCACGGATTAAAATATGTGCCTCGTACGGCAATCAAGTCCCAAGCACTTGTGGATTTTATCAATGACTGGACAGAGTTACAGGCACTAGAAGAAAAGTCGGATCATACTTATTGGACTATTCATTTTGATGGGTCCGGGCAATTAGAGGGCTCGGGGGCTGGAGTCGTGTTAACTTCCCCACGAGGTGATAAGTTTTGTTATGTTCTCCGTTTAATGTTCCCTTACACTAACAATGCAACTGAATATGAGGCTTTACTCCATGGTCTTCGAGTGGCTAAGGAGATGAATCTAAGCCGGATTAAGTGCTTTGGTGACTCAGACCTGGTGGCTCAGCAAGTATCTGGTACTTGGGATTCCAAGGACCCACTCATGGCAGCGTATCGTCGAGAAGTAGATATTGTTGCAGGTCACTTCAAGGGTTATCAGGTTGACCATGTGGACCGGCGAAAGAATGGAGCGGCGGACGCTTTAAGCCGTTTGGGTTCCCAACGTAAACCGGTTCCACCCAATGTTTTTCTGGATGTTTTGCATAACCCGTTGATCAAGCTACCTACAGAGGAGGATTTGGTTGTTCCTGACCCAGAGGCTCAGTTAGTGGTAGCTCTTCATGTTATTCCGGATTGGACGGTCCCATATTTGGCATATATGAACCGGGGCGAGCTACCGGAGGATGAAACTTTGGCCAGGCAGATAATCCGGTGATCCAAGTCAATGACCATTATCAATGGGGAATTGCATCATTGCAGTGTAACAGGGGCGTTTCAGCGTTGTGTGTCTCCTAAAGAAGGCTATGATATTTTGCGTGAGATCCACGAAAGAGATTGTGGTCACCACGCCGGTTCAAAATCCTTGGTAGCTAAGGCTTTTCGTCATGACTTCTATTGGTTGACAGCTCATACTGATGCTGAGGACTTGGTAAAAAGGTGTGATGGTTGTCAGAAGTTTTCACGCCGCGCTCATGCTCCGACTCAAGAACTGAGGATGATTCCAATCACTTGGCCGTTTGCAACTTGGGGACTGGATATGGTTGGGCCCTTTAAGAGGTCCAAGGATAAGAAGACCCACCTTTTGGTGGCAGTTGATAAGTTCACTAAGTGGGTGGAGGCAGAGCCAGTTAGTAAGTGTGATGCAGCCACGGCGGTTCAGTTCATCAAAAATATGATTTACTAGTTTGGTTTTCCACACAGCATTATAACTGATAATGGCACTAATCTGTCCAAGGGTGCCATGAAAGAATTTTGTCAACATGAGCACATCCGGCTTGACGTGTCATCAGTGGCTCACCCCAATCTAATGGTCAAGCGGAGAGAGCCAATCAAGAGATCCTAAGAGGCATCAAGCCCCGTCTTATGGTTCCTTTAAAGCGGACGTCGGGTTGTTGGGTGGAGGAGTTACCTTCTGTGTTATGGAGCATCGATACCACGCCCAACAATCTATGGGTTATACACCTTTCTTCATGGTTGACGGAGCAGAGGCGGTCCTCCCTAGTGACATCCGTCATGACTCACCCCGTGTGGCGGCTTATGTTGAAGCTGACAATAAGAAGGCACGTCAGGAAGCAATTGAACTGTTAGATGAGGAGTGTGATATTGCAGCGACGCGTTCGGCGATTTATCAGCAAGATCTGCATCGTTATCACAGTTGTCGGGTTAAAACCAGAATGTTTCAAGAAGGGGATCTGGTGCTCCGGCTCATCCAAGATCAGACTGATATGCACAAGTTATCTCCTCCTTGGGAAGGACCCTTTGTGGTCAGCAAGAATCTGCACAACTAGTCATACTACCTTATCGATGTTCGAGAGCACAAATACTCACGTAAATCGGAGGAGGAGACCCACCGGCCGTGGAATATAGCTCATCTTCGGCCTTACTACACCTGAGCCATAGGCTCCTCTTATGTACATATTATTGACAATGTATATATTATGATGATCAATATAATAAACCGGCATCCCTGCTAAAGCGGGGCCTCTGCTGCTATTCCTTGAAAGGTTTTTGGTTACATGGGGGCTTCTGTTTATAAAGCGGAGTTCTAATTACCAATTGATCCGGCTCATAAGCCACATATAAAAAACACTTGGGGGCTTGCCACCCAAGGTCAAAAGGAGCCAAAGAGAGTCTGTTGCAAAGCACAACTCAAACATAGGCACCCATTGAGCATAGCTCAAAATATTACTAGGGGGCTCTTTGCTTCTACAAGAACAAAGAGTCTATAACCTTGTAATAGGCTATAAAAGCCAGGCTTGGAAGCGAGGTGTATTCACCTAAAACCCCGGGTTATCCTGCATTTTTAAGTAAGCCACTCTGTCCAGGTAATCCTGGTAGACCCGTCGAACATTTGACAAGTCAATTTTATAAAGATCCTGAACTTGTCATAGTTAAAATGACGATTGGTTGATGTGAGGTCCATTTTATAAGGCTTTGTAAAATGTTTAACTCAGTGGCCTGGCAGCCCATGAAAAGCCTCGCTGTTTTTGCATGTTTTCTTCTGAAATCTTTCTGATGTTTCTTTTGAAGTGTTTTATACTAATCCGGTGTTGATTACCCGTTTTTGTTGTCGATTATAAGTCGTCAGTATACATTCAACTATAATCCGGTGTTGATTGACACGGTCTGGCTTCGACCACAAGTCGCCAGTATGATATACGAATAAACCAGTGTTTATTACAACCCGCTCCGGCTTTACTATAAACTGGCAAAACAGGGAGGAGTTATCGGTACTCAAGATTTGGGTTATCACCCTTACTACAAAAAGTTGGTGAGCTAATGATGTGATTCAATGTCATAGGTATGATATATTTCATATTTGATTGTCATTCACTACAGCCTGGTTATAAATCCGGATTATATGTTGGGCATTATGACCCGTCCGGCGATAAACCGCCAGGACACTTTCAACTTGTTATATGCAGAAACAGGTCAAATAAAGCTGCTAAAGATCATAAGCAGACATAGCATAAATCATGACGGATTAATAGTATCAGGCAAAGTGAATATGCACGATGGCATAGCAGATTAAGTGTTTAAACTAGCCTATTACAAGGTGTTTTGATGCCCAAAAGGGTAATTGTTTTCAGCAAGTATTACAATATGCAGAAGATTAAACCGGCCTTCGGATTATGACTCTTCGCCAGGATGGCTTGACAGTTGTGGATCATCCTACACCGGTTCACCCTCCTCCTCTCCACTTACCTAGAAATCAATGGTGGTCCAGCCGATTCCAGTTAGGGCTTTGAATACAGCTTCGTCACTTATAAGGGTGGAGGGGTCAACATCAGGAGTGTAGGTATGCTTACGGATTGGTGGGATAAGATTCTCCACATCATGAGTTGGCGCAGCAAGTCATTTGTTGTCAACATCATAAACCAGCTAATAGTGATAAAGATCTATTTCTTCGGCCAATTTCCTCGCTAATGGGTGCATTTCCTTTGTCAAAGCTTGAAGATCATCATTATCAAACTCTGACCCCTCTTCCTTTATGCTCGGATAGCCACGTCCTATGTCAGCCGAGTCAAGATCTGGTATCCAGGCTTTAGCCCGGATTAGCGCAGTCAGAGCACCTGCCCTTGCAGCTGACCTTTTTAACTCATCCAATCGGGCAGGTAGCATTGGCAGCTTTTCTAATGTTTCCTTGATCAGGTTTGAGGGCGGTTTGTTATGAGCGGCAGTGCAAATGATCCACTGTGCACCGATATATAACTGCTCTATAAGAGTATAGGCGGTCTTCAACTTCTTCTCCATATCAGAGCCCAGGTGGGTAATGCCAGATCATGCATCATTAAACATATTGATAAACCGACAGTTTATGGGATAATACATGTTGAAGCTTATCATAAGGGCACTTACCAAACACGGCAATGGTCATGGCATTGATTTGCCGCTTCAAGCCAGTCAATTCTTCTGCTACCGGTTTAAGAGTTGTTTCAGTGTCCTTCGCCTGCTTTAGCAGAGTTGCTTTTTCAGCGTCCCATCCTCCTCGTTCGCTTTTAAAGCCTTCCTTCAGTTGTTCCATGGTTGTTAAAGCGCCAGTCAGCTCTTCTTTAGCCTTGGAAGTTTCTGCTTGCTGGGACTTAATATTTTCCTGAAGGTCGGCGATTTGAGATTATTTTTGGCTCAGATCAGCCTGCAAGCGACATTTAATGAGTTAGTAGTGCATATTTGAAGTCCCAAGCACATAACAGCTTATACATTTGGCACGTGGGGGCTAATGCATATGGTTTTTATCAACTGACATTTTCAAGTCCCAAGTGGCGTGGTTCTAAGCCTGACAGTAGAATAGGGGGGTAGGAATGTAGAGGCAAGATCTTAGCTATGGAGGAGTTGTACACGCGAGTTTTACGAGTTCAGGCCCTTCTCGGAGGAAGTAACAGCCCTACGTCTCGGAGCCCGGAGGCGGTTGACTGGATATATGCGTGTGTATTACAAAGGGTGCGAACCCTTGCCTCAGAGGAGGGGGTGGCTTATATAGAGTGCGCCAGGACCCCAGCCAGCCCATGTTACAAAGGGTTCAATGTACATTAAGGCAGGGCGTTGCTGGTAGCGCTAGTAATAAAGAGATATAAATGATCTTTAAGGTTGTAGAGTGAAAGACCGACCGTTGTCATCCTGAGTGACGTTAGGCCTTCTACACTCCGAGTGGTTTCTCGTATCGTCGAGTGGTTGTTCGCATAGTTGAGTGTCTTCTATACTGTCGAGTGGAACATAGCTTCACGGTCGAGTGGATGATGATTTTGCTTCGACCGCTTCTGGTTCCTTTAGAGATGTCCTTGGGGAGGGTATCTTGGACAGATTCATGACCCTACCCTAGGTACATAGCTTCATCATTAGCCCCCGAATGGATCAGGGTTTGAGTGAGGAAGGAGTTGAGAACACTTCTGACTCATTCTTTGTGCTATGAGTATAACTTGTTCTGGAACAACAAATCGAGGAGACAACATCAACTTCTTTTTCAGTCGCCTTGGTCCATTCTTAGTTTTTGTCGAGTGAACTTTCACGGTAGAGTTCCGAATGATAATGTGGAGGATGTTTTTGGTCTGACCAGTTGCTCTGCTCTCCACGGATTTCACGGGATTCGAATTTTGGGAAGCGTGCCAGACGGGCGAGGCCATGGTAATTGGGACGGGTTAGGCAGGTCTTGTCGATCTCCGTGCCATCTTTTTCGCCACGTACTACGCGCGCGACTGTTGCGGGATTTGTTTAGATCGTCTGGGCCTACCAGTCAGTCACTCGGGGAATGACCTTATAAAAGGCACCGGACCGGGTCTCTGCATCATGCGCTCCCATTCTATTTTCTTCTTCCTCTAACCACTCCGCCACACTTCCTTCTGCTCTTGTCGCCAGACCCTCGCTCGAACTCGATCCACCGCCATGGGGAAAGAGAATACGATGGCGCTGGAGCGCGCGAAGAAGGCGACCGCGAAGGCGAAGGGCAAGCGGACCAGCCGGGGCAGATCCTCGTCGAGATCCAGCCTGCCGCCGGGCTGGATCCAGGGCGACTGGATCCGCTCGACGATCAGCCAGGACGACCTCGACGACCTGGTGGAGGGGGGACTGATCCCCCACAAATCAGCACGGCTCCCAGGGAACGAGACCGAGCCACAGCCAAGGGAGGGTGAGTGTGTTCTCCTCGCCACCCACGTCGATCGCGGATTTTCTCTGCCTCCCCATCCTTACTTTCGGGGCTTTTTGAACTTCTTTGGGGCTCAGCTCCACCACTTCACTCCAAACACCATAGTCTATTTGGCTGCTTTTGTGTCAATGTGTGAAAATTTCTTGGGCTGTCGACCGCATTGGGGCCTCTTCAAACATATCTTCACCTGCCGCTCCCAGTCGGTCAAAAAGGCCAATCCGAGTGATGAGAGGACGCACGTGATCCAGATGTGCGGGGGCATGGGGATCCAGATGAGGAACAAGAGCACCTTCCCGGTGATGATCCTTCCCGACTCGGTTCGCGGCTAGCAGTCGACTTGGTTTTACTGCAAGGATCAGCCGACCCCTGGTCAGTCGACCGGACTTCCTCCCTTTTCCCTGGCTCGAGTGGAGAAGCCCTCCTCCTTGAAGGTGGTCCCCGAAGAAAAGGCGCAGGTCAAGGTGCTGGTTGAGCGGGTCGTCCAACTCATCCATGACGGGGTGACTGGGATGGACCTGCTGGAGGTCTTTCTCGATCGACGCATCCAACCACTCCAGGCCCATGATCATCCGATGTGGATGTACTCTGGACTCGAGGACTCCACTCGGATCCACCCGGAGGACGTCAGTGAGGACATCTTGGAGAAGTGGCTGATGGGAATCACCAGCAATAAAGACAACCCCCGGGGGTCTAGGAGGGTGATTCCATTCGACCACTCACGCCAGCCGGAGCAGGTATGATTCTATTTTCCCAAATATCTTTCCGATTCACTGTGTGACACCTTGTTGATGGTCGACTGTACTCCTTTTGCTTGTTGTTCTTTCAGGCTCTCATTGACATGTACTCGATGCCCAACAGAGTGTAGGAGCAAGACGTCGAGGAGGGAGTGAGCGGGGGCGAGAGCGGCGAGTGGCACTCGGATGCAGAGGAGGACGAGGAGAGCGACGACTCGAGCGATGGCGAAGAAGTCGACTCGCCCCCTCGCAGAGAGAGGAGATCCAAGCACGCACACGACCCGGCGAGCACCCCGGACCTGGCGACCGCGCCGACTGGGTAGTCTTCGAAGCGCCCCCGGACGTCTTCTCTAGCACCGATTGAGAAGGCCCCAAAGCAGCCCAAGGTTGTGCCGCCTCCAGCTCCAAAAGCACTGAAGGCCACCTCCTCCAAACTTCCCAAGGCTTTGCCCAGGATCAAAGTGACCGTCCCTACCATCTCCAGGTAATCATCACTTGTTCTTTTCGTCGACTTGAGCAACAGAATATAACCGATTGAGTACAGACACTTGCAGTGCTGCTACATCGGGAACCTCTTCCCTCCAGTATCGAGACGAGGAGATGGAAGACGTGGTTACCTCCAACCCAGGTAGAAACTCTTATGATCTTGTTCTTGATTACTTGGTCGATTGCATTCTAGTGGATCACTTGGGGTTGACTGATCTGTCTCGCAGCTCCACCCAACGTCATCGATCTTCTAGATGACGATGAAGATGTGGCTCTTAAGCCCAAGAAGAGCAAAAAGGTAGAAGCTGGCAAGATGTCTCAGCAAGGGCCAACAACAACACAACCCGTCCGTCAATCCGAAGACGCGTGCATGGCCTCTGTAACCTTCACTGCACCCTTGTCGAGTGAGAACCCCGCACCATCAACTGCACCGGTGATTCCTTCAGTCGTCCAACTCCACGCGACGGAGCTCCAAGCTGCCACACCCGGGTCATCTGATCTCTTTTTCACCAGCTACCCCGTTCCGGACAACCAGTCGGAAGCGGCTGCGGAAGCCATCCGTCGGGCTGACGTGATGATGGAGCGGATGAAGACGGTGCATGAGAATAGCCAGGCTACTTATGATGCTAGCGCTGCTCTCCGGGCCAATGTCCAGGTAAGTAGACTTTCAACCGACCTTGCTCTATCAAGATATGCTACCCGAAAATTTTTCTTCTATACAATCTCTTGTTGTTTGCGTTGAATCAGTGCACCCACTGGGTGTTTTGTTATCTTTGGTAGTTGTGTTCTTCTACTCGGTCCGGGCGAGTAGGATCTGAACCGCTGGGGGCACGCCAAGTGCACCCACTGGGTGTAGTCCCCGAGACCGCAGTAGACTGCTGGCAGTCGACTGGGGTCTGAGTTCTACCTTCCTTTCTTTTCTTCCACTCGACCCGGGCGGACCAGTCGAATGAGATCGGAACTGGTGGGGGCACGCTAAGTGAACCCACTGGGTGTAGTCCCCGAGACCGTAGTCGACTACTGGTAGTCGACTGGGGTCTGAACAATTTTTTTTTGACTTGACCAGGGTGGACCGGTCAAGTTGGGTCTTAATCAGCGGGGGCACGCCAAGTGCACCCGCTGGGTGTAGCCCCCGAGACCGCAGTCGACTGTGTGCAGTCGGCTGGGGTCTAAGCGAACTTCTTTTAGTTTTATCCACTCAGAAGTGAACAACCTTTGATCTTGTCGATTGACACATCTTTTGCCTTTTGCAGAAGTCTTGTACTCTCATTTCCAAGTTTGCTGAACTTGAGGAGAAGCAGAGGCAACTCAACCTCGACTTGGAGTTGGCCTACCAGAATCTGAAGAAAGCTCAAGACGAAGTTGTTGGTATGGAAAGTAACTGCCTGTCGACTGTCCTTTTAAAACATTTCTTCGAGCTCTTATCTGATCGGATTGCTTCTTTTGCAGAGAAAATGAAGTTGGCTCTGGAGAAGAAGGACTCGGACCTCGCCGCTGCACAGAAGGAAGCCCAAGATAAAACTGCCCTTGCAGATCAGAAGCTGGCTTCAGTCGAAGCACTGGAAGGGGAGGTGACCAAGCTGAAGTCATGTCTCAATGAGTCTAACCGATAGGTGAGTCATCTGAAGAAGGACAAAATTACCCTGAATGAGAAGCTGGAGTCTACGGTCCACAAGAGGAATGACACGGAGGCTTATCTGAGAACTCTCGCCAAGAAGCTTTATCTTATGCTGGAAGGTATTTCTTTTAAACCGACTGTGTTGATGCTTGCAAACGGATCCTGTCCTGTCGACTCACTAATTTTTGGCTTCAGAATTCTGCCAAGACTTTGACGAGGAAACTGGAAAGGTCAATACGGGTCTGGACCCTATCGCTTCTCCAGTTTGCAACGAAACTGCAATGAACGTGCTCCGACTGGAGTCTCGTGTCGCCAGCGTCACAAGCTACCTCGTGCGCCTGAAGGAGGCAGTCTCACGAGTCGACTCATTGCCCTAGCCAAGGGCGATGCTTCAAAATGACCTGGAATCCCTGATGGCTCGACTCAACGAGATCCCTGACCGAGTGCAGGAATGGAAGAAGTCCTCCGCCCAGTGTGGTGCTGATGTGGCGCTGTCCTTGGTACGAGTCCACTGCAAGGAAGCTCGTGAAGACAAGTTGGCGGCGATCAAGGTTGCTAAAACCAAAAGGCATGACTTCCAGTCCTTCATGGAGCCTTTCATCGCTGCTGCCACTCGGATCGCGGATGGGATCGACCTGGACGAATTCGTCGAGCCTGCCAGCCCTCCTCCTGCCGAGTGAACAAACTTATGAGACTTGAATCTGCTTTAAATTTGCCTCGGAATACTGAGTGGTTGCTGTAACCGTTAAACTCCTTCGGGCTTGATGCTCGAATACTTTTGGTTTGCTGCTTAGAACTTTACGATTTATCCGAATTTGGTTTATTTCCAAATATGCTTGCGTTTTGCCTTCAAGTGGACTTTGTTCTTTGCTCTGAATAATCCTTGTGCTTGAGATGTAGCTCTGAGGTGGAAGGTTGCAGTCGACCTGCACCTCGCCATCCTTGCAGATAGGGATGGAGCGCACATTGTACTTGTGGCATAGCTCCGAAGGAGAAGGTTGTAGTCGACCTGCACCTCGTCGTCCTTGCGGATAAGGATGGAGCGCACAATGTACTTGTGGCGTAGCTCCGGAGGAGAAGGTTGCAGTCGACCTGCACCTCGTCGTCCTTGCGGATAGGGATGGAGCACACATTGTACTTGTGGCGTAGCTCCGAAGGAGAAGGTTGCGGTCGACCTGCACCTCGTCGTCCTTGCGGATAGGTGTGTGTTTCGAACTTAGGCGAGTGCCGGACTGCAGCTAAGCCCCGAGTTGGAGGATTGCCCTCCACTCGGTAGGATTTTTTCAAACTTAGGCGAGTACTGGACTGCAGCTAAGTCTCCGAGTGGGAGAACTTAGGCAAGTGCCGGACTGCAGCTAATCCCCCGAGTGGGAGGATTGCTCTCCACTTGGTAGGATTTTTTCAAACTTAGGCGAGTACTGGACTACAGCTAGTTCTCGGAGTGGAGAACTTAGGCGAGTGCCGGACTGCAGCTAAGCCCCCGAGTGGGAGGATTGCTCTCCACTCGGTAGGATTTTTT
>NC_041380.1:106801112-106890401 GCF_002162155.2 Triticum dicoccoides | reverse complement strand
GATTTTTTCAAACTTAGGCGAGCAATAGACTGCAGCTAAGCCTCCGAGTGGGAGAACTTAGGCGAGTGCCGACTGCAGCTAAGCCCCCGAGTGGGAGGATTGCTCTCCACTTGGTAGGATTTTTTCAAACTTAGGCGAGTACTGGACTGCAGCTAAGTCTTCGAGTGGGAGAACTTAGGCGAGTGCCGTACTGCAGCTAAGCCCCCGAGTGGGAGGATTGCTCTCTACTCGGTAGGATTTTTTCAAACTTAGGTGAAACGGATTCGCAGCTAAGCCCACCCACTGGGGGATTTTGGACGTACATAAGGACAACAACAATCGAATGGGAAGACTGAAAAGCTCTTGTCTTTAATGAACATATTACAAAGGTACTTCTTATTACATTTTATTCGAACGAGTGCTTAAGTATAAAAAGGGCGAAGCAGCTCTGCGTTCCAAGCCCGTGGCTCGTCCTTCTGATGCTCAACACTCTAAAGATGGTATGTTCCATTGTGGAGAACTTTGGTGATGATGAAGGGACCTTCCCAAGCCGGGCGAGCTTGTGTGGTTTCTGCTGATCCACTCGAAGAACCAGGTCCCCCTCTTGAAAGGCTCGACCCCTCATGTTTCTGGTGTGGAATCGACGCAAGTCTTGCTGATAAATGGTCGACCGGATTAGGGCCATCTCTCTTTCTGCCTCTAAGAGATCGACTGAATCTTGTCGGGCCTGTTCTGCTTCCTCTTCGGAGAAGAGCTCGACTCGAGGTGCGTTGTGGAGCAGGTCACTTGGCAGAATAGCTTCGGCTCCATAGACCAAAAAGAAAGGAGTTCGTCCAGTCGACCGATTGGGAGTTGTCCTCAAACACCACAAAACTGACGGAAGTTCATCGACCCAAGCGTCTGCTGCGTGTTTGAGATCACGCATCAGTCAGGGTTTCAATCCTTTGAGAATTAGGCCATTGGCTCTTTCTGCTTGTCCATTCGACTGCGGGTGAGCGACTGAAGCATAGTCGACTCGTGTGCCTTGAGAAGCGCAGAAAGCTCTAAACTCATCAGAATCGATGTTCGATCTGTTGTCAGTGATGATGCTGTGAGGGACTCCATATCTAAATGTCAATTCTCTGATAAAACTGACAGCGGTGCTGGCTTCAAGATTCATGATAGGTTTAGCTTCGATCCATTTGGTAATCTTGTCGACTGCAATGAGCACATGAGTGAAGCCGCTCCTACCAGTCCTCAGTGGTCCAACCATATCCAGTCCCCAAACAGCAAAGGGCCAGACGAGGGGAATGGCCTTTAGGGCTGAAGCTGGCTTGTGAGACATGTCGGAGTAAAACTGGCAGCCTTCACATCTGTCGACTATATCTTTCGCCATTTCATTTGCTCGTGGCCAATAGAACCCGGCTCGGTATGCTTTAGCCACGATGGCCCGAGAGGACGCATGGTGACCACAGGTCCCCGAGTGGATGTCATTGAGGATCATTTGACCTTCTTCTGGTGTTATGCATTTCTGACCGACTCCAGTCATGCTTTCCCTGAACAGTTGTCCTCTTATCACAGTAAAGGCCTTGGATCGACGGACGATCTGTCGAGCCTCTTCCTCGTCCTCTGGGAGTTCTTTCCTAAGGATGTACGCAGTGTACGACACTGTCCAGTCGGGAGTAATGGCCAGAACCTCCATGATCAGGTCGACCATGGTTGGGACCTCGACTTCAGTCGGGTCTGTGGTGCTCCTAGGCTACGGGGGCACTTCAGTAAAACGATCTTCCTGAATTGTCGGCGTGTGAATATGCTCCAAAAAAACATTGATGGGAATGGCTTCTCTCTTGGAACCTATCTTTGCCAAGTCATCGGCTGCTTGATTTTTCAGTCGGGGTATGTGATGGAGCTCTAACCCCTCAAACTTCTTTTCTAGCTTCATCACCACGTTACAGTAACCAGTCATGGTTGGGCTTCTGATGTCCCACTCCTTCATCACTTGATTGACTACCAAATCTGAGTCGCCGTAGACCATGAGGCGACGGATGACGAGTGAGATGGCCATACGCAACCCATACAGGAGTGCTTCATATTCAGCTTCATTATTGGAAGAATCAAAGTGGATCTGGAGGACGTATCTGAGCTTGTCTCCTCGGGGGGATACCAGAACCACTCCAGCACCGGAACCATTTAGCATTTTGGATCCATCAAAGAACATGGTCTAGTGCTCCGAATGAACTTGAGTCGGCAGTTGTTGTTCAATCCACTCGGCAAGGAAATCTGCTATTGCTTGGGACTTGATGGCCTTCTTTGCCTCAAACTTGATATCTAAGGAAGGAGTTCAATCACCCATTTTGCCACTCGACCAGTTGCATCTCTGGTGTGCAAAATCTCTGACAATGGAGCATCGCTGACGACTGTAACAGAGTGATCAGAGAAATAGTGTGCAACCTTCTTCGTGGTCGTGTAAATCCCATAAACGAGCTTCTGATAGTGCGGATATCTCTGATTTGACGGAGTCAGAACTTCAGAAATATAATAAACTGGGGCTGAACTTTATAGGCTTTTCCCTCTTCTTCCCGCTCGACCGTAAGTACTGTACTGACGACTTGTCCAGTGGCTGCTATATAAAGCAGTAAAGGCTCTTTGTTGATTGGGGCAGCAAGCACCGGCTGGGTGGAAAGCAGGGCTTTTAGCTCTGCAAATGTTGCATCAGCTTCAGGAGTCCACTCGAACTTATATGATTTCTTCATCAGTCGGTAAAGAGGCAGTGCCTTTTCATTGAGGCGAGAAATTAACCGACTTAGGGCGGCCAAGCAACCAGTAAGCTTTTGGACATCATGCACACGCACAGGGTGTTTCATTTGGAGTATAGCACCCACTTTCTCTGGGTTAGCGTCAATCCCTCGTTTGGAAACGAGAAAACCGAGTAATTTTCCGCCCGGAACTCCAAACGTGCACTTTGATGGATTGAGCTTGATATCATACCTTCTGAGGTTGGCAAAGGTTTCAGCAAGGTCAGTTAGTAGGTCGGAACCTTTACGTGACTTGACCACAATGTCATCCATGTATGCTTCCACATTCCGACCAATCTGAGTGAGCAGGCACTTCTGAATCATCTGCATGAATGTGGCTCCAGCGTTCTTCAAGCCGAATGGCATAGTGACATAACAGAAGCATCTGAATGGGGTGATGAAAGCTGTTTTTATCTCGTCGGGTCCGTACAGACGGATCTGGTGGTACCCGGAGTAGGCGTCCAAAAAGGACAAATGCTCGCACTCCGTAGTCGAGTCAACTATCTGATCGATGCGAGGGAGAGGAAAGTGATCTTTCGGGCAGGCCCGATTGATATGTTTGAAGTCGATGCACATGCGAAGTGAGTTGTCCTTATTTGGGACCATGACAACATTAGCTAACCACTCGGAGTGGTAAATCTCACGGATAAACTCAGCAGCCAAAAGCCGAGCCACCTCTTCACTGATTGCCTTTCTCTTCTGTACGGCGGACCGTCGAAGATGTTCTTTGACTGGTTTCACTTTTGGGTCGACTCGAAAACGATGCTCAGCCAGATCCCTGGGAACACCTGGCATGTCCGAAGGTTTCCATGCAAAGATGTCCCAGTTCTCACGGAGGAACTGGGTGAGCGCTTCTTCCTATTTGGAGTCGAGCGTTGTTGAAATGTGAGTCGGAGCAGCATTAGGATCCGTCGGGTGGATGTGAATCGACTTTGTTTCACCAGACGACAGGAATGCTGAATCCGTGGCAGGCTTCTTGGCTCGTAACAAATCACTCGGATCTGCGTTTTTTATACTCTTGCAATTCTGCTACGGCTATTTGTGCATCGGCGATCTTTGAGCCCTTCTAGAAGCACTCCTCTGCCTTCTTCCGACTACCAGTGACAGTGATCACACCTTTGGGACCAGGCATCTTCAATTTGAGGTACACGTGGCATGGTCGAGCCATAAAACGTGCATAAGCTGGCCTGCCCAGAATAGCATGATAGGCACTCTGGGAATCCACAGCTTCAAATGTCAACCTTTCTTTGCGATAATTCTTGGAGTCGCCGAAAACCACGTCGAGAGCAATCTGGCCGAGTGAAGCAGCCTTCTTGCCTGGAATGACCCCATGGAAACTCATATTACTTTCACTGAGTCTGGACATCAGAATGCCCATCCCTTTCAACGTCTCTGCATACAGAATATTTAGGCCACTTCCACCATCCATCAGAACCTTAGTCAATCGGGTGCCTTCGACTACTGGGTCGACCACCAACGCTTGCCTCCCAGGGGTGGCTATGTGCGCTGGGTGATCGGACCGGTCGAATGTAATGGAAGTCTGGGGCCATTTCAAATAACTGGGTGTCACCGGAGCGACCATGTTTACTTCTCTGTTGACGGTTTTCAATCGACTTTTACTCTCAACATCAGCAAAAATCATCAGAGTGGAATTCACGTGGGGATAACCATCATCATCTTCCTCCTCGTCCTCAACCTTGTCAGTTTCTTTCTCCTTTTCCTTGGGCTTTTCTCTTGGAATTGTTGGATCAAGAGTTGACACTATCGAGTGGTATTCTTCGGGTAAATGAAATTACCCTCTTCGTCTTTTTTGGTGTGGACGAGGTATGGCAAATCCAGCACGTCATTTCCATCTTGATCTTTTATTTTCTTGGGGTTCCACGACCCTTTGGGCTTCCCCTTGAACTTTCCCTGAATCATGGCTAAGGCTTCGCCAGGAGCTGCTGGCTCAGCTTTGCGTTTTTGCTTCCGACTGGAACTTCCTCCTCCGGCTTCATGGGCGACTGTTTTGTGTTTGCCACTCCGGAGTCGTTCTTCTTCTTCACCATTGGCATACTTGGTGGCAATCTCCATCATCCGAGTCAGAGTCATATTTCCTGTCCGACCGAATTTCAGATTCAACTCCCGATACTTGACACCTTCCTTAAAGGCACAAATTGTCTGATGATCAGACACATCCTCCACCGTGTGGTGCAGGGTGATCCATCTCTGGATATAATCCCTCAAAGTTTCATTCGGTTTCTGAACACAACACTGTAATTCTGTCAAACCTGCCGGCCATTTGCAAGTGCCTCTGAATGTTCTGACAAATACTCAGGTGTGATCTTCACAAGTATAAATACTGCTAGGTGCCAACTGATTCAGCCATGCTCTAGCCGAGCCCTCCAACATTAGAGGAAGGTGTTTCATGGCCACTTCATCATTGCCGCCACCAATCTGGACTGCCACTCGGTAGTCTTCAAGCCAAGTGTCTGGCTTGGACTCAGCAGTGAACTTACTGACTCCAGTCGCCAACCTGAAGTTCGGGGGAATCACTGCAGCCTTGATGGCTCTGCTGAAGCACTCTAAACCTGAGACATGCACCCTGTTGCTGGTTTGCGGATCTCTGTCATGGCCCTCTCGCTGAGCTCTGTTTCTGTCAACCAAGCCCTGAACGAGAATAGATCTCGCATAAAAGCCTGGCTCCCTGGGGTCGACTGGAATCCCTCGCCCAACACTGTGAGGGCGCCTGTCATCATGTTGCCGAGGCACATACGACCCACTCCTTGGGGGAGGCGTGGGCACTCGACGACGATCATCACGATCGACTCGGTGATCACATTGCTCACGGTTTTTGTACTGATCTCGTCGATCTCCACATCCCTCACGCCTCGGGGGCGATCTTGGGTTGTGAGCCGACTGAATTGTATCTGCAACCACGGATCTGCTATGGATCCTATTCCGCGACTCAGATACGGCTGTATTCTGTTCTCCCGCCGCCCGGAGCAAAGCTCGGATCTGCACCAGACCTCGGCCAGCTTCTGACTGGGAAGGTTGGATCGACTCCGCTATCCGGGCAGTAGCTGCTGGATTCTAGATCGGGGTTCGGTATACCTGAGTCGGAGGCGGAAAAAGTTGGCATCGACTGGATTCGGGAGCATGCTGCCGAGCGCGATCGTCGAGTGCGCGCTGGAGGTTCTCCAGTCGACTGTGCTCAGCCAAGTTGGCCAGGCGCGCTTGCTCCAATGCCTGGGCCTTAGGGGTTTCTCCAACTATAGGAGTATGCAGTGCATCCATTTTCCGGCAGCGAAGTTCCTCCCTCTGCTGCGAAGAGAGGGGTTCGGGGCGGTACTCTTCATGAACGCGTGACGGATCGCCGTCCCCATCTCCTCCGTCTTCACGGGTGAAGCCAGGAGGACTGCGTGGTCCATTGACCATCAAAACTTCTGCCGCTGGGTCGCTGCTGTCGCACTCGGATGCAGTCTCTACGGAGCCAGCCGACAGATCGAACATGCCGTAGAGAGTTTCGTCGGGTTTGATTGCCGCGACTTGAGGGGTGGCCGACTGGCAAGCCACCGCATGCCTCACCCACCGTTGAAGCCTCGACCGACCGGAACGTTTGCTCCGGCAGGCCACAAGGAGGGTGAAAGCTTCTAGAGCCGACTGATACTAGGTCGACGGCTGCCACAGCAGGACGCCACGGACGCACGCACGAAAGTGCGTCGCCTCGCGGGCGGGGAGTGCGTTGACGTCGAGTGGAGCCTCCTGAAGCCAAGCGGAGTCGTCGCTTACAAACACGAGCGCGCCGAGACGGATCTCGCGGCCCTCAGCCAAACCTCCGCCTAAAACCATGATGAAGGGGATCGGAAAAATTGCAACTTCTCCAACAAGTCGCTAAGACACCTGCCCCAAGGTGGGCGCCAACTGTCGTGGTTCTAAGCCTGACAGTAGAATAGGGGTAGGAATGTAGAGGCAAGATCTTAGCTACGGAGGAGTTGTACACGCGAGTTTTACAAGTTCAGGCCCTTCTCGGAGGAAGTAACAGCCCTACGTCTCGGAGACCGGAGGCGGTCGACTGGATATATGCGTGTGAATTACAAAGGGTGCGAACCGTTGTCTCGGAGGAGGGGGTGGCTTATATAGAGTGTGCCAGGACCCCATCAGCCCATGTTACAGAGGGTTCAATGTACATTAAGGCAGGGCGTTACTGGTAACGCTAGTAATAAAGAGATATAAATGATCTTTAAGGTTGTAGAGTGAATGACCGACCGTTGTCATCCTGAGTGACGTTAGGCCTTCTACACTCCGAGTGGTTTCTCGTATCGTCGAGTGGTTGTTCGCATAGTCGAGTGTCTTCTATATTGTCGAGTGGAACATAGCTTCACGGTCGAGTGGATGATGATTTTTCTTCGACCGCTTCTGGTTCCTTTAGAGATGTCCTTGGGGAGGGTATCTTGGACAGATTCATGACCCTACCCTAGGTACATAGCTTCATCACCAAGCACATAACAAGTTATACACTTGGCACTTGGGGGCTAATGTATATTTGCTCAAATCAAAATTATGGATTTTTCTTCATCAACCAGTTTACAAAGATGGTTATCAAGAGTTTTGGAAGCTACATGATAGAAAGGTACCGACTCATCCTAAAGGTATAAACCGATCCCTGGGGGATACACAAGCAAAATTGCAAGATTCATACTCTAAAGTCCCGGTTCATCCTGAAACGATAAACCAGCCCTTGGGGGCTACGCAGGCAAAGTTGAAGTATTACGAAGTCCCGGTTCACGATGATATCATAAACAGGCCCTTATCGGCTGCTGGAGTTGATATTAGAAATTGGGCACAAGAGAAACAATTATGAAGAGTTAACAGTGTTTACCTCATATCGCTCCTTCATCAGGCCCACTAAACCGGCTTTATAGTCGCGGCTTGTATACAGGCGGTTTAAGAAGCCGGAATGAATCTCTTGGGCGTTGAGGTGGGCATAGCTGGAAAATCTGTTTTCCACTTGCCCTTATCCATAGCAGAAAACTCTTCCTTGGCACTATGCTTGATAAAGCGATAAGATTGCCAGGGTTGGTGTGGCCGACGCCAGTGACAATGACATCGTCCGGTTGATCATCAGCCGCTTTGGCTGGGCTTGGCGGTTTATCTGCAGCTTTGGTCAGGATTGGCGGGTCAGTAGCATGGCCAGTAGGATTCTCTTCCATCGGTTCAGGAAAGGTCTCAGGATGTTCTAGTGGTGGATCATCATGTATAGTGTCATCATTCGGCTCAAATTGTTCTGGGATCTGTTCCGGATTATCATCAGTCGGGTTATCATCAGCTGGCTTATTCAATTTGGCCTTTTTGTTGGGCCTGGCCTTGGCTCTGAAAGGAAAAGATATAAATGTTAGTATAACAAACAAGTATAAAGCGTCAAAGAGTTAAGTTTAAAGTGTTCACCCAGGAACAGTCTTGAGAGGAGGGAGTTGTGTGGCCGTTGACTCGCCGGAGGATGAATGAGGTGTTCCCTGATAGTTTGAATCAGACCAATTAAGAGATTGCCTGAAATAACGCGCCTTGGGATAAGGAGTATCATAAATATATGAGACCTCTGATCAATGTTTCCGGGTTGGAGTGTTCGGTAATCTGGCTGAAGTAACTACATGGCCGATGTGCCGGGTTGTGCGGCGAGCTTCATGCTGCTATTTATTCAAAAGAAAGTTGGGATCCAGATAAGCTAGAGTGTCGGATTTCGGGTTTCGGCAGACCCTTGAGGTTCGAACACTGGGGTGCGCGCGGAGATTTCGCCTCCTACCTACCTGCACCCCTCCGCCATGCTAGGATCTAAACTACGGAAAGAACAACACAAGAGACACAGGGTTTATACTGGTTCGGGCCACCGTTGTGGTGTAATACCCTACTCCAGTGTGTGGTGTGGTGGATTGCCTCTTGGGCTAATGATGATGGACAATACAAGGAAGAACAGCCTCGCGAGGGTCTGTTCTTGGCTGGGGGGATGAACTACTGAGAAGAGTTCAGTCACCTTTCTCTCTATCTCTCTCTCTCTCTGATCGAGACCCTCTCTAGCAAGCCTCTTCCTTCCTACTTCCCAACCTCTCCAACCCACCGCCCCTTGCTCTGTGGGTGGCTGGTCCTATTTATAGAGGCCCTGGTCCTCTTCCCAAATATCGAGCGGGAAGGGAGCCAACAATGGCAGGCTAATTTGAAGGGGGACAGCAAGTATCAGCTATCCTGACAAAAGTAGTCTGCGCAAAGCTCTGGTGATGACGCCGTCTTGGGCTCCACGATGACCTCCGTCTCGTAGTCCTCCTGGTCTTGGTCTCGTTGCACCGAAATGGAAACCTTTGCCTGATGCCTCGGTACTGCGCGGCTGCGCTTGCCCCCTTTGCACCAAAGAGGAAAGGAGGACGCTGCGTGGGCTGGCACCCGCCTGGCGCCCTGAGTCGTCATGGCTTGCGTCACGGGCACCTCGTGAGGTACCCCGCCTTGATCTCTCCGCCTCCTCGTGAGCCAGCCTGACGAGGCCGTGCCTAAGGAAGCTCCGCGTTGTCCGCCCCGCGAGGCTTGGCCCCTCGTGAGGGTCTTCGGTTTGTGTTGGTGAAGACGGGCCGTGCTGGACCCCCTTTGAGCCACGCCGCAGGCCGCTGGCAGGCAAGTCTGGGGACCCCCGTTCCCAGAACACCGACAGTAGCCCCCGGGCCCAAGGCGCGCCCGGACTTGGCCGTGCAGGGAGGCGGAAGGGCAAGAGCAAAGCGCCGTGGGCCTAACAGCCTGCGGCCTTGGGCGCCGCGTGGTGGTTGATTGGACGTGGGAGGCACTGTTCCCCCACGCCCTCCTTATTTTGCGCCATGCTAGGCGGACCCATAGTCGTTCCCCTTTTATTGCTCGAGCGCCCTCTGTCCTTCCTCCGCTCGAACTCCGGTTTCTTTTTTCAACTCAATCTCGAACCTCCCCCCCCCATCCCATCGCCATGGCTCCGACGAAGAAGGGAAGAGGGAGGGAACCCGTGTCTCCGCCTTGCCCGCCGCCGCTGGCGGCTCCCGCCGAGGGCTTGGGCAAGGTCAACTCGGCTCTGGCCACCATCTTCAATGAATGCGGGAGGACAACGGCCTGGCCCGCGTCCCACTTCTCCATCGACAGGACGGCCACCGAGGTCCCGTATTTTGCCGACGCCCTGTGGGCGGGCCTGGTTCCTCCCTTTTCTGATTTCTTCAACGCCGTGCTTTCCCACTATAAGATCCACATGATGCATCTGGGTCCTGAATCCATCACCCTCCTTTCGGTCTTCGCCTTTGTTTGTGAAGCTATGGTGGGCATCCTTCCTTCGGTTGCCTTGCTGCACCACTTCTTCTCACTGCACCTTGTCGACCCTACCCAATGCTGGGCGTGCGTGAGCTTCGTTGCCGCGTCTGAGACTGCGGCCTCTGGGATTGACTTCAAGCTCCCCCTGCCCGCGGTTGGGTTCCGCGAGCAGTGGGTGTATGTGGATGCAGGGGTGCCCAGCCCCCTGCTATCGGAGCCGACCTCACCTGCTGTCCCCAATTCGGGCTGGGGCCAGGAGACGCTTGAGAGCCCCCGGCTCATCTTCGTCTGGCACCGCTTCGTGCTCTTGAGGTCGCTTGGCGTGACAGCGCCCAAAGTGGTGAAGGAGTTCCTGCTATGCCGCGTTGCTCCTCTCCAACGCCATTCTCGCCGGATATGGGCCTTCCGTGGGCGCGAGGATCGTATGAGGCTCCAGGAAGAGGACCTGGCTCCTGAGGTGCTGAGGACGGCGCTCTTGACCCTGGCTGGGGACCCCAACCCCGGTAGTGTCCGGCAGGGAGGGGCCTTGATGTACCTCTGCCAGAGCAGGGGCGACTTTGTGAAGCAGATGCCTATCTTTGATGAGTGGGGGCCGCGCCCCGCCGGCCTTCAGGGACCTCGCGAGAACCCAGTGATGGTGACTGCCCTTCCAGTCGGCCAAGGCGACTCTTCCTCAAGCGGTGGAGCAGGGAGGCATGAGGCGCCAGAGGCCGAGGGGGCTCCCGGCGTGGTGACAGCGCCGGACGAGGCTCATGAGGAAGCAGTTATCGGGGCCCGTACCGCTGAGGCTGAGGGTGACAAACAGTTGCCCTCTGCGCCTGCGACTGGGGCCCCTGAGGCTCCAGCTGCTTCTCTTGGGGAGGCGATCGGCAGTGCACATCAAACAGGCGCCCCTGCCGCAGATCGCCTTGACGCTCCATCTTCATCGTAGGTTGATCCATGCGCCCAACTCTTGGGCCGCTTCCGCGTGGACTTCGAGGCTCTCCGAAAGAGAAGGGAGGCCCTGGGCGACGATTACCCTTGTCGCCTGCTGAAGCGTAGGAAGTACTTCGCCACTGATGAGTAAGCCTTCTCCTTTCCCGGCTCCCGATCCTTCTGTTACTTGTACTGACCCTTGCTCCGTAGGCCTCTTCCAGCCGAGCTTGCGGAGATGGCTGAGGAGTCGTCCCCCTTGGCTTCGCCCCCTCCACCGTCCTCGAGCGGAGCCCTTGTGGTGAGGGCGATCGAAGAGACGAACCATCCCGAGGCGTATCGTGGCCCTGCGCACCTCGCGATCCTCCTTCGCGGGCCTCCTCATGGCATAGCCAGCCTGCCGTGGGCTTCTCGCCTGGTCGTGGACTGCGACTGGCTGAGGCGCTTCCTGCGCTCTTCTCCTAGGGATGGGCTAGCCCCAGGCCGGGCTTCTGATGCGGCGTGCCCGGGCGTCGTGAGGGTGCCAGCCCCCAGCCCCCAGCCCGGAGGGGGAGTGCTGACTCGCGGCCTCCGGTGCTTGCTTGGGGCAGATGATGGTGTGGAAGACGTGCTCGAGCACGCTCGAGAGCGTCGTGCTCTCCACCAGGGATTCCTTTGAAGGGCGGCTGACGCAGTGAGCCTGCTTGGTGAGGAGCTTGCTAATGAAGACGCGCGCCTTGGGGCCGAGGGCCTGCGCCTGGCTGCAGAGAGGCGCGAGCTGGAGGGTGCCATCGCCCTTGCGCGCCGTCAGCGCGATCTTGACGATGCAGAGGCCAAGGCGTCGCTGGTGGCCTCTCGGGAGGCCCGATCTTTGGCCGCTGAGGAGGCTCGGGAAGCTAACCGGCGGCGAACGGCGGCGGAGGAGCAGGCTCGGGAGCTCCTGGCCTGGTGCCACTCACTGGAGGAGCAGGTGGAGCTGCGCGAGGCAGCCCTTGCATCGATGAAGGTGGCCTCCGGCGACTCAGCAGAACTTCAGAAGCGTGAGGAGGCGCTAACGCTGGAAGCCGCCGAACGTACCCATGAGTACAAGCGTCTGGAGACGAGGGAGCGCTTGGTGACGCAGGCGGTGGATGATGTTGCCGCACAGGAAACCCGCGTCCTGGAGCAGGCCGGACGTTGAGTGGCGATGGCGCGTTTGAACCTTGAGCACGAGTTCGAAGAGAAGCTGGGGCTGATCCGGGTTGAAGCTGAAGGCAGGACTGCCGCCTTGAGGGCCAAGCTGGAGGAGGCGACACAGCAGGCCGATGCTTCCCGGGCCGCCCTTGAGGTGGCACGAGGTGAGTTAACCACCTCCCAGGCTGAGGTGCTCCTTCTTCGCCAGCGGGTGGAGCTGAGGCCGTCGCGCACCAGAATGTGGACGAGATACGTCAGCGGCGGATCTTGGAGCATGAGCACGGCCCCATGCACACCACTCTCCGGGAGAGAGCCAATGCGGCCTTGGGCAACATCTGCGAGGAGGCCGTCGGCAAGCCACACGCAGTCAACTACACGGGCAATCTTCAGTTCTTCACTGATGTGGTGACGCAGCTGGAGGTGCGGTCGACCAGGGCTGACAGGTTGGCGGAGGAGAGGAGTCGCGCCCTGCTCAGGCGCGCCTTTTTCGCGTCTTCAGCCACCTCCGAAACATGGATCCCCACTTCGATTTCGATGCCGCCATCACCCCAGTCCCCCAGGCCGTCCGAGGCGATCTGGCGCGCTGGGTGGAAGATAATGTGGATGCTCTTATCAGGGCCTTTGCCTCAGACAACGATGATGCGATCGTGGCGGCCGACAAGGGCGGCGTGATGGACGGCCCTGACACCACTGGCGGCGACGCGGACAGCGATGGCGAGTTCAGCGATGCCAGCAATGGCTCAGGTGGTGCTCCTGAGGACGCATTGGGGGATTCGTCTGACTGATTGTGCATCGTTCCTGCTTCCTTACCCTGCATGAATAGAACTCAGGTTTTGGCTTGATGACTGTGAGAGCATTTTGGAGAGGGAGCCCCTCATGTAAAACGTGTGTTCATCGTATTAGTAGACGCTACACTGCCCTTGCGCCCGCGCCAAGTGGTTGGCCCAAGCGACGCGCTGGTCGGCTAGTTTACCTTTGTTCTGTCCCGGCCCTGAGGCAGCCCGCGGGGGGTTGTGGTGTCTCGAGTATCCCCTGATTGAATCCGTAGGATCTGCGGTAAAACACCCTCCTGAGAGGACGCGGCGGCGGCAGTCTGGGCTGCGCGCAAGCTAGGCCCGACCCGGCTTGCGAGGGGCTCACGAGGGGAGGCAGCTGAGGCGAAGTGGCAACCAAAATGCGAGAAATTGCTCGAACGAGACTAAGCACCCCTTCCCCGAACACACGCAAATCTCAAATTCGAATCCAACTTGAATCCAGCGGGGGAAAGCGACAACCAAAGGGAAGAGCAACGAAACCAAACAAAAGGCCGTGTCCGGCACCTAGTCTAGTCTTGGACGTCTTCTCACCAGCGCGGAGCTAAGTGCTGCCACTGGGCGTGGGAGGGATCCCCAGGGCCTGAGGCCGGCACCCCTGAGACTCCGGGGCGTGTACAGCCCCACTCATTATTACGTGAGAGTGTCACGGGGCGGCGAGCTTCACAGGCACTGGGCCTTCTTCACAGGTACCGGCCTTGCTTCATATCGCCAGATGAGGGCCCCGCCTTGTGCCACACTCTAGTGACATTAACGACGACCGGAAACCAGGACGCCGCCGATGGGGTAGAGCGGTCGCCAGCGGTTCCCCCGACGACCACGGGTCCTCCGCCGGGGGCAGGCCCTAGGGCACCTCCCCAGCGGAGGGCCTACCTCCTGAGAACACCTTGCTCCAAACGCCACGGTGTTGATGTCAGATCCCTGCCCCTCTCCTGCAACCCCCTGCGCCCTCCTCCCAAGGGGTAGGAGACTGTGGGAGCGGGGCAGCTGCTCGCTGTGGCAACCTGCACCTCCTGCGATCCATGGTTAGCGTATGCCTGCTGAAGAATTAGTGGTACCCGATAATCGTTGCCTCCAGCGTATCCAGTGGGACTGTCCCAGGACTCCTAGAAGGGCTCAGCTTCTGGCGCCTCGTCCCCCCAGCTTGGGCTGAGGATCGAGCCTTGTTCGCCCTTGTGTGGGTGTCCTTGGTCCATCATGAGGGGCACGTATTCCTCTGGCGCCGTCACCCCGAAGGCCACGCCGTAGTGCTCTGCGCGCCAAGCGGTCCTGCCTGACGCGCCTACCGTGGGGTGGCAGCGCGGCTGTCCACTGGGGCCGCGGGTCGCGTCGAGTCCTTCTTCTTCGCGGACCAGGAGCGGGGGCTGCGCCGCCGCCGGTTCGGTGCTGACAGCCTCGCTGGTGTTGGAGTAGCCTTGGAGCCCGCGCGCGGAGCCCCCACGTGGGCCGCCCTGGGTTGGAGATGGGAGCCGGGTGCAGAAGGGGTGAGCCCCCGAGGCGGCGAAGCCCAGGAGCTCTGCCACCCGCTCCAGCAGCACATCGCGACCGCCCTCCAGCAGTCTGCACTGCAGCAGCTCTCGGGCCACCATGAGCGCGGCCCTCGAGTTCGCCTGCTCCCGGCGGGTGTACGGTGTCGTGATCACGGCGTGATTTGAGACCCTTGCTGCCGACCGCGCCTGCCGCGGTGTAAGAGTTGTCGAAGCCTGTCCGAGTCGCCCGTAGCCCGCAGCGCCCTGCGGACCGCGAGCTGCCTAGGGCACGGGGTCGCCCGAGGTGAGCGGCTCTGCGCGGGCGGGCCACGCCGCCCATGGGTCTGGGTTGCCCTCCTGGTCGCCGGGCATGGTGGTGACGACGCGACGGGGCACAAAGCGGTGGAAGGTGGATTCCGGCGCACCCCTACCTGGAGTGCCAAATGTCGGATTTCGGGTTCCGGCAGACCCTTGAGGTTCGAACACTTGGGTGCGCGCGGAGATTTCGCCTCCTACCTACCTGCACCCCTCCGCCATGCTAGGATCTAAACTACGGAGAGAATAACACAAGAGACACAGGGTTTATACTGGTTCGGGCCACCGTTGTGGTGTAATACCCTACTCCAGTGTGTGGTGTGGTGGATTGCCTCTTGGGCTGATGATGATGGACAATACAAGGAAGAACAGCCTCGCGAGGGTCTGTTCTTGGCTGGGGGGATGAACTACTGAGAAGAGTTCGGTCACCTTTCTCCCTATCTCTCTCTCTGATCGAGACCCTCTCTAACGAGCCTCTTCCTTCCTACTTCCCAACCTCTCCAACCCACCGCCCCTTGCTCTGTGGGTGGCTGGTCCTATTTATAGAGGCCCTGGTCCTCTTCCCAAATATCGAGCGGGAAGGGAGCCAACAATGGCGGGCTAATTTGAAGGGGGACAGCAAGTATCAGCTATCCTGACAAAAGTAGTCTTCGTCTACGCAAAGCTCTGGTGATGACGCCGTCTTGGGCTCCATGATGACCTCCGTCTCGTAGTCCTCCTGGTCTTGGTCTCGTTGCACCGAAATGGCAACCTTTGCCTGATGCCTCGGTACTCCGTGGCTGCGCTTGTCCCCTTTGCACCAAAGAGGAAAGGAGGACGCTGCGCGGGCTGGCACCCGCCTGGCGCCCTCAGTCGTCATGGCTTGCGTCACGGGCACCTCGTGAGGTACCCCGCCTTGATCTCTCCGCCTCCTCGTGAGCCAGCCTGACGAGGCCGTGCCTGAGGAAGCGTGTCGTCCGCCCCGCGAGGCTTGGCCCCTCACGAGGGTCTTGGGTTTTTGTTGGTGAAGACGGGCCATGCTGGGCCCCCTTTGAGCCACGCCGCAGGCCGCAGGCAGGCAAGTCTGGGGACCCCCGTTCCCAAAACGCCGACATAGAGGGTGTGAAAATTTTACTTTCCGATTTGCTTGATGGGTTTTCTGTGTTGGCTGAGGATCTGAACCGGAGGAAAGAATAATTACCTCTACATATTCAGCCCGGCTAGCTTTAGCGTCCTCCTGATAAGGGTCATTGTCAACGAGGTGTATGAAAAATGAACCAAGAGAATCAAGTTCTACCTCTGAGTTCGGATTATCAAGATCCTCGTCCAGGTTCAGCCCAGTGGATTCAGTTGTTTTCTTCTTAGTAGGTTTTTTGACAACCTTTGTCTTGGGACAAGGGGTCTTCGCCAGTTTATCCTGAGGTTTCTTCTTCCAAAATGGGTCGTCACCCTGTTAAAAGATTGACAAAGGTTATAAGAAATAGTTAAGAATATCAAGTACAAACAGGAGTTAGACAATTCTTACAGCTTGCGGTTTATTCAAAATGTAGAAGGGACTTAGCCCTGTTTTGCTGCAGACAGCCACCGGTTCATCCAGTATCTTTTTAACAGCTTCAGTGATTTCAGCATCAGTTAACTGAATGTCAGTGTCCTGTTGAGGATCTTTTGAGTCCCCTGTGTACTCGCACATTAAACTGGGGCAACGGCTTAAAGGCAATATACTCCAAGATATCCAGCAACGAACAAAGTCAACTCCTGTTAAACCATTAGCCATAAAGGCTCTGAGCTTGGCGAGTTGTGGTGCATATTTGGCCCGTTCCTTTGCAGTCAACCTTTGCGGAAATGGATGTGTGTTGGTAATTCGGTGAGCACAATAACCCGGTAGAGGATTCTCATCGTCAGGGGAAGTATCCTTATAGTAGAACCAAGTCTGGTTCCAATCCTTAGGGTGACTATGATGCTTGGCATGAGGGAAGCTGACGTCTTTCCTTTTCTGAATTGAAACGCCGCCAAGTTCAGTATTGGGCCCGTCTACAAACTCGGTACGGCGGTTTAAATAGAAAAGGTCCCTGAACAGTTCAATGGTCGGTTCTTCTTGCAGATAGGCCTTGCAAAACACTTGAAAATTACAAATATTGGACACATAGTTAGGTCCAATATCTTGAGGGTGGATCTGGAAGCTAGCAAGCACATCACGAAAAAACTTTGATCCGGGAGGTTTAAAACCACGGTCCAGATGATCAACAAACAGAACTATCTCGCCATCCTTGGGCTCAGGAGGATTTTCTCGACCAGGGGCTCGCCAGTGGATTTCATTCTGTTTTGGTAAAGCACAGGTTATAACACATCCTTTTAGATCTTCTTCCGTAACCCGGGATGGAACCCAGTTACAAGCATAAAAAGTCTTGGCCATTTCTTGGACAACCTGAAGGAAGGTTTGAGCCGGTTTAAGATTCATGGTTGACAAGCATAAAGCGTTGCAGGTTAAGAGATAAAAGGTTTTCAGGCATGCAAAAATTGTTAAACCGGAGGTTTATGCTAGTATAAAGGATAAAGTGATTGGTAGTTTACAAGGGCACTAATGATATATGGCTGGTTGTTTTCTAAAAGATAAACCGCCTACATGGAGAATGAGAGTATAGATCTGAAGCCGAAAAATGGCTAAGTGAGGAAGAACAAGTTTCATAGCTTCACATTAGAATTTTAGATCTACCGCGTGTCAGGAAAAGGAAAATATTTAGACCTAAAGGTTGGTGCTTAAGCAGTTCATGAAGTTCCAGATCGGTTTTTATACACAAAAGAGATGATCTGATGGCAAAAGAAGGATTATCATTGCTACCGCATAAGAGTATAGCAGGTTTGGAGTCTATCCTATAGGCCTTAATAAAGAACAGGGGAAGAACACCATGAAGCTTTCATGAGCCCGTGCGAACCCTAAACGGATCTATGGAGGAAAGGAAGAAGAACTCACCGAAATAGCTGAACAGCGGAGAGGCGCCGCATTTTTTTGGTACGTTCAGGGTGATGCAGTGGCCAAGGTCGGGGCAGAGGTGAAGGTCGACGGTGGCGGCAGCGCTCGAGTGCTGAGGCGACGTGAGGTGGGAGAAAGACGAAGAGGGAAGGGGAGAAAGAGAAAGGGACCCTTGGTCCTATTTATAAGACGAAGGGATAAGCGACGGGTGCAAGAATCGAGGAGCCCAAAAAATAGATATGTCCCAGAGCTGCCGCCTCGATTTTCGGAGGCTCATTAATAAAAGTAAGATGTATACGGTTTTTTAATGAACATGTGATGTCATGGCGGTTTATTATAATCCTGGAAGATGAAGTCATGGCGGATTACAAGGTTTACTCGAAGGTACTGAAGAAGAAGTTTTTCTGAAAGTGTTGAAGATTGACATGAACAGGTTCAAATCAATCTGGGGCCTAATGTTGGGGATATAACTACTGAGTATAAACCACCCAGGAGGGGCCGGGTTATACCTGTAATGAGTTATTCATATTGAAGCCCATGAAGACAAGGAGTATGGTGCTTTAATATAAGAGGTCTAAAAGCCCAGGGCCTAAAAAGGCGGATTAGGGCACATAGACATAAACCGCCATGAGGTGTGTAACTTGTGTTGTCAGATAGGAAAGAGTAGAAACCGAGCCGGACACGTTTATGAGCCGGCTGGGATTCTGTAAACCGCCGGGCGTCAACCAGTGTATATAAAGGGACGACCCGGTGTCGGTTCAAGGACAAGAAACAACAACTCGAGAGCCAGGCAAAGCGTATTCGCCCCTGGTCATCGAAACCCTAGCAATCCCATCATAACTGGAGTAGGCTTTACCTTCACCGCAAGGGGCCGAACCAGTATAATTCCTTGTGTCCTTTATCCGCTTTAACTCCTTTTAAGCTAACTACATTGCGATGGCTCCACAACTAAGTCCTCACACCAGGACATCTGACGTGACAATCCCACGACACTCCCGGACCCAGTCCGAATGCACCTTCCCGAGTTTTCCAGCGCTCCACTAAAGAAACGCCATAGCTGGCACCCTCGGAGCCTCGAGGAGGAAGATAGCGCGGAAGTCAAGATGTTAATGGACAAGATAACAATACTCGCCCAATCCGGACTATCCATGATCGAGGTCATGGCAATTTCCATAACACATGGCGTCCAGCCACTCCAATCCAGAGGACTCCCCATGTGGAACTACAACGGGGAGGACGATACATCTTGCTACAGGCGTAAGGGTCCGGATGACTTTGTCGCCCTAGCCTCCATGCTGGCGGATCTTTATAAAGGGGAGAAAGAAGAATTCACTCATCTTAAGTGTCGGGACGGATTCTCCATGTACAACCCCCCTAGCTGGCTAAGCTTTCAATCCAGAATCTTATCCAATCCTCATCTTAAGCCTTAACTAATTGGACTCAAACCGGCCACCTTTAAAAAGGAATGGCGGAAGGCCACCGTGGGGATCTACAGCCCTGCTCCGCAGCCGAAGAATCATATTCGGGACCTAGATCCCGGATGTGAGGAGAATCCGGATATATTTGTAGAGCTTAAGGAGGGAATCTTCTATCAGGCAAGCTACGATGGCACAGAAGTGGCCATCGTAGCCGATTACCCCGGTCTCCTGTCGTCTTCCCACGTAAGTACCCAGGGAGATCTCCTCCCAAAGAGCTTCCTCGTTATGCCTCACCCACCACACTGTCTCTTGCTCCGAAGGGGAGGCGCTCGACGCATCATCCTGCACTGGAGGCGTCTCATAGTAGAGCGGCGCCTGTGCCAAGCGGGTCTTCGAAGAGGAAGGCAGATGTCAACACGCCGAGCCTTCGTCAAAGAGGTACGGATTCAAATACGCCCCTGGCAGTCATATCGAACTGTGATATTGTCCGATGTGTTTTATCAGGAAGAGTGTCCGCCGGACTATGTCCGAGGATCCTGTCGGTCGCGCCTGTACCAATCAGGTTCCAAACCCTGCCTCTAGGGCGGGGGCTGATGCGGGAGTGACGCCAGATTGTCCTCCTTCAGAGGATTCAGATGATGTGTCCGTCACGAACTCTGAAGTGGGTAGTGACATGAATCATCGGCGACGAAGGGCCGCTCTTCGCGACCCCAGCTTTCATGAAGAGGCGTTCAATGCCTTTAGCTTGGCTGATGCGTACATCTGAGCTGCTCGAGATGGGCTTGCTAGAGCCACTAACCAGTATTTGAAAGATATGCGGGTAATTATGCATTGTATAGATCTGATAACCGTATACCAGTAGCCCCTGAGACTTGAAGCAGTTGAAAACAACTGATTTAAGGATCATTGTATAATCAGCTACTCACGAAGAAGAACAATATGCTATCTCAAGAGATGGAACAGTGACGGACCCAACTTACTACAGTTACCGCCGAACTGGGAAAGTCCAAGGAGGCACCGACTGGTAAGGCTTCCTTCTATCCAGAAAATGTAATCATGTGCTAGTCGTGTTTATATGAATAAACGTTGATGTATTATACGATGGCAGGCTCGTTGGCTCAGATGGAAGAGAAGCTGAAGGCCGCACAGGCGGAAAAAGAACACGCCGAAAGGCAAGAGGCCGCTGGTCAACATGTACCAACATGGACCAGGGACGAAAAGAACAAGCTGCAGGACGCCAATACCCAGCTCGACGAAGAGCTGAAGGATGTGCGGGCCCAACTAGCGGATGCTATAAAGGAGAACAAAAAGCTATGATGTGGCATATTCAGTATGCCTTTCAACTTATTGTCGTACAGTTTGCCAAGGCGGCTTCTGATAAGTTTATTTCTGTAGGTATTTTGACTGGACGGCCCAAAGAAAAGCATCCAGCTTCCAAGGTGATCTGCTACAAGAGCTGTCCGAAGTGTATGAGCGAGCACGGAAAGCGATGCGGAGTGTTGCCAAGGCTTTATGGCCATCTGCATCCCCTCCAGGAAGTGTGGAGGACCTGGTGAAGCTCTTCAAGGGAGCTCGGCGCCGCTTCAGATTATGGAAGATATCGGCTTGCCGGGAAGGTGCGTGAGAGGCCTGGGCCATGGTGAAAACACGGTACACCGGACTTGATCCTAATCATATGGCCCGGGTCGGACCTCGGGGGTCGGATGGACAAGATATTTCGGTGATCTTGGTATATGACCAAGTGAAGATAGCCGTGAAGTTTTCACAACAGGACTGTAAACTAGACAGCCTGTTAGACGATATAGAGGAAGAAGTTTTTGAGTCCAAGTGACTATGTACTTCAATTGACAATTTTGTCCCTAGCCGAATTGTAAAACTATTTTCATGGCAGACCTTTTCGCTTCGACCTCCGGACCCGAAGGTGCGGAGTGTTTCCGAATACCGGACCGGCAATAAGGCATGCATGGAAACCAGGAGTAGGGGTCATAGTTGCTTGAACAGACAAGTTGTATTCGGTTAGCTATGTTATATTACTTATGGATTGTAAGAAACATCTTACAGAAAGAATAGTTCCGTTAAGGGTTCCTTTCCCTGGGTGAACATGTGTTAATATGCATGCCCAAGTTGTGATTCGAAAAAATTCGCAGTATATATAATATCTGGGGGTTCATAGTGTCGCGAGGGTTAAACGTCTTTAGTCCGCCGACCGATTATTCCCTTAAGAACTCTAGCTTTCGGCTTCACCCAGTCTGAGGTACAAGTCCGGATTTCCCGGCTGTAACAATCGTAGAGGTGCTCCCTTTATGCCCTAGCCGAACTAACGGGAACGTAGGGCATAAGCACAGGAGCCAGGCAACCCAGCTTGGCAAAAACTTAAGTCATAAAGGTGCATATCATGGCGAAGAAAGGTATATATGAGAAAAGGACATATATGCAGCGAGCTTGATGCTCGGAGAATGATAATAAGCTTCTGTAAAAGAAGCCCCCATGTGTTATGGGCGTATATATTTAAGGATGTGTACCTCATAAGTGTGCGGTCTAGCCGCATAAGAGCTACAAAGCTAAAGAAAAATATTTAAAGAGAGAAAAAAATGAAAAGAGGAGCAAAAAGAAAACGAACAATGAGTCCAGCTCTAGGCGTAGAATCTTCAGAGTCTGGCAGCATTCCATGAGTTCGGCTCTCAGCGATTATCCGATGTGTCACGCAGACGGTACGCCCCTCTAGTGATAACTTCATCTATAATGAAGGGACCTTCCCACTTGGGCTTGAGTTTGTCCTTTTTCTTCTCTGGCAAGCGTAGAATGAGTTCACCAACATTGTAAGTCTTGGCCCGCACCTCTCTTCATTGGTATATGTGAGCTTGTTGTTGATAGAATGCGGAATGGGCCTTTGCAACATCGCGCTCCTCCTCCAGGGTATCTAGATTGTCCTGCCGGTCTAGCTCGGCTTCTCTCTCTTCATACATACGCACTCGAGGTGAATCATGAATAATGTCGCAGGGCAAAACAGCCTCCGCGCCGTACACCATGGAAAATGGTGTGTAACCGGTAGTGCGATTGGGCGTGGTCCGCAGCCCCCAGAGTATGGAGTCGAGCTCCTTGATCCACTGTTTGTCTAACTCTTTTAAAGACCATACTAGTCTAGGCTTAATGCCGCTCATGATAAGACCATTAGCTCGTTCAACTTGACCGTTCGTTTGGGGGTGATAGACGGAGGTGTAATCGAGCTTGATGCCCAGGTTAGCACACCATTTTTTCACTTTGTCGGCTGTGAAGTTGGAGCCGTTACTGGTGATGATGCTGTGTGGGACACCATAATGGTGTACGACGCCGGATATGAAGTCTATCACTGGCCCGGCTTCGGCCTTTTTAACCGGCTTGGCCTCTATCCACTTAGTGAATTTATCTACCATGACCAGCAGATATTTTTTCTTATGGCTTCCCCCTTTGAGAGGTCCGACCATATCAAGCCCCCAGACCGCAAAAGGCCAAGTAATGGGATTGTTTATAAGGCGGTAGGTAGAATATGGCTTTGATTGGCGAAAAGCTATCTGTCGGTGTCAAAACCGACGGATCTCGGGTAGGGGGTCCCGAACTGTGCGTCTGAGGTTGATGGTAACAGGAGACAGGGAACACAATGTTTACCCAGGTTCGGGCCCTCTCGTTGGAGGTAAAACCCTACGTCCTCCTAGATTAATATTGATGAGTATGGGTGTTACAAGAGTTGGTCTACCACGAGATCGTAATGGCTAAAACCCTAGAAGTCTAGCCTATCTGATTGTGATTGTCCTTACGGACTAAGCCCTCCACTTTATATAGACACCGGAGGGGACTAAGGTTATACAAAGTCGGTTACATAGAAAGGAAATAGTATATCCGGCCGCCTGGCTTGCCATCCACGCAAAGAAGAGTCCTATCCGGACACGGGAGAAAGTCTTCCATCTTGTATCTTCATGGCCTAATAGTCCGGACGCTCGAGGACCCCTTAGTCCAGGACTCCCTGATGTGTACTATGCAACCTTCTTCTTGTAGACGTTGTTGGTCCTCCAAGTGTAGAGGTTTGTAGGACAGTAGCAAATTTCCCTCAAGTGGATGACCTAAGGTTTATCAATCCGTGGGAGGCGTAGGTTGAAGATGGCCTCTCTCAAACAACCCTTGAACCAAATAACAAATAGTCTCTTGTGTCCCCAACACACCCAATACAATGGTAAATTGTATAGGTGCACTAGTTCAGCGAAGAGATGGTGATACAAGTGCAATATGGATGATAGATATGAGTATTTGTAATCTGAAAATATAAAAACAGCAAGGTAACTAATGTTAAAAGTGAGCGTAAATGGTATTGCAATGCTAGGAAACAAGGCCTAGGGTTCATACTTTCACTAGTGCAAGTTCTCTCAACAATAATAACATAATTTGATCAGATAACTATCCCTCAACATGCAACAAAGAGTCACTCCAAAGTCACTAATATCGGAGAATAATTGAAGAGATTATGGTAGGGTATGAAACCACCTCAAAGTTATCCTTTCTGATCGATCTATTCAAGAGTCCATAGTAAAATAACATGAAGCTATTCTTTCTGTTCGATCTATCATAGGGTTCGTACTAGAATAACACCTTAAGATACAAATAAACCAAAACCCTAATGTCACCTAGATACTCCAATGTCACCTCAAGTATCCGTGTGTATGATTATACGACATGCATCACACAATCTCAAATTCATCTATTCAACCAACACAAAGAACTTCAAAGAGTGCCCCAAAGTTTCTACTGTAGAGTCAAGACGAAAACGTGTGTCAACCCCTATGCATAAGTTCACGAGGTCACGGAACTCACAAGTTGATCACCAAAACATACATCAAGTGGATCACGTGATATCCCATTGTCACCACATATAAGCACATGCAGGACATACATCAAGTGTTCTAAAATCCTTAAAGACTCAATCCGATAAGATAACTTCAAAGGGAAAAATCAATCCATTACAAGAGAGTAGAGGGGGAGAAACATCATAAGATCCAACTATAATAGCAACGCTCGCGATACATCAAGATCATACCACCTCAAGAACACGAGAGTGAGAGAGAGAGAGATCAAACACATAGCCACTAGTACATACCCTCAGCCCTGAGGGTGAACTACACCCTCCTCGTCATGGAGACCGCCGGGATGATGAAGATGGCCACCGGAGAGGGATTCCCCCCTCCGTCAGGGTGCCGAAACGGGTCTAGATTGGTTTTCGGTGGCTACGGAGGCTTGCAGCAGCGGAACTCCCGATCTATTGTGTTCTTTGATGTTTTTAGGGTATATGGACATATATAGGCGAAAAAAGTCGGTCAGGGGAGCCACGAGGGTGGGGGCGCGCCCAGGGGGTAGGGCATGCCTCCCTGCCTCATGGCTTCCTCGAAGCTTCCCTGACGTCTACTCCAAGTCTCCTGGATTGTTTCCGTTCGAAAAAGAACTCTCCTGAAGGTTTCATTCCGTTTGGACTCCCTTTAGACTCCGTTTGATATTCATTTTCTTCGAAACACTGAAATAGGCAAGAAAACAGCAATTTGGGTTGGGCCTCCGGTTAATAGGTTAGTCCCAAAAATAAAATAAAAGTGTTTAGTAAAGCCCATAAATATCCAAAACAGATAATATAATAGCATGAATACTTCATAAATTATAGATACGTTGGAGACGTATCAGCATCCCCAAGCTTAATTCCTGCTCGTCCTCAAGTAGGTAAATGGTAACAGAAAGAATTTATGAAGTGTGAATGCTAGCAGGTGCACAAGTTTGATCAATGGTAATTTCAATCACCTTTTCTAGCATCATTATATATCATAACAGTAACTCAAATCATAAGACTTCTCATGATCAAGTAACAAGCTATTCACATGTTAAAGTATAGATCATAAACTTTCTTGAAAACTTATTTTCAGGAAGGGTCTATGTCAGAGCTTTGATTCAGCAAACTTCACATACTCAACTATCATTTAGTCTTTCACAATTGCTAACATTCACGCGATATTTATGGGTTCAAAGTTTCAATCAGACACAGAGAAAGATAGGGGCTTATAGATTCGCCTCCCAACCTTTTACCTCAAGGGTAATGTCAACAATAATAGTTCATGATGCCCTACATCCAATTGGATATATATATATATACATCAACACTATTCTGATCACGGGATCAGAATAATATTCTGATCACAACCTGACCTGCCCCGCTAGTAGTACGTTGAACTTCCATGTGAACTAGGTTGAACTTCCGCCAACATTACCCAAATGGGGCTTGCGATATACCGTTGGAAAGCTATGGACCCCAATATCATGACCCAACTTAAATGTTTGGCAAAATATAAGCGGTTTAAGAGCAGTTTTCAAAACCGTTTTTTTTTTCACACAAAAAACGTGAATCGTATTTTCGATCGCATTTCTAAACCGTTTATCGGAATGAGGCATATAATATGGCGTTGGAAAGCTGCTGCAAAACCGCTCCTTCCACATGTCGAAAGTTTTCTATAATTCCCTATGGTTAAAGAGTAATTTGAAAAAACGTAAAATTTTGTAAATCGAATAGCTGAGTTCATTTTTTCGATGTTATTTCTAAACGGCTAATCCAATGGAGGCATATGATATGGCGTTGGAAATCTTATGAAAATGCGCTACTTTTTCATCTTGAAAGTTTTTTTTCTAATTTTGAATGGTTTAAGAGTAATTTAGAAAATGGTCCAAGTCCTACCGAGTTCATATTTTCAAGCTAATTTTTTAACCGTGCGTCCGAATGCAGCAAATGATATGGTGTTGGAAAGCTTGAACAAATGCGAAACTGTTTGGTATGTATTGTTTCTCCCAATTCTTTATGGTTTTAAGTCAGTTTCGAAAATGGGGAAAATTTTATTTCCGCCGTAATTTCTACAAACTTTATCGGAATTAGGCAAATAATATACCGTTGAAAAGCTACGGAAAATGCAAAACTTTTTCATGTTGATGGTTTTCTCTGATTCTTATCCGTTTTCAAGTAATTTCGAAAATGGCGGGATCATTCGTTCTGCCTCTACCGCGAAACAGATTCTTTGAAAATGCACCGCGTGAAGAACCTGAACTTCTCAGCATGTCTACCTGAACTTCACCCTGTTTTCGACGTGCTTTTTTTTGCTCGCAGATCTCCATCCACTGCTCGTAGCTCTCCATCCACTAACCGGAATTGAGCAAGTGATATACCGGTGGAAGTTGCCGTAAACACGCAACTTTCCCATATTAATCGTGTTTTCATACTCGCGATGATTTTATAAGTTTTTCATTTGAAATTCATTTTCTGTAGTAGTTGAACTTCCTGCTGTTTTCACATTGAACTTCTATGACGTATTTTCGTTTGTAATTTTCTCATCCATTCGCCAGTGTTATACAAATGATATTTCTTTTGTACAAACCTCTCTCACAATAATTTTTTTAGCTTTCTCCAACCGAGGACTTGAACTTATAACAACAAAACTTTTAGTATTTGCTTTTTTATTCTTTTTAGTACCAAATGGACACCGTGTAGTACGTGAACTTCTGGTAGTTATCAATCTGAACTTCTCTCGGTTACGTGAAAATATCTGAGTTTTTTATGAATATTAATCTGAATTTCGTAAATTATTTTTTATGATGTTTGAAGCGATCTATTTTTAAAAGTTGAACTTCTTGTTATTTTATTTTTGAACTTCTTGTTTCCATTTATTAGTAATGAGGAAAATCTGAGTTTTCTATAATCATCGAACTTCTCCATCTTTTTAATATGGACTTCGTGGTTTCATTTCTTAATCTATTTTATGAAATTTTGAAGCGCTCTATTTTTAAAAGTTAAACTTCTTGTTATTTAATTTTTGAACTTCTTATTTCCATTCTTTAATAACAAGGAAATCTGAGTTTTCTATAATCATCGAACTTCTCCATCTTTTTAATATGGACTTCCTGGTTTTATTTCTTAATCCTTTTTATGAAATTTTGAAGCGCTCTATTTTTAAAAGTTGAACTTCTTGTTATTTAATTTTTGAACTTCTTGTTTCCATTCTTTAATAACGAGGAAAATCTGAGTTTTCTATAATCATTGAACTTCTATATCGAACCGCTCTAACTTTTTATTTGAATTTATTTTACGTATTTTTAGAAATATGAAAATTGTAGTTTTGGTAGAAACATCAAACTTCTTCATTATTTTGAATTGAACTTATTTGTTTTATTCTTTAGTAACCAAAAAAATCGATTTTTTAATTAAATATCAAACTTCTCCATGTTCTTAAATTGAGCTTCTTGGTTTTAATTTTGAGCAATGAGAAAAACTGAGTTTTTAATGTACATTGAATTACTCTGTTTTCTAAAACTGAACTTCTTGGTTTAATCTTTAGTATCAGGGAAAATCCAAATTTGAAAAAAAGGAAAAATATTTTTAAAACTTTTTTTGTTGTTCCCTTATTTTAATTTGAACTTATTAGTTATTCTTTAGAACGAGAATCTGAGGTTTTTATCAACTTTGAACTTCTCTGTTCTTTTAATTTGAACTTCTTAGTTTTATTCTTTAGTAGAAAATCGAGTTTTTTGAACTTCTTGGTTTTTTATGAATTTTAAAGTGCTTTATTTTTTGTTTGGACTTCTCACCTTTCATCATGTAGTGATGAAAAAATCGTAGTTGTTTTAAATAGCAAACTACCCTTTTTAGTTTGAACTTCTCTGCTTTTTTATTTTGAACTTCCACGTATTTATTTTAGAAATGGGGGAAATAAAACTGATCCATTTTACCCTATAAGGAATTTCATGATTTTTATTTTTAAGTTAAACACATATGATTTTTTTTCTTTTCCTACATATCTAGGTTTTTCGTACAAGTTTGTTCGTCAAATTCCTTTATTTTTTTCATCAGAGAGCTTCTATATTTTTTGCGAGAAAAGAGGTGGAGGCGAGTATTAGAAAACGGATTTATTTTATTAATTTTGAGCTTCGAGATTTGAACAATTCGAACTTCTCATAATTTTGTCAATGAACATTTATTGGGTTTGTCTTTTCTGTTTTTATGAACAATTTTTTTATTGTGTTATTTTTTCCACATGCTCACATACACCTATTACTTATCAGGAGCTAATCGAGGACACTAGAGCACATTGCATGGTCACACATAGTCTTTGTTGTGCACGCTACAACAAATAAGTTTAAACCACGAAAATGCTCAAACGCTGCAGAACCTTTGTGCAGTTCAGGTACAACAAGATGATTCTGATGCACATTACATTGAATAGCTAGCATGCCCAAAACAGGAACACACAGATTGTACATCTGTTGGATCATTGAAACTCATGTAAACTAAAGTATCACCAAACTAAAAATTGTCAAAAAAATCAGAACGTGAAACCTCATGTCCATGTTGTCGTGGAAGCAAAAAAATAGAGAGTGGAAGAGGTAGTGGCCGAAGAAGTCAGGGAAATCTTCCAGTCGGGGGAGGACCGCCCTACCAACGGAGGAGGGTTGGACTGCCGCGACACTGGGGGAGCAGACGAGCATCCACCTTGTGGGGCAGCCGGGAGGTTGGGGTAGGCGGCGACGTGGGGAGGGAGGAGGCCGGCGGCATGCTTGGGCTCGGCGGGACGTGGATGCAGGGCGCCAGATCCCGGCAGGAAGGTGGATGCAGGGCTCACCGGGACGTGGATGTAGGGCGCCAGATCCCGGCAGGAAGGTGGATGTAGGGCTCGCCGGGACGTGGATGCAGGCTCGCAGGGAGGAAGGTGGCAGTGCGAGGTGGCGTGGGTGGCTCTCACACCGGCGGCGGTAGATGAGGACGGCCGCGGCAAGATAGGAGGAAGGTCACAGGGGCAGAGCGGGAAGGTCACGGGGCTTGTGGATCTCGGGCGATGGCGATTGTGGCGCTAGGCCGCGCGCGACCATGGCAGGAATGAAGCGGCGGGACCCCGGAGGTGCACAAGCAAGGTGGACGGCGGCGGGGTCTCTAGGGAGGGGGCGCGGCAGCGAGGTTCTCCGGGGAAGGCGCACGGCGACATGGGAGAAATCCAGGGGGTGGCGGCGCCAGCGAGATTTAGGGAGGGTGGCGGCGCCAGCGCGATCCAGGAGGCTAGTCATGGCGTTTGGCGGAGGATCGGTGCAGGTTTGGGGATCGGGCCAGCGGGTGTGGTGGGGGTGGGGGTGGGGATCGGGGCAGCGGGTGGGTGGGCTTTTTTGTCCGGTGGGTTTGTCAATCTCAGGAACATGCATCGGGCCCTATATAGGGTTGTTATGATCCAAATAACTATTCTAATCCCAGGATTAGAATAACTATTTGGATCACGTCAAGCCTATATAGAGCGTGCGGAGGTCCTCCTGAATTCCCGAACTCACAGAGGAAAAAAAGGGCCACCGCCACGCCCACCACCTCGTCCTCGATCCCCAACCTCCCTGATCCAGCGTTGTGGACCTCTCGCCCCCTGCCACAACTGCCGCCACCCTGGCTCCGGTGCGCCTCCCGCTGCCGGAGTCGGCGCGCCTCCCCCCGCCGGCCACCCCGGCCCCATCCCTATCCCCGACCCCGACGCGCCCCCACGCTCGTCCACCTCGACCACGACGCACGTCCTGTCACCGGCCACTTTGGCCTCGTCACCGTCCGCCGACCTCAGCGCGCCTCCCGCCACCGGCCACTCCGGCCTCGTCGGCGCCCCCCGACCCCAGCGCCCCTCCCTCCACCGTCACTGGATCCCATGCGCAGCCGACCCTCGATCCCCATGTGCCATCGGCCCTGGATCCCAGGATGCCGCCGTCGGCCCTGGATCCCAACCTGTTGCCCCGACCGCTATCCCTGGATCCCACAATCGCACCGCCCGGCAGTGGACCTCTACGCGCGTTGCAGCCACCACATCCTGCACACCACCGCCGACGCGGACCACCCGCACCAGTCACCCCCATTGTTGAGGTCAAACGGGCTGCACTTGACGTCCACCAACCACCATCGCCGCCGGCGCCTTGGGCCCCATGATGACCAAGAAGTATAGGGGATCTATCATAGTACTTTAGATAAGTAAGAGTGTCAAACCCAACGAGGAGCAGAAGGAAATGATAAACGGTTTCCAGCAAGGTATTCTCTGCAAGTACTGAAATAAGTGGTAACGGACAGTTTTGTGATAGGATAATTTGTAACGAGCAACAAGTAAACAAAGTGAATAAAGTGCAGCAAGGTGGCCCAATCCTTTTTGTAGCAAAGGACAAGCCTGGACAAACTCTTATATAGAGAAAAGCGCTCCCGAGGACACATGGGAATATCGTCAAGCTAGTTTTCATCACGTTCATATGATTCGCGTTCGGTACTTTGATAATTTGGTATGTGGGTGGACCAGTGCTTGGGTACTGCCCTTACTTGGACAAGCATCCCACTTATGATTAACCTCTACTGCAAGCGTCCGCAACTACAACAAAAGTATTAAGGTAAACCTAACCATAGCATGAAACATATGGATCCAAATCAGCCCCTTACGGAGCAACGCATAAACTAGGGTTTAATCTTCTGTCACTCTAGCAACCCATCATCTACTTATTACTTCCCAATGCCTTCCTCTAGGCCCAAATAATGGTGAAGTGTCATGTATTCGACGTTCACATAACACCACTAGACGAGAGACAACATACATCTCATCAAAATATCGAACGAATACCAAATTCACATGACTACTAATAGCAAAACTTCTCCCATGTCCTCAGGAACAAAAGTAACTACTCACAAAGCATAAACATGTTCATAATCAGAGGGGTATTAATATGCATATAGGATCTGAACATATGATCTTCCACCAATTGAACCAACTAGCATCAACTACAAGGAGTAATTAACACTACTAGCAACCTACTAGCACCAATCCCGGACTTGGAGACAAGAATTCGATACAAGAGATGAACTAGGGTTTTGAGATGAGATGGTGCTGATGAAGATGTTGGTGGAGATCGCTCTCTCCCGATGATAGGAGCGTTGGTGATGACGATGGCGATGATTTCCCCCTCCAGGAGGGAAGTTTCCCCGGTAGAACAGCTCCGCTAGAGCCCTAGATTGGTTCCGCCAACGTTCCGCCTCGTAGCAGCGAAGTTTCGTCTGAGAAGATGGCTTATGATTTTTTCCCATCGAAATACTCCATATAGCAGAAGATGGTCACCGGAGGGCCACCAGGGGGCCCACGAGGTAGGGGGCGCGCCCAGGGGGTAGGGCGCGCCCCCACCCTCGTGGGCAGGGTGTGGCCTCCCTGGTGAACTTCTTGCGCTCAGTATTTTTTATATATTTGGGAGACGTCTTCTGTGGAGTTTCAGGACTTTTGTAGCTGTGCAGAATAGGTCTCTAATATTTGCTCCTTTTCCAGCCCAAAATCCCAGTTGTCGGTATTCTCCCTCTTTATGTAAATTTTGTAAAATAAGAGAGAATAGGCATAAGTATTGTGACATAATGTGTAATAACATCCCATAATGCAATGAATATCGATATAAAAGCATGATGCAAAATGGACATATCAACTCCCCAAGCTTAGACCTCGCTTGTCCTCAAGCGAAAAGCCGAAATCGAAAAATATGTCCACATGTTTAGAGATAGAGGTGTCGATAAAACTAAAATACGGACATGAGGGCATTATGATCATTCTTAGAACAACAACTTATATAATTCTTGTCATATAATCTCTAATGCTAGAGTAATAATTCAATCACAATCTCAAGTATGAATCTTAAACTTCATTGAAAACTAACAAACTATAATCTCAGTCACTGAAGCAATTGCAATTTATCATAACATAGGAAAGAGTCAATGTATAAGAGCTTTTCAGCAAGTCCACCTACTCAACTATCATATAGTCTTTCACAATTTCTGACACTCACGCAATACTTATGAGTATGGAGTTTTATTTGGACACAGAGAAAGATAGGGGCTTATAGTTTTGCCTCCCAACATTTTACCTCAAGGGTAATGTCAATAGTAATAGTTCATGAAAACTCACATCCAATTAGCCATATATACCAGGATCTTTCCAACATATTGTGCTTGCCAAACGATGAAGTGTAAAAAGGAAGGGTGAAGATCACCATGACTCTTATGCAAGGTAGGGGATAAAAGTAAAAGATAGGCCCTTCGCAGAGGGAAGCAGAGGTTGTCATGCGCTTTTATGGTTGGATGCACAAAATCTTAATGCGAAAGAACGTCACTTTATATTGCCACTTGTGATATGGACCTTTATTATGAAGTCTGTTGCTTTTATTACTTCCATATCACACGATCGTATAAAGCTTATTTCCTCCACACCAATAAATCATACATATTTAGAGAGCAATTTTTTATTGCTTGCACCGATGACAACTTACTTGATGGATCTTACTCAATCCATAGGTAGATATGGTGGACTCTTATGGCAAGACTGGTTTAAGGGTATTTGGAAGCACAAGTAGTATCTCTACTTGGCGCAATGAATTTAGCTAGCGTGAGGGGGAAAGGCAAGCTCATCATGTTGGAAGATCCAAGACAATATAATTCATCTTAGATGTAAGAAAACATAACCCATTATGTTGTCTTCCTTGTCCAATGTCAACTCTTTTAGCATGTCATATTTTAATGAGTGCTCGCAATCATAAAAGATGTCCAAGATAGTATATTTATATGTGAAGACCTCTCTTTCTTTATTACTTCCTATTAGTTGCAACGATGACCAAAACTATGTTTGTCAACCCTCAACAACTTTTATTCATTATACGTTTCTATGTGAGCACATTACTCTCCATAAGACTCACATGATCTCTTGTTTCTTTTTATTTCTTTCTCTTTTCTTTTATTCACTTAGGATCATGGCAAAATAATCAAGCCCTTGACTCAACACTAATCTTTATTATATAGCTCACGGACTCGATTACATAGAAGGATAATAAAGCAAAACTCACAACTAGATCACACTAAGAACTTTTATTCTACTAGATCAAGATATTACCAAAAGGATCGAACTAAGAAAAACGGTAAAGATAAAGTGATGGTGATACGATACCAGGGCACTCCCCCAAGCTTGGCGGTTGCCAAGTGGAGTGCCCATACCAGATACTCAATTCTTCTTTGTTGGTGGAGACGGTGGTGATTTTGTTGATGACGTAGGCTTGTCGTCCTTCTTCCAAGGCATAGAATCACCATCATAGAAGGATGACCGAGTCTCCGGGATCCTCAAATCTGAAGCCAAACTCATCCTTTTGAATCTATATTCATACTCACAGTTTTGGTTTTGCAGGTCATAGATTTGAGCTTGAAGGTGCTTGATTTTCTCATGAAGCTTGAAGATGGTCTCCCCGATGTTGTCGGCATCCAGCTTGTGTTTGTTGGTGAATTCTGCGATCATCATGTGGTTGGAGTTGAGTCCATGCTCCACCATCCCCTGACACTTAAAAACTTGTCGCTCCATTGCTTCGAGCCTCGTCTCCATGCTTCCGGTCCCCTTCGGTCCCTCAGCATCACGAATGTGCAGCAACCCATCACGCATCTCAATGGTTTGAGGGTGTCGCTGCACCTCCGCGAGGTAAGGGTTGATGACCTTCTCGAAGAACTTGTCCTTGGGAGCACTTGGAGACGCCATGATAATCTAGATCTGTCAGAAAAACAGCTCGAAACAAAGACAAGAGATTTTTGCGTGATACGGGAGTCAAAACCCCCAGGAGATTATATAATGATTTTTTATCGACAAAAATACGTGTCGTGTACGAAAATGGAGTCCGAAGAGCACACGAGGTGCCCACGAGGTAGGGGGCGCGCCCAGTAGGGTAGGGCGCGCCCTCCACCCTCGTGGAGCCCTCATGTCCTTCTCGGACTACTGCTTATTTTTCTATTTTTCTAAATATTCCAAAATGGAGAAATATTGCCTTAAAAAACTGTTTTGGAGTCGGTTTACTTACCGTACCACATACCTATTCCTTTTCGGAGTCTGAAACGTTCCGGAAAGTGTCCCTTATGTATTCCTCCGGGGTTACGGTTTCAATAACATTGGTTTCAACATTTATGGGATTACCTGAGATATAGTGTTTGATTCTTTGACTGTTCACCACCTTCGGATTTGTGCCTTCGAAGTTGTTGATTTTTATGGCACCGGAACGGTAGACCTCCTCGATAACGTAAGGACCTTCCCATTTAGAGAGAAGTTTTCCTGCAAAAAATCTTAAACGAGAGTTGTATAGCAATACATAATCACCTACATTAAAATCACGCTTTTGTATCCTTTTGTCATGCCATCTTTTAACTTTTTCTTTAAACAACTTGGCATTTTCATACGCTTTGGTTCTCCATTCATCAAGTGAGCTAATATCAAATAACCTCTTCTCACCGGCAAGTTTAAAATCATAATTAAGTTCTTTAATAGCCCAATAAGCCTTGGGTTCTAGTTCGAGAGGTAACTGACATGCTTTTCCATAGACCATTTTGTATGGAGACGTACCCATAGGATTTTTATATGCAGTTCTATAGGCCCATAATGCATCATCAAGTTTCTTGGACCAATTCTTTCTAGACCTATTAACAGTCTTTTGCAAAATTAATTTGAGTTCTCTATTACTCAATTCTACTTGACCACTAGACTGAGGGTGATAAGGAGATGCAATTCTATGATTAACATCATATTTAGCAAGCATTTTAGGAAAGCACCATGAATAAAATGTGAACCACCATCAGTCATTAAATATCTAGGGACTCCAAATCTTGGAAAAATAACTTCTTTAAGCATTTTAATAGAAGTGTTATGATCAGCACTACTAGTTGGAATAGCTTCTACCCACTTAGTAACGTAATCAACAACAGCTAAAATATGTGTATAACCATTAGAGGAAGGAAAAGGCCCCATATAGTCAAAGCCCCAAACATCAAATGGTTCAATAACAAGTGAATAATTCATAGGCATTTCTTTACGTCTACTAATATTACCAATTCTTTGACATTCATCACAAGATAAGACAAACTTACGGGCATCCTTGAAGAGAGTAGGCCAAGAAAAACCAGATTGCAGTACCTTATGTGCAGTTCTATCTCCAGCATGGTGTCCTCCATAAGCTTCGGAGTGACACTTGTGTAGGATATGTTCTTGTTTATGCTCAGGTACACAACGTCTAATAACATCATCTACTCCTTCTTTATAAAGATGTGGGTCATCCCAAAAGTAATGCCTCAAATCATAGAAGAACTTTTCTTTTGCTGGTATGTGAAACTAGGTGGTATAAACTTAGCAACAATGTAATTAGCATAATCAGCATACCATGGAGCAGTATGAGAAGCATTTATGACATTTAATTGCTCATCAGGAAAGCTATCATCAATAGGTAGTGGGTCATCAAGCACATTTTCTAACCTAGACAAGTTGTCTGCAACGGGGTTCTCAGCTCCTTTTCTATCAACAATATGCAAATCAAATTCTTGTAGCAAGAGAACCCATCTAATAAGTCTAGGTTTAGCATCTTTCTTTTCCATAAGATATTTAATAGCAGCATGATCAGTGTGAATAGTTACTTTAGAATCAACAATATAAGGTCTAAACTTATCACAAGCAAATACAACCGCCAAAAATTCTTTTTCAGTAGTAGCATAATTTCTTTGAGCATTGTCTAGAGTTTTACTAGCATATTGAATAACATTTAGTTTCTTATCAACTCTTTATCCTAGAACAGCACCTACAACATAATCACTAGCATCACACATAATTTCAAAGGGTAAATTCCAATCAGGTGGCTGACCAATAGGTGCAGAAATCAATGCTTTCTTAAGTATTTCAAATTCTTCTACACAATCATCATCAAAGACAGATGGTATATCTTTTTGTAATAAATTAGTCAGAGGCCGAGAGATTTTTGAGAAGTCCTTAATGAACCTCCTATAAAAACCGGCATGACCAAGGAAACTTCTTATACCTTTGATGTCCTTGGGACTTGGCATCTTTCCAATAGCATCAACCTTGACTTCAACTTCAATACCTCTTTCAGAAACTTTCTGCCCCAAGACAATACCTTCATTAACCATAAAGTGGCACTTTTCCCAATTCAAGACAAGATTAGTTTCTTCACATCTCTGCAAAACTCGATCAAGGTTTCTCAAGCAATCATCAAAAGAAGATCCATAGACGGAAAAGTCGTCCATGAAAACCTCACAAATCTTTTCACAAAAGTCAGAGAATATAGCCATCATGCATCTTTGGAAGGTAGCAGGTGCATTACATAGACCCAAAGGCATACGTCTCTAAGCAAAAGTACCAAAAGGGCATGTAAAAGTAGTCTTTGATTGATCTTTGGCTGACACAGGTATTTGAGAGAAACTAAAATAACCATCTAGAAAGCAAAAATGTGTATGTTTGGACAATCTTTCTAGCATTTGATCGATAAAAGGTAAGGGGTAATGATCCTTTTTAGTAGCCTTATTTAATTTGCGGAAATCAATTACCATCCTATAACCTGTAATAATTCTTTGAGGAATCAATTCATATTTATCATTAGGAACAACAATAATACCTCCCTTCTTAGGGACACAATGGACAGAGCTTACCCATTGACTATCAGCAACAGGATAAATTATGTCTGCCTCAAGGAGATTTAGTATCTCCTTTCTTGCCACTTCTTTCATTTTAGGATTCAGCCAGCGTTGATGATCACGATCTGGTTTAGCATCTTCTTCCAAATTAATTTCATGTTGGCATAGAGTGGGACTAATGCCCTTAAGATCATCAAGAGTATACCCAATAGCAGTGCGGTGCTTCTTTAGAGTTTTCAATAATCTCTCTTCCTCATGCTCTGAAAGGTTAGCACTAATAATAACATGATATATCTTTTTCTCATCAAGATAAGCATATTTAAGAGTATCAGGTAACGGTTTAAGCTCAAACACAGGATCACCCTTGGGTGGAGGAGGATCCCCTAGGATTTCAACAGGTAAATTGTTTTCCAGAATAGGTTCCTATTTAAAGAATACTTCATCTAATTCCCTTCTTTCATTCATAAACATGTCATTTTCATGGTCTAGCAAGTATTGTTCTAAAGGATCACTAGGAGGTACGGCAATAGAAGCAAGACCAATAATATCATCCTTACTAGGTAATTCTTCTTCACGGTGTTGTCTACTAAATTTAGAAAAATTAAATTCATGAGTCATATCATCTAAACCGATAGTAACAACATCTCTTTTGCAATCTATGGTAGCATTAACAGTATTTAAGAAGGGTCTACCAAATATAATGGGACAAAAGTTATCTTGTGGGGAACCAAGAACAAGAAAATCAGTAGGATATTTAGTTTTCCCACACAAGAATTCAACATCTCTACAAATTCCCATTGGTGAAATAGTATCTCTATTGGCAAGTTTAATTGTGACATCAATATCTTCCATCTCAGCAGGTGCAATATCATGCATAACTTCTTTGTATAAGGAATAAGGTATTGCACTAGCACTAGCACCCATATCACATAAGCCATGATAACAATGATCTCCTATTTTAACAGAAATAACATGCATGCCTACCACAGGTCTAGGTTTATCTTTATCACGGGGTTTAGCAATTCTAGCAGTTTCATTACAGAAATAAATGATATGCCCATCAATATTATCAGACAAGAGATCTTTAACGATAGCAATATTAGGTTCAACTTTAACTTGCTCAGGAGGTGTATATGTTTTAATATTGCTTTTACGAACCAGAGTTGAAGCTTTAGCATGATCCTTTATCCTAACCGGGAAAGGTGGTTTCTCAACATAAGAAGTAGGAACAATAGGATCATTATAAGTGATAGTCCTTTCTTCAACTTTAATAGGTGCAACTACTTTTACTTCTATGGGAGGATGATATTTAAACCACTTCTCCTTGGGGAGATCAACATAGGCAGCAAAAGATTCACAGAAAGAGGCTACTATCTCAGAGTCAACTCCATATTTAGTACTAAATTTACAAAAAATGTCGGTATCCATAAAAGATTTAACACAATCAAAACTAGGTGTCATACCTGACTCCTTACCATTGTCGAGGTCCCAATCTTCAGAGTTGCGTTTAATTCTTTCCAATAAATCCCATTTGAATTCAATAGTCTTCATCATAAAAGATCCAGCATAAGAAGTATCAAGCATGGTGCGATTGTTACCAGAAAGCCGAGCATAAAACTTTTGAATAATCATTTCTCTTGAGAGCTCATGATTGGGGCATGAATATAACATTGATTTAAGCCTCCCCCAAGCTTGAGTGACGCTTTCTCCTTCGCGAGGCCAAAAATTATATATAAAATTGCGATCACGATGAACAAGATGCATAGGATAAAACTTCTGATGAAATTCCAATTTCAATCGTTTGTAATTCCAAGACCCCATATCATCACATAGCATGTACCATGTCGATGCATCTCCCCAGAAAGATAAAGGGAAGACCTTCTTCTTAACAACATCTCTGGGTACACCTGCAAGCTTAAATAATCCACAAACTTCATCCACATATATCAGATGTTCATCAGGATGTTTTGTTCCATCTCCTAAAAAAGGATTAGCTAGCAGTTTTTCTATCATACCTGAAGGAACTTCAAAGCAAGCATTTTCATTTTCATTTTCAGTAGGTTCAGTAGGTTGAGGAGCAACTCTTTTCTCTACTGGTTGGGGTGAAGATACCCCGAACAAGCCCCTCAGAGGATTACTTTCCATGGTAACAAGTGACAATAAATTTCAGCACACTATATAAATTTTTCCTTACCAAATTCCACCTACCAAAGGCGCTTCACTCCCCGGCAACGGTGCTAGAAAAGAGTCTTGATGACCCACAAGTATAGGGGATCTATCGTAGTCCTTTTGATAAGTAAGAGTGTCGAACCCAACGAGGAGTAGAAGGAAATGATAAGTGGTTTCCAGCAAGGTATTCTCTGCAAGTACTGAAATAAGTGGTAACAGATAGTTTTGTGATAGGATAATTTGTAACAAGCAACAAGTAACAAAAGTGAATAAAGTGCAGCAAGGTGGCCCAATCCTTTTTGTAGCAAAGGACAAGCTTGGACAAACTCTTATATAGAGAAAAGCGCTCCCGAGGACACATGGGAATATCGTCAAGCTAGTTTTCATCACGTTCATATGATTCGCGTTTGGTACTTTGATAATTTGGTATGTGGGTGGACCAGTGCTTGGGTACTGCCCTTACTTGGACAAGCATCCCACTTATGATTAACCTCTATTGCAAGCATCCGCAACTACAACAAAAGTATTAAGGTAAACCTAACCATAGCATGAAACATATGGATCCAAATCAGCCCCTTGCGAAGCAACGCATAAACAAGGGTTTAAGCTTCTGTCACTCTAGCAACCCATAATCTACTTATTACTTCCCAATGCCTTCCTCTAGGCCCAAATAATGGTGAAGTGTCATGTAGTCGACGTTCACATAACACCACTAGAGGAGAGACAACATACATCTCATCAAAATATCGAACGAATACCAAATTCACATGACTACCAATAGCAAGACTTCTCCCATGTCCTCAAGAACAAAAGTAACTACTCACAAAGCATAAACATGTTCATAATCAGAGGGGTATTAATATGCATATAGGATCTGAACATATGATCTTCCACCAATTGAACCAACTAGCATCAACTACAAGGACTAATTAACACTACTAGCAACCTACTAGCACCAATTCCGGACTTGGAGACAAGAATTGGATACAAGAGATGAACTAGGGTTTTGAGATGAGATGGTGCTGATGAAGATGTTGATGGAGATTGCCCTCTCCCGATGAGAGGAGCGTTGGTGATGACGATGGCGATGATTTCCCCCTCCCAGAGGGAAGTTTCCCCGGCATAACAGCTCTGCCAGAGCCCTAGATTAGTTCCGCCAAGGTTTCGCCTCGTGGCGGCGGAGTTTCGTCCGAGAAGATGGCTTATGATTTTTTTCCCATCGAAAGACTCCATATAGCAGAAGATGGTCACTGGAGGGCCACCAGGGGGCCCACGAGGTAGGGGGGCACGCCCAGGGGGTAGGGCGCGCCCCCCACCGTCGTGGCAGGGTGTGGCCCCCTGGTGAAGTTCTTGCTCTCAGTATTTTTTATATATTTGGAAAACGTCTTCCGTGGAGTTTCGGGACTTTTGGAGCTGTGCAGAATAGGTCTCTAATATTTGCTCCTTTTCCAGCTCAGAATCCCAGCTGCCGGCATTCTCCCTCTTTATGTAAACCTTGTAAAATAAGAGAGAATAGGCATAAGTATTGTGACATAATGTGTAATAACAGCCCATAATGCAATGAATATCGATATAAAAGCATGATGCAAAATGGACGTATCACCCCACAACTGGCGCGACCCACCTACCCCACTGCATTGCTCGACCTCCCTTGCCTAGTCCTTCTCGACGCCCGCCTTCTAGCCGTGTCGCCGGTTCCCCCACCCTGTAGTTGACGTTGACTTTCTTCCCACGGCAAATTTGAACTTCATCGTGTCGCTGGCTTCTTCCTCCAGATCCGAGCCTTTCTTCCTCCATGTTGCAGAGTGTTTCCGAATTCTCTGGTCCATGCCAAGGTCAGGAGGTGCCATCCCATTGCTCGTCGACCTTCCTGGAGTCTGGCATCTCTTTGTGCTTTTGGTCGCTGTCATTTATGTCAATAGTGAGAGAGAGTAGAGTTTTTGCTGTACGCTTTACTGTCCTCGGTGATGTTACTACATGCTCTGTGAAAAAAGCTCGCTTCCACTAGTAGGTTGTTGTTGTTGTACTGGAGCAAAAGGGAATTAACAATTAATATATAAGAATTTGTGTTTGGTTATACTGTCGCTACTTCTTGCGGCTTTGGTAAACAAAAGTTAAAATTTTGTTGAAATGTGTGCATCTTTTGCATTATACGGAGTGATAGATTGAGAAATATGAATGTGTATGTTGGTGCTCTGTTGTGCTTGCTACTTTTACAACATCAGTCCTGCCATTCCTTTGTTTAATGAAAATATGAATGTGTATTTGCTGACTCAAACACAAAAAATTCACAGAAGTTCAATATAAAATCCACTAGAAGTTCAAACACTAAAACTCCAGCAAAAATCATAAATTGAAAGATGCTTATCAAAACAAAGAGGTTCAAAAAAGGTACTTAGATTTTTATTCCAAAACATATTTTTCATGTTTCTAAAAAATCCAAGAAAGGTCAAATTAAATAACATAAAATTTCAAAAAAAATTATTAAATACGAAGTTTCCCCAATTCTAAAATAAATTTAAATTCACATTGAAGTTCATGTATAAAAAAGTTGAAGTTCGCATATAGTACAAAGGTGCATTTCTGAAAAAGATGTAAGAATAAATTTATATATTTTCTAAGAATAAAAGCAAGAAGTACGAATTTTAAAAATAGAGAAGTTCACTGTTTATAAAAACTCACATTTTCTTGGTACTAAAAGAAATAAAATGAAGAACTTCAAATCTTCACATTTCTAAAAAGCACACAAAAGAAGTTGAAAAAAAGTTAGAGCGGTTTTGATGTCTATAAAAAACTCAGATTTTTTTCCTTTACTAAAGTAAAATAGGGAGAAGTTCAAATTGACAACAGACGGAAGTTCACGTACTGCATGGTATGAGAAAAATATGAGTAAAAAGGCGAAGCCCAATTTTTTGTTGCTAGAAGTTCAAGTGCACATACCAGGAAAGTTCCAAAAGTTCCTCCTGTTCAACAAGTTTCCTCAACGGAAGCTCAAATTAAAATAACAAAAAATAGTTTAGAAAAATTAATTAGAAAAATAATGTGGAGGGTGTCCAATATTTATGACAAAACTCGGATATTTTGATGCTAAAAGAAATAAACCAAGAAGTCCAAATTATAAAAAAAGAAGTTCAATATTTATAAAAAACACATGTTTTCTTCATTACTAAAGATTAAAATTAAAAAAGTTCAAATGAAAATAAAAGGAGTAGTTTGATGTTTACGAAAAACTCAATTTTTTCCATTTCTAGGAAAAATAAAGGTACGAGTTTCAATTTTAAAAATATGTTTGATGCTTATTTGAAAACATATTTTTTCCTATGAATGAGACTAAGAAGTTCAATTTGAAATAACACAGAAGTTAGAAGTATATAAAAAACTCAGATTTGTTGCAAGAAGTTCACGTGCACCTTCGTGCACGGTTCAGAATTTATATTGCGGGTCATTCGACCTCTAATTACATGTTTTAAAATGGCAAAAAATGACGTTCGACCTTCAATTCTGTGTAACTCAATGTATACACAAAAACGTGAGAGAAGTTCATTGTGAAAACAGCGAGAAGTTCAAGTACGACAAGGAATGAATTTCAGGTCAGAAATAAAAGTATAGAAAAATAAAAGCTTAAAAGGTTTATTGACAGAAGTTCAAGTGCTCTATCCGGGAAAATTCAAAAATTCTTGCGAGAGAGGTTCATCTTGTATTTCCATGTTCGAAAACACAAAAAAAGAATTATTTTTTTGTGTTTTAAAATAATTCTCTCAATCCACGAAGAAGTTCAGTTATTATTTGGGAGCGATTTGATCTCAAAAAGAAAACAAAATTTCAAATTATAAAATGGAAAAAGTTCATGTACTAGATGGTGTGTGTTTAATATGAGAAAAATGAATTAAAAGCTAATGCCCAATTTTGTTGTTGTTATAAGTTCAAGTACTCGGTCGGAGAAAGTTAAAAAAATTATTGTGAGAGAGGTTTGTACAAAAAGAATATCATTTGTGTAACACTAACGAATGGATGAGAAAATTACAAACGAAAAATACGTCGCAAAAGTTCAACGTGAAAACAGCAGGAAGTTCACCTACTACACTGAATGAATATCAGATGAAAAACTTTTAAAATCGTCGCGAGTATGAAAAAATGATCAACACGGGAAAGTTGCATGTTTACAATAGTTTTCCATTGGTATATCACTTGCTCAATTTCGGTGAGTGGATGGAGAGCTAAGAGCAGTGGATGGAGATCTACGAGCAAAAAAAACACGTGCAAAACAAAGTGAAGTTCAAGTAGACATGCCGAGAAGTTTAGGTTCTTCACGCGGTGCATTTTCGAAGAATCTGTTTCACGATAAAGGCAGAACGAATGATCTCGCTATTTTTGAAATTACTTAAAAACAGCTAGGAATCAGAGAAAACTATCAACATGAAAAAAATTCGCATTTTCCATAGCTTTTCAGCGGTATATTATTTGCCCCATTCCGATAAAGTTTGTAGAAATTACGGCAAAATACGTTTTTAGCCATTTTCAAAACTGACATAAAACCGTAATTAATTAGAATAAACAATATATACAAAAAAGTTTCGCATTTCCTCAAGCTTTCCAACGCCATATCATTTGATGCATTTGGACGTACGGTTAAAAACTTAGCTCGAACATATGAACTCGGTGGAACTTGTACCGTTTTCTAAATTAGTTTTAAACTGTTCAAAATTAAAAAAAACTTTTAGCATGAAAAAGTATCGCATTTTCATAAGCTTTCCAACGCCATATTATTTGCCTCAATTGGATTAGCCATTTGGAAATGGTATCGAAAATACGAACTCGGGTGTTCCGTTTGCGGAATTCTACGATTTTCTGAATTACTCTTTAACCGTAGGGAACTAGAGAAAACTTTAAACATGTGGAAGGAGCGGTTTTGCAGCAGCTTTCCAATGCCATATTATTTGCCTCATTCCGATAAACGGTTTAAAAATGCGATCGAAAATACGATTCATGTTTTTTGTACGAAGAAAAAAACGGTTTTCAAAACTGCTCTTAAACCGCTTACATTTTGCCAAAATTTTAACTTGAGTCATGATACTGGTGTCCATAGCATTCCAACGGTATATATCAAGCCTCATTTGGAGACCTTTTAGCTGAAGTTCAACCTAGCACACGGGGAAGGTTAGACGTGTTACTCGGGAAGTTCATGTTGTGATCAGAATATTATTTTGATCCCGTGATCAGGATAGTGTTTATGTATATATTCGTCACCCTGGGTGAGGAATAATTATTCTTCACCCCCCTCTATTTTACCATCAATGCACCATAATTTTACGTTCTGTAAGTTTTATCTTATTTCCAACGTAAAAAGAGACCGTAAGAAAATATATAATCGTCGTAAAAAATATTTTATGTTATCTAAAATTACAAACGTAAAAACATAGTGTAAATACACATAAACTGCAAATTTTCTTGTCTTATGACCTATTTTTTATGCCAAATTTTACGTAGTGAATCAATAGGAATGTAACTATTTGAATTCCAAACGTAATTTAATTATGAAATCATCGTAAGATTACGTCGGGTGAAGAATAACTTATTCTGCACCCTGGGTGATGAATAGTAACACTATATATATATATATATATATATATATATATATATATATATATATATATATATCAAGATTTTTCCAACACAATGTGCTTGCTGAAGGATAAAATGTAAAAAGGAAAGGTGAACATCACCATGACTCTTGCATAAGGTATAAGTCAAGAATAAAAGATAGGCCCTTCGCAGAGGGAACCAGAGGTTGTCATGCGCTTTTATAGTTGGATGCACAAAATCTTAATGTGAAAGAACGTCACTTTATATTGCCACTTGTGATAGGGACCTTTATTATGCAGTCCGTCGCTTTTATTGCTTCCACATCACAACATCGTATAAAGCTTATTTTCTCCACACTAATAGATCATACATATTTAGAGAGCAATTTTTATTGCATGCACCAAAGCCAACTTACTTGAAGGATCTTACTCAATCCATAGGTAGGTATGGTGAACCCTCATGGCAATACTAGTTTAAGGGATGTTTGGAAGCACAAGTAGTATCTCTACTTGGTGCAAAGAATTTGGCTAGCATGAGGGGGAAAGGCAAGCTCAGCAAGTTGAATGATCCATGACAATATACTTTATTTCACATATAAGAAAACATAACTCATTACGTTGTCTTCCTTGTCCAACATCAACCTTTTAACATGTCATATTTTAATGAGTGCTCACAATTACAAAAGATGTCCAAGATAGTATATTTATATGTGAAATCTCTCTTCCTTCAATATTCTTTCATGAATTGTTCAAGTGACCAATACAATGTTTGCTAACCTTCAATAAATTTACCACCTCTACTTCTTATATGTGAAGTCATTACTCCCCATGGGATAAGCATATGAAACATATGTAATTTCATATTTATTATATTCAATTCATTCAACTATTTACTCATAGGATACAAGTGAAGCACACGAGTAAATGACAAACTACTCCAAAAAGATATAAGTGAAGATCAATGAGTAGTTAAATAATTATTTAGCTATGTGAAAACTCTCCATTTAATAATTTCATATCTTGATATTTTATTCAAACAACAAGAAAAACAAAATAAAATGACAATCTAAGAATAGCAAACATCACGTGCAGAAGCAAAAACTTAGGATCAACCGATACTAACCGATAGTTGTCGAAGAAGAAAGGTGGGAAGCCAACTGGGGCATCCCCAATCTTAGACTCTTGAGACTTCTTGAAATATTATCTTGGGATGCCTTGGACATCCCCAAGCTTGAGCTTTTGTGTCTCCTTAATTCCTCTCATATCACGGTCTCCCTAAATCTCAAAAACTTCATCCACACAAAACTCAACAAGGACTCGTGAGATAAGTTAGTATAAACCAATGCAAAAACCTTATCATACTCTAATGTAGCAAATCACTAAAATTATTATTCAACATTTCATACTAAATGCCTCTGCATATTTAATAGTCCTATCCTCAAATAGAATCATTAAAGAAGAAAACATAACAGCAATCTGCCTAAACAGGACAGTCTGTGAAGAATGTAGCAAGATACATACTTCCCTAGCTCCAAAAATTATGAAATAAAATTCCCACTGTAGTAAATTTATCAGAGCTTATTATGCAAAAGGTTTCAACATTTTATCACATTCTGTATTTTCTAGGAATTTTTTGCAACAGTGGTAAACTTTCTGTTTTCAAACAGCAACATGTAGACTTGTAAAATCGGCATAGTAAAGGCCATAAGTGCCAATTTTATCGAAATAAAAGATGCAAAACATTGTTCTAAATAACAGCAAGAAAATCCTAACAAAATAAATTGACGCTCCAAGCAAAACACATATCATGTGGTGAATAAAAATATAGCTCCAAGTAAAGTTACAGATGAACGAAGACGAAAGAGGGGATGCCTTCCGGGGCATCCCCAAGCTTAGGATCTTGTTTGTCCTTAAATATCACCTTTGGGTGCCTTGGGTATCCCTAATCTTAGTCTCTTGCCACTCCTTATTCCATAGTCCATTGAATCTTTACCCAAAACTTGAAAACTTCACAACACAAAACTTAACAGAAAACTCGTGAGCTCCGTTAGTAAAAGAAAACAGACCACCACTTCAAGGTACTTTAATGAACTCATTATTTATTTATGTTGGTCTTAAACCTACTGTATTCCAACTTTTCTATGGTTCATAAACTCTATTACTAGCCATAGATTCATCAAAATAAGCAAACAACACACGAAAAACAGAATCAGTCAAAAACAGAACAGTCTGTAGTAATCTGTAGGTTTGGAATACTTCTGGAACCCCAAAAATTCTAAAATAAATTGCTGGAAGTGAGGAATTTATCTATTAATCATCTTAAAAATGAGTTAACTAAATAGCACTCTCCATTAAAAATGGCAGCAAATCTCGTGAACACTAAATTTTCTGTTTGTTATAGCAAGATCGCAAAGACTTTCCCCAAGTCTTCCCAAAGGTTCTACTTGGCACAAACACGAATTAAAAGCATAAAACCACATCTAAACAGAGGCTATATGAATTATTTATTAATAAAAAGGAGAAACAAGCAAGGAACAAAAATAAAATTGGGTTGCCTCCCAACAAGCGCTAACGTTTAACGCCCCTAGCTAGGCATGATGATTTCAATGATGCCCACATAAAAGATAAGAATTGAAACATAAAGAGAGCATCATGAAGAATATGACTAGAACATTTAAGTCTAACCCACTTTCTATGCATAGGGATTTTGTGATCAAACAATTTATGGGAACAATAATCAACTAGTATAGGAAGGCAAAACAAGCATAACTTCAAAACTTTAAGCACATAGAGAGGAAACTTGATATTATTGCAATTCCTACAAGCATATATTCCTCCCTCATGATAATTTTCAGTAGCTTCATGAATGAATTCAACAATATAACTATCACATAAATCATTCTTTTCATGATCTACAAGCATAGAAATTTTATTACTCTCCACATAAGCAAAATTCTTCTCATTCGGAATAGTGGGAGTATCATAAGAAACTCAAATACTATAAATTGTTTCCATATTAAAAGAGTAATGTTCAGAAAAGGGGTAATCATAATCATGACAAGTTTTATAAATATAATCATCATTACTTTTTATAGCATAAGTATCATCACAATAATCATCATAAGTAGCAACTTTGTTCTCATCATAATCAATTGAAACCTCTTCCAAGATAGTGGAATCATTACTAAATAAAGTCATGAACTCTCCAAATCCACTTTCATCATTATCACAATAAGATTCAACATCCTCCAAAATACTGGGATCATTACTTCCTAAAGTTTACACTCTTCCAAACCCACTTTCATCAATATAATCATCATAAGTAGGAGTCATGCTATCATCATAACAAATTTGCATATCAAAACTTGGGATGCTAGAAATATCATCTTCATTAAACATAGCATCCACAAGCTTGGGACAAACATTAATTGCAGCAAATATATTCTCAAACATGTCATTCTCATCAAACATAGCATTCCCAAGCTTGGGCCTTTTCATATCATAAGCATAATCACTCTCATCATTAATAGTATGGATATCACCAATAGTATAGCAATTATCATCATCACAATGAGTAATAGGGGCAACATCATTTGGGAGGGATACCTTTTCACCTTTACTTCTCCGTCTTTTCTTTTTCTTCTTCACATTATGTGTGGGTTCAATCCTCTTTTTGGAGCTCCTTATTGATGAGATTGAGTGAATAGAAGGCTCCTCCTCGTTACCTGATTCATCATAAGAAATAATAGGAGGATATTGGGAAGCCTCTTCCCTATCATTAGTATTCTCTTCATCTTATATTTGTTTTATTGTCTTTATGTAATTGGCAATATAAGGATTTTCAAGGCAATTCACCGCACAATACATAAAAATTTCTTCTAGATGAATATCGAGGAATTTCTCAAGGTTATATTCTGGAATATGCTTAGTTATATGTTTCATTTCTTCATAACCCAAAAGCAAACTGAGTTCATTATGATATGCAGGGGAAATCAAGTCATCTAGTACGGCTAAGAAAGTTTAAATTTTCAGCACAAACATCTAGCCTTTCTTGCAACCACTTAGTTTCCAAATACTTATGCCTCTTGCAAAATCTATCTTCCCTATTTGGTGTGTACTTGAAAACTCTATGCACTCCACAAAAATTGACATGCTTATAAGAGACATTTTCATCATCACTAGTGCAATCATCATTAGTACTATGGATATTCAAGGAGTTCATACTAACAACATTGCAATCATGCTCATCATTCAAAGATTTAGTGCCAACCATTTTATAGACTTCTTCTTCTAGCACTTGAGCACAATTTTTCTTTCCATCATTCTCACGATAAATATTAAAAAAATGAAGCGTATGAGGCAAACTCAATTCCATTTTTTTTGTAATTTTCTTTTATAAACTAAACTAGTGATAAAACAAGAAACTAAAATATTTGATTGCAAGATCTAAAGATATACCTTCAAGCACTCACCTCCCCGGCAACGGCGCCAGAAAAGAGCTTGATGTCTACTGCGCAACCTTCTTCTTGTAGACGTTGTTGGACCTCCAAGTGCAGAGGTTTGTAAGACACTATCAAATTTCCCTCAAGTGGATGACCTAAGGTTTATCAATCCGTGGGAGGCGTAGGTTGAAGATGGTCTCTCTCAAACAACCCTGCAACCAAATAACAAAGAGTCTCTTGTGTCCTCAACACACCCAATACAATGGTAAATTGTATAGGTGCACTAGTTAGGCGAAGAGATGGTGATACAAGTGCAATATGGATGATAGATATGAGTATTTGTAATCTGAAAAATATAAAAACAGCAAGGTAACTAATGATAAAAGTGAGCGTAAACGGTATTGCAATGCTAGGAAACAAGGCCTAGGGTTCATACTTTCACTCGTGCAAGTTCTCTCAACAATAATAACATAATTTGATCATATAACTATCCCTCAACATGCAACAAAGAGTCACTCTAATGTCACTAATAGTGGAGAACAAACAAAGAGATTATGGTAGGGTACGAAACCACCTCAAAGTTATCCTTTCTGATCGATCTATTCAAGAGTCCGTAGTAAAATAACATGAAGCTATTCTTTCCGTTTGATCTATCATAGAGTTCCTACTAGAATAACACCTTAAGATACAAATCAAGAAAAACCCTAAAGTCACCTAGATACACCAATGTCACCTCAAGTATCCATGGGTATGATTATATGATATGCATCACACAATCTCAGATTCATCTATTCAACCAACACAAAGAACTTCAAAGAGTGCCCCAAAGTTTCTACCGGAGAGTCAAAACGAAAACGTGTGTCAACCCCTATGCATAAGTTCACGAGGTCACGGAACTCGCAAGTTGATCACCAAAACATACATCAAGTGGATCACATGATATCCCATTTGTCACCACAGGTAAGCACATGCAAGACAGACATCAAGTGTTCTCAAATCCTTAAAGACTTAATCCGATAAGATAACTTCAAAGGGAAAACTCAATCCATTACAAGAGAGTAGAGGGGGAGAAACATCATAAGATCCAACTATAATAGCAAAGCTCGCGATACATCAAGATCATACCACCTCAAGAACATGAGAGAGAGAGAGAGAGAGAGAGATCAAACACATAGCTACTGGTACCCTCAGCCCCGAGGGTGAACTACTCCCTCCTCGTCATGGAGAGCGCCGGGATGATGAAGATGGCCACCGGAGAGGGATTCCCCCCTCCGGCAGGGTGCTGGAACGGGTCTAAATTGGTTTTCGGTGGCTACGGAGGCTTGCGGCGGCAGAACTCCCGATCTATTGTGTTGTCTGATGTTTTTAGGGTATGTGGACATATATAGGAGAAAGAAGTCGGTCAGGGGAGCCACGAGAGGCCCACGAGGGTGGGGACATGCCTTCCTGCCTCGTGGCTTCCTCGAAGCTTCCCTGACGTCTACTCCAAGTCTCCTAGATTTCTTCCATTCCATAAATAACTCTCCCAAAGGTTTCATTCCGTTTGGACTCCATTTGATATTCCTTTTCTTCGAAACACTGAAATAGGCAAGAAAACAGCAATTTGGGTTGGGCCTCCGGTTAATAGGTTAGTCCCAAAAATAATATAAAAGTGTTTAGTAAAGCCCATAAACATCCAAAACAGATAATATAATAGCATGAATACTTCATAAATTATAGATACGTTGGAGATGTATCACTCCCTCAGTAGCCCCTGAACCAGGCTTCAATGACGAGGTGTCCAGCGCGTAAATGGTCTTCGGCATTGCAAGGCGAGTTCCTCCTCTGAATACTTCGACACAGTCTCCGAACACAAAGATCGTGTCCGGATCTGCAAAAGAAGTTCCACACACCACTTCAAAGAATATAATATTTCACCAGTCCAATCCGTTGACAACTTTTTGCAATGTAACACTATATCACCTCCCAGTCATTATTTCGAACCTTTTTCGGCTTGCCGCTCCATATTTCGAGACGCAACTTTATTGGCATGTCTTGTCAAAGCAGAGATCGTGTCCCCCTATTGCGGGATTCTCATCAATACGAGCGTGGGTAATCCAACCACACCGTTCGCATGGCCCTTGGGAACCGGCGAGTGGGGAGGCGCTTGATATTCAACGTATTTATTAGGAGATAAGGATTCCCTTCTTTCACCCACGCCTTCTCTCTTTGCACCTACCCACTCTCGAGCTCCAGCGCCCAAGTTCTCATCCTTTCCTCCTCAAGAAAGCACTCCAACAATGTCCGGATCTGGAGCGCAAGGCAAATGGATGGCCTCCTCCGTCAAGGAGAAGGACATCACCAAGCTTCGGGAGGCCGGGTATCTGGTGAAGGTAATCGCTCATAGGCTTCCGGCCAAGGGGAAAATCGTCCCCACCCCAAAGCCCAATGAGAGGGTGGTGTTTATCCCCCATTTCATCCGCGGGTTAGGGTTTCCTCTCCACCCTTTCGTTCGTGGACTCATGTTTTATTACGGGCTAGATTTCCATGATCTAGCTCCCAACTCTTTCCTCGACATTTTGGCATTCATTGTCGTGTGTGAGGCTTTCCTCTGCATCCCACCCCACTTATGACTGTGGCTCAAAATCTTCAACGTGAAGCCGAAGGTGGTGGATGGCCAACACATGGAGTGCGAAGGAGCCATGGTGAGCAAACTGCCCAACGTCACATGGCCCAAGGGTACTTTTGTGGAGACCATCAAAGTGTGGCAGAAATGGTGGTTCCATATAACAGAGCCCCGCGACACCACCTGGGTCGCGGCCCCCGAATTCAAATCCGGATCTCCAATGCGGCTCACCTCCTGGATAGAGAAGAGCCTGAATTGGTTCTCGTCAGACGAGTTGATCGCTCTACAAACGCGCATCCAAAGCATGGTGGACAAAAACATCAAGCTCCCCAACGTCATCCAGGTGATATTAATCCGCCAGATCCTTCCATGCCAGAGCCGGACTTGCCCTTTGTGGGAATTCGATCCGGAGAAGCACCGGACCTTGGAGAGGCTCTTCGGAACCACACACGAAGATATCTTGAAGTTGCTCTTCAAGGGCAACGAGACACCGCCGAAGACGGATGAGGACCACGGGCATGATTTGGCCCATCCTGCCAGCGCGATAAGTATTTCGTGTTTGAAGGTGTATCCTCTACTTGCTTATTCAAGGAAGATACCTAAACTCCACTAGCATTTTTTCAGGTATGGACAGAGAAAGCGGAGCGGATTAAGTGTCCGGCTCTGCTGCCCGAGGAACTAGCCATCCTTCTTCTGACGAAGATGCTGGTTTCGGTGCCTTACCAGGTGCCAGAGAAGAAGGCCAAGCAAAAGGCCAAGGAGGCCCGGGGTGGCCTCCGTCGCAAAGGAGCTTTGGACAGGACGTTCGAAGACAACGATACTCCCTCCTCCACCGCCGAAGACGATGATGAGGACAAGGAGGAAAGCGGCTCTCCCCCTGAGGGGGAAAGAAGAAGAGGGCGGCCTCCACAAATCTGGAGGCAGAGGCGTCCAAGAGGGGGAAGAGCTCCCTCACGGATAACTCCACGTGGGATGTCGATAGCAGCCAAGAGCCGCGCCGCCGAAACAAGCCCCTGGCCGCATCGTGAGTACTCAAAAGACTCTGACATATTCATGTATTCAGCCTCTTCAGTTTGTAGTTTTAATGCTTTAAATAATGCGCTTGTAGTCCGGCCTACGACAGCTCCCTGTGATCCTCCTCAGGAAGTTCGTTGGATTCAAAGGCGATTGCCAGTGAGTCACCGCCGGCCGCTCAATCTCCCACAACCAGGGGCGACGACGAGGTGTTGTCCAAAAGGACCTTCCCGGGCCAAGGAGAGGTTCAGGAGGCTGTCCGGGTGGCGCCAGAGGGTGACCCTTCGGCCGTCGGACACCTGGGAGAGAGAACCCCCATGGAGATTGGCGATGGGGGCCGCGACCAGTTTGGACCCCAGCCGAATACGGTTCCGGAGACCTATACGGCTCTGGAATCCGATAAGCAACCTCCTTTGAAAGAAGGAGGTGTGCCTATTCCGCCGATGACCTCTGTCCAGCCAGAGACACCGGATAATCTGCTGGAAGTGTTGCGATGCGCTTCCATTGTGGAGGAACACCGTATCCTTATGGGTATGGTTGTTGAGAGGGTTCGGTCCATCAAGAGCATACTGACCGAGGCCTGCACCAGCCTACTGACAAGCTTTGAGGTAAGCGATGCGAGAAACAAGGTCATAGTATAGACAGTGTAGCCCCTGAGACATTGTCCGGTGTTCGGAAAGGAAAAACCGGACAGAGGATCAAGTAACTTTCGCAGGAAACTAACTAAATATGTTTTATGAACACAGGCGTCGGTGCTGGCCGCCACCTCTCATGCCGCTGAGGTCTCCGGACTAAAGCAGAGTCTGGAGTAGGCCGAAGAAGAGCTCGGCCTTGTTAAAAGGCAGTTGGAGGACAAGCAAGGTATGTGGAGACTTGCCGTATATTCGGAAAGAATAAATGATGTATATTGATTGTAGTGCCGTGATATTTGTAGGAGCGGCGACTGAGGTTGAAACCCTCAAGGAAGCTTTGGCCGAGGCCGAGGAGAGGGCGGCGACGGAACAAGCTATCCAGGAAAAGCATGGGGCCAGGGTTGGGGAGGTCCAGCAGGAGCTTCAGGATGCTTTGAAGAAATACGAGTCCTTGGAGCGTCAGCATGCGGACTGAGAGTCCGAGCTTGAGAAGGCCCGCCAAAGCGCACTAGAGGCCCGGACCAAGGCCCAAGGCTCCCTCTAGGAAATCCAGGAGGCCAGAAAGATCGCGGCGGGTAAGGCTTTTATTATGCTAAGCAAGTATGCTGAGAAGAGGTATCTCTTACTGACCCGGATTTGGAGTTCTCCAGGGGCGTTTGTGGATCTGTCGCGCAGCGTATCTAACGCTGCTGAATTCTTCCGAGCTGAAGAGGGGAGCTCGATAGAGAAGCTGTTTTGGTCGCAATACCTTGCACCAGAGCATCCGATGCCCTTGAGCGACCAGCTAAAACAGCTGGTCGAACTGCATAGGGTGGCCGAACTGGCCATGAACAACCTGATAGTCCGGATGTGGCCAGCCGAAACTATACCCAGCAGCTCCTTCGGTCTCATGAAGCGGCTAGTCAAGGCCTGCCCTCGACTTGATGCCATCAAGCGGTCGGTTTGTATCGAAGGTGCGCGGATGGCCTTCGCCCGTGTCAAGGTGCAGTGGGCGAAGATGAATGCTGCCACAGCCGTGACCGAAGGACCGCCCGTGGGCAAGGAGTACCGCATGCCCGAGCGATATTTTAGCAAAGTCCTTGAGGGATCCCGCATTGTGGCGGAGCAGTGTACGAAGGATGTAATCTTTGAATGAATACTGTTATATTGTCTCGCCATGTATTATAAAAAACAAGTTCGGCTATGTAATATAATATTTGTTTAATATTTTACCTCCCGTGCGGCCGTGTTTATGAAATTTTTAGAGTTGGCCAGTCGTCGGCTTCAGCCCCCATGTAGGTAGTACGGGGGTGTTCAGGATGGAATCTAAACACTCTTGATCCAATTTGTTTGGTCCTTGAAGGAGGTGTTTAGCGCAACGAACCAGGCAATCGGACTATGTAGCTTTATCACCCTCAATTATCCATAGGAGTTCTACAATGAAAATTGTAGGCGCAGCCCGTAGTGTCCAAACTAGGGTACTGTAATCACCTGATCGGGTAAAAGGCCGATCCATCGCATAATGCGGAAAAATCGCTAAAGATTTGAATCCTCCGAAGAGCTAACCGGCTCTCGCCGCATCATGACACTCAGCTTTCGGCTTCCTCTACTAAGGTGCTCATCTGGATAAACCAGTACACAATCGTAGTAGTTCTCCCTGTACTACCCTAGCCAATATAGCGGAACGTAAGGTAGTAAGCACAAGAGCCGGGCAACCCAATTATTGACCAAAGACATGATTCGGAGCCAATGCATATAATGCTAAATTCGGGGTGCTGAACTATATTGTAGAAAGTGTTCGGACTTTGTTGTCGTATTATGGGTCGCGATCAAGCCCCTGGCAGATTAAAGCGTACCAAAGTGTACGGTCGCAACTTTGAGAAAATCATCAAAGAAAAAAGGGCAAAAGGGTAGTAAGCCAGTGCCACAGAAGTTGGCCCGCAAATTGTTTCCATTATAGTATGATTAATACGTCAAAGTGTATTCGTACAAGTGGTGCAATAAGCAACCAGGCTATTTAACATGCCCTAACCAAGCGACAACTGCGTGTGGGTCCTGAAGGCAGGTAGAGTGATTGTTAAAGAGACCATCTAAGAATTCCCTTGTACGCCAGTGCTTCTTGCCATCTTGGTGTATCCATCCTGCCGAGAGGACCGATGATCAGGTCATCAGAGGAAACCTGCGGCAAAAGGACCTGAAAAGGAAAAAAAGGAAAAATGGAAAGTATGTGTGTCCAGGAGCGGTCGAGTTGTATTATGGATCATAAGATAGTTATGCCTCCGTATATGCCCATGGTATTTTGAGTGCGTAGTTATGTACGCGTGGTATGAATGCCGCTTCTTGGTTGGGACGGGGATGGAGGCCGAGTTGCTAGTCGTGCTCTTGATGAGATGGGCTATCCTGCTACAGAGTAGTCCGGACTCGTTTGACAGTGTCCGGGAGTTCGGCCGACGAATTAAGGTTCTACTTGAGGAGGCCGCTCTGTACTTCTGTTGCTAACGCGGCGGTGTGCTCCTCGGTACGGAGGGAGTGTTCCGTGTTCCCATTGACTGTTATGACACCACGTGGACCGGGCATCTTGAGCTTAAGATAAGAGTAGTGTGGCACCACGTTGAAGCGTTCAAATGCGGTTCGTCCGAGCAGTGCGTGATAACCGCTGTGAAAGGGGACGATATCAAATATCAGCTCTTCGCTTCGGAAATTGTCCGGAGATCCGAAGACAACCTCTAGTGTGATTGAGCCTGTACAGTGGGCCTCTACACCTGGTATGACTCCTTTAAAGGTAGTCTTTGTGGGCTTAATTCTTGATGGATTAATGCCCATTTTGCGCAGTGTATCCTGATAGAGCAGGTTCAGGCTGCTACCACCATCCATGAGGACTCGCGTGAGGTGAAATCCATCAATGATTGGGTCGAGGAACAGTGCGGCTGAACCGCCATGATGGATACTGGTCAGATGGTCCCTGTGATCAAAAGTGATCAGGCAGGAAGACCATGGGTTGAACTTTGGGCGACTGGCTCCATCGCGTAGACGTCCCTGAGCGCACACTTGTGTTCCCTCTTGGGGATGTGGGTAGCGTATACCATGTTTACCATTTTAACTTGGGGGAAAAATCTTCTGTCCCCCTGTGTTCAGTGGTCGGGGCTCCTCGTCATCGTCTTCGCTTTGCGACCCCTTCTCCTTGTTCTCGGCATTTAACTTGCCGGACTATTTAAAAACCCAACAATCTCTGTTGTTGTGATTGGCTGGTTTGTCAGGAGTGCCGTGTATCTGGCATGGGCGATTGAGTATGTGGTACAAGCTGGATGGGCCCAAATTGTTCCTTTTGAACGGCTTCTTCCGCTGGCCGGACTTGGAGCCGTTGAATCCGGCGTTGACCGCCATGTCATCGGTATTGTCACCCTTGTTTCGACGCTTGTGTCTGTTGCATCGGGGCTTGCCATTGCTATTCTTGGCTTCTGCGGTGCCAGGTTCGCTTGCCCTTTTATTTCTACGGGCTAGCCAGCTATCTTCGCCCGCGCAAAAGCGGGTCATAAGTGCCGTAAGGGCTGCCATGGACTTCGGCTTCTCTTGGCCGAGGTGTCGGGCGAGCCATTCGTCCCGGATGCTGTGTTTGAAGGCCGCCAAGGCTTCGGCATCCGGACAGTCGATGATCTGGTTCTTTTTAGTCAAGAACCTAGTCCAGAGTTTCCTGGCCGACTCTCCGGGCTGTTTAATTATGTGACTTAAGTCATCAACATCCGGAGGTCGAACATATGTACCTTGGAAGTTGTCAAGGAAGGCTTATTCCAAGTCCTCCCAGCTGCCAATGGAATTTTTGGGCAGGTTGTTCAGCCAGTGTCGGGCTGGCCCTTTGAGTTTTAGGGGGAGGTATTTAATGGCATGAAGATCATCGCCGCGGGCCATATGAATATGGAGAATGAAGTCTTCAATCCATACCGCGGGGTCTGTGGTTCCATCATATGATTCGATATTCACGGGTTTGAACCCTTCTGGGAATTCATGTTCCATGACTTCGTCAGTGAAGCAGAGAGGGTGTGCAGCACCTCTATATCGGGCCAGTTCGTGACATAGTTTGGATGGAGTCCGTGTCGGTGTCAAAACCGGCGGATCTCGGGTAGGGGGTCCCGAACTGTGCGTCTAGGCCGGATGGTAACAGGAGACAGGGGACACTTTATTTTACCCAGGTTCGGGCCCTCTTGATGGAGGTAATACCCTAATCCTGCTTGATTAATATTGATGATATGGGTAGTACAGGAGTAGATCTACCACAAGATCAAGGAGGCTAAACCCTAGAAGCTAGCCTATGGTATGATTGTTGTGTATGGAGTTGATTGCCTACGGACTACAACCCTCCGGTTTATATAGACACCGGATAGGGTTAGGGTTACACAGAGTCGGTTACAATGGTAGGAGATCTTGAATATCCGCATCGCCAAGCTTGCCTTCCACGCCAAGGAAAGTCCCATCCGGACACGGGACGAAGTCTTCAATCTTGTATCTTCATAGTCCAGGAGTCCGGCTGAAGGTATAGTCCGGCTACCCGAACACCCCCTAATCCAGGACTCCCTTAGTAACCCCTGAACCAGGCTTCAATGACGACGAGTCCGGCGCGCAAATTATCTTCGACATTGCAAGGCGGGTTCCTCCTCCAAGTCCTTCATAGAAGATTTGTAAACACCAAGAGTAGTGTCCGGTTCTGCAAAATAAGTTTCCAGATATTGCCATAGAGAGAATAATATTGACACAAATCAAATCTGCTGACATATTCCGCAGTGCGCTATCACACTACAGCCAAGTCCTTTACTCGAATCGTTTTTACTTTTCCACCTCAGCATGTTTTGTGAGGCGGTTTCCTTGGCACGTCTTGTCAAAGCAGAGATCGCGTGCCCTTTTTACGGGTTTCTCATCAATACAGATGTGGGTAACCCTAACCGCGCCATTTACCACGGCGCTTGGGAGGCAAGCGAGTTTTATTAGGCAGGTGGGGATGCACAACCGCATCCGCCCATATAAGGGGAGAAGGATCCACCTTTTTTACCTACGCCTTCTTCCTCCTTTGCCTATCCATCTCCTGCGCACTCGAGCTCCAGCGCCCAAGCCCGCACTTCCCACCTCAACCTTCTCCAGCAATGTCCGGAGCGGGAGGCAAGTGGATGGTATCCTCCGTCACGGAGGGCCACGTCAAAAAGCTAAGGAAGGCCGGATACTTATCCAAAGACATCGCGCACCGGCTTCCCGAGGAGGGGCAGGATCTTCCCACCCCAAGGCCCCATGAGAGGGTAGTATTCCTTCCCCACTTCCTCCGCGGACTAGGTTTTCCACTCCACCCATTTGTCCGGGGGCTCATGTTCTACTACGGCCTGGTTTTCCACGATCTGGCCCCGAACTTCATCCTCAATATCTCGGTGTTTATCGTCGTATGTGAGGCTTTCCTCCGCGTCCGCCCTCATTTCGGCCTCTGGCTCAAGACCTTCAACGTCAAGCCCAAGGTGGTGTGCGGCAGCCAGGCGGAGTGCGGAGGCGCCATGGCGGGCAAGATGGCCAACGTCCTATGGCTCGAGGGCTCCTTCGTGGAGACCCTAAAGGGGTGGCAATCCGGGTGGTTTTACATCACCGAGCCACGCGATCCGAAATGGACCGCAGTCCCCGAGTTCCGATCCGGACCCCCCACGCGGCTTATGTCCTGGAAAGAGACGGGCCTATCATGGGGTGACGAAAAAGAGGTGACCGGATTGCAAACATGCATCCAGTCCCTGGTAAACAAGCCAATCCGGCTGGTTAATGTAATCCAGATTATGCTCGTCCGCCGGATCCTCCCGTGCCAACAACGGGATTTTAATCTGTGGGAGTTCGTCCTGGCGCAACACCAAACCCTTAACAGGCTCTTCAACACGACGTATGAAGACGTCTGGAAGGTGCTAACCAAAGGCGCCGAGGCTCCCACATCCGCTTCCGAGGACCGCAGATACAGCTCGCAGCGTCACGCTAGCGAGGTAAGCCGTTTTCACCTTTTACAGGATGTTCGGCTTTTTCATAGTTTAACTCTATGCGGGATCTATACTCCCTTACCTTTGACAGGCGTGGCGAGCGGTATCCGGACCGATTAACTGTCCGGCTCCACTGCCCGAAGACCCAGCCCCAGCTCTACTAGTGAAGCTGCTGGCTCCGGCGCCTTATGTGGTGCCGGAAAAGAAGGCCAAGAAGAAGAAGACCACGGGGACTCGAAAGAGTACCCGCAACATGGTGTTGTCGGACTCGTCATCCGACGAGTCCGAGACGCCCTCCTTCCGTAAAAACGAGGAGGAGGAAGAAGAAAGCTCTCCCCCCCCCCAGCGGAGGGAGGAAAGAAAAGGAAGGCCGCCCCAAGGGGGAAGGCCGAGGGGTCCAAGAAGAGGAAAACCCCTCCGCCGGACTACGCCCCCGACGCCGACGAGGACGAAGAGGAGTGGCCCGAAAGAGCCAGGCGTCCGGCGAAATCGTAAGTGTTCGGATACCAGAGTAACTCATGATATTCCTTTTGTTGCACAGCTTTCCCTAATGTCGAATATAATCATGCAGCCCGCCCCGGGCCGAACTCAACGAGTCGTCGAGCGGCTCCCTGGATTCATCGGACGTGAACTCAGTTCCGCCCGTTGTCTCCCCCCCGCACTGCGGATGACGCCGAAGTGGCGTCGCAACGAGCTCCGGGGCAGGAGGAGGTGGTACTGGAGGAGCCGCAAGGCGACCTCCCGGACTCCAGGAGTAAAGGGGACAAGACCCCCCAGGGCTCCAAGTCCGGCTTTATGCCGGACACCGCGCCGGAATCTTCAACAGTTCCGGACTGCGGTAGGCAAACTCCTTCCGAGAGGAGCAAGTCTTCTGAGCCGGCAGCCTTCGTCCAACCGGAGGCGCCGGACAATCTGCTGGAGCTGCTTGAAGGCGCCTCCATCGACGAGGAGCACCATACTATTATGAGTACGGTGATCCGGAAGGTTCAGTCCGCCAAGAGCGGACTAACTGAAGCTTGCGCTAGCCTTCTAACAGGCTTTGAGGTAAGTAAAAATATGTAAAAATATTACCGCATAGACAGTAGCCCCTGATGCTCTGTTTGGCGTTCGGAAAGAAAAGCCGAATAGAGGATCTAGTAAATTTCGCAGGAGTCTAACAAAAAGAGTCAATATGCGTATGCAGGCTTCGCTGCTATCCACCGCTGCACTGACTGCGGAGGTGGGTGTCCTGAAGCAGGACCTCGAGCAGACCGAGCAAGAGCTTGGCCTTGCCAAGCGGCAGCTCGAGGAGAAAGAAGGTAAGAAATACCTTACTGAAAAGGGTGCCTATAGAGAGGCGTGATTGCAAAAAATAACAGGATTGTACTGCTTATTGTAGGGGCCACGACTGAGGTGGCGACCCTCAAACAGGCGCTGTCCGAGGCCGAGAAGAAAATGGCCGCGGAGCGCACCGAGCGAGAGAACCTTGGGGCTCAGGTCGGCGAGGTGCAGCAAGAGCTTCAGGCTCTCATGAAAAAACATGAGAGTTTGGAGCTTAAGTCGAAGACCCAAGCGTCCGAGCTCGCGGCGGCCCTTGAGGCTGCCAAGTCTGCCAAGGCCGAAGCCCAAAAGGCCCTCCAAGAGTTGGAGGAGGTGAAAAAGATAGCAGCGGGTAAGGCATTCTCTACGCAAAGCAGAAATATAAAAGTAAATTACTTGTTACTTACCCGAATCCGGAGCTCTCCAGGGGCATTCACAGATCTTCCCCGCAGCGTATCCGACACCGCCGCATTCTACCGAGCTGAAGAGGGCAGCTCGACGGAGAAGGTGTTCTGGTCTCAGTATGCTGAGGCCAGACACCCTGTGCCCTTGAGCGACCGGCTGAAACAGCTGGTCGAGCTCCACAAGGCAGCTGAACAGGCCATGAAGGCCTTCATAGTTCGGCTGTGGCCCGGAGAGGCCCTGCCTGGGAGCTACTTCGGGCTGGTGCGGCGGCTGGTGGAGGCCTGTCCAAGGCTCGAGGTCATCAAGCGGTCCGTCTGCATCGAAGGAGCCCGTAGGGCCCTTGCCCGTGCGAAGGTGCACTGGGGCAAGCTAGACGGTGAGAAGCTTGCGAGGGACGAGCCACCGCCGGGGAAGGAGCATCGCAAGCCCGAGAACTATTATAAGGATGTTCTTGCAGGTGCCCGCCTTGTGGCGGATGAATGCACCAAGGATGTAATTTTTGAATGAACTCGCTCGTGTTTATCCTATGCGCTGAAAACTTGTTCATATGCGCTAAGCAATGCTTATTGAATTTAAAATATTATTTTCTGTGCGGCCATTTATCAAAAATTGAGAGATGGCCAGTCTTCGGCTTCTGCCCCCATGCCACTAGTGCTGGGGTGTTCCGTGATAAACCTGAGCGCTCTTTTTCCCATGGTTGGGTCCTTCGAGGAGGCGCTCAGCACGACGAACCAGGCAATCGGACTATAATGCTTGAACACTCTCACTTAGCCATAGAACTTTATAATTTTAAATTTCGGCGAAGCCCCTAGTTCGGAAGACCGAGTTCGGGGCGCTATCCACGCCTTGGCTGGGGTTATCCAGCTCCTCGCTCGAAGCGGCATAAGTCTTTAGGGACTCGAAAAACCTCTCGAACAGCGACCGGTCTCTTGCCTCATCATGACAGTCAGTTTTAGCTTTCTCCACTGAGGTGCTTAACCCAGCTCAACCGGGGCACAATCGCAGTGGTTCTCCTAGTGCTACCTTAGCCGATATAGCAGAACGTAAGGCACCAAAACATAGGAGCCGGGCAAACCCAACTATTGACCCAAATCATGATTCGGAGCCGATGCATATAGTGCTATAAGTTCGGGGTGCCGCACTTGTGAAAGTGTACGGACTTCTCACACCATATTAAAGGGTACTGAAGCCCCTGGCGTACTTGCCGTACCACAGTGTACGGGTGCAATATGTCATTAATGAACATATATAAAAGAGAGGATAATGCAAAAAATAGACAAAAAGCTATGCATTGTTTATAGAGAGGCTATTTATCAAAGCCGAACGATACAAATAGTGCGGTAAGCAAAAGATATTGGACTATTCAGTATGCCCTGACCAGGGGCAGGCCGCGGAATTGTATTTAAAACAGGTATACCGCTCGTAACAGAGACCACCTGGGAGTTCCATAATGCGGCATGGCTTGTCTGCCTCCCTGGATCTTGCATCGTTTGTGCGGCAGTCGAATTGCCGAACAGGTCGTCCGAAGTATGGAGTCCTGAAAGTAAGAAAAAATTAAAAAGAGAATCCGGCAGCCCCTAGTACGTTTTAAGACGTATTTTGGGCGTGCCATTATGGTGCCCCTTCCCCTGTGCCCATGGTATTTCAAGGGCGTAGTTATGTACGCGAGGTACTGGTTTCGCTATGTTGCGAGAGCTGGGGTTGGGGCCGCATTGCTACGCTTGCTCAGAGTGTGTCAGGCGGTCCTGCTGTAGGTTACTCCGGGCGCGCTTGGCAGTGTCTGGCTTTTTAATGGCCGGACTGGAGAATTGCCTGAGAAGGCTACTTTGTACCTCCGCTGCGAGAGCCGTCGTATGCTCCTCCGTGCGGAGGGAGCATTCGGTGTTTCCGTTGACCGTAATTACTCCTCGAGGGCCTGGCATCTTGAGCTTGAGATATGCGTAGTGCGGCACCGCATTGAACTTTGCGAATGCGGTTCGTCCGAGCAGGGCGTGATAGCCACTGCGAAACGGGACTATATCGAAGATTAACTCTTCGCTTCGAAAATTGTCCGGGGATCCGAAGACCACGTCAAGTGTTACTGAGCCTGTACAGTTGGCTTCTACACCTGGTATAATGCCTTTAAAGGTCGTTCTTGTGGGTTTAATCCTTGAGGGATCTATGCCCATTTTCCGCACTGTATCCTTATAAAGTAGGTTCAGGCTACTGCCGCCGTCCATGAGGACTCTTGTGAGATGAAATCCATCGATGATTGGGTCGAGAACCAATACGGCGAAGCCGCCATGACGGATGCTAGTGGGATGGTCCCTTCGATCAAAAGTGATTGGGCAGGAGGACCATGGGTTGAACTTTGGGGCGACTGGCTCCATCGCGTATATGTCCCGTAGCGCACGCTTCCGCTCCCGCTTGGGAATGTGGGTTGCGTATATCATGTTCACCATCTGCACTCGTGGGGGAAAGCCCTTCTGTCCATTGTTGTTTGGCGGCTTGGGCTCCTCGTCGTCGCTGTGCAGCCCCTTGTCTCTATTTTCGGCCCTTAACTTGCCTGCCTGCTTGAACACCCAACAATCCCTGTTAGTGCGATTGGCTGGCCTTTCGGGGGTGCCATGTATCTGGCACAAGCGATCGAGTATTCGGTCCAAACTGGACGGGCCCTGAGTATTCTTTTTGAATGGCTTTTTCCGCTGACTGGATTTATAGCCTTTGAATCCAGCATTGACTGCCGTGTCTTCATTGATGTCGCTGTTAACATGGAGTTTTTGCTTATTCCGACGTCTCCTGCCATTTTTGTCCTTGGTATCCGAATTACCAGGGTTCTTTGATAAGTTGTTACTGCGAGCTAGCCAGCTGTCTTCTCCCGCGCAAAAGCGAGTCATGAGTGTCGTGAGGGCTGCCATGGATTTTGGCTTTTCCTGTCCTAGGTGCCGGGCAAGCCACTCGTCGCAGATGTTATGCTTGAAGGCTGCTAGGGCCTCTGCGTCTGGACAGTCGTCTATCTGGTTTTTCTTTGTTAGGAACCGTGTCCAGAATTGTCTGGCCGATTCTTTTGGCTGCTGAATTATGTGGCTTAAGTCGTCGGCATCCAGCGGTCGCACGTAAGTGCCCTGGAAGTTGTCGAGGAATGCGGCTTCCAGGTCCTCCCAAGAACCGAATGAGTCTGTTGGCAGGCTGTTAAGCCAATGCCGGGCCGGTCCTTTAAGTTTGAGCGGGAGGTATTTGATGGTGTGTAGATCATCGCCGTGTGCCATGTGGATGTGAAGGAGGTAATCCTCAATCCATACCGCCGGGTCTGTTGTGCCATCGTATGATTCGATGTTTACGGGTTTGAAACCCTCTGGGATTTTATGATCCATTACTTCATTCGTGAAGCATAGCGGGTGTGCGGCGCCCCTGTACTGGGCTATATCACGACGCAGCTCGGAAGAGCTATGTCTGTTGTGTTCGGCCCGGCCGGATTTGCTGTATCCAGAGTGAAGATCATTGTCGCATGCCGTAGGGCGCCTTCGCGATCCGTAGATCGATCTTGTTTGTCTTGCCTTATCCTCCAGTATGTCTCGCAGGTCGGGCGCATTTTCCCGTGCCTTAGTTGAGCGGCGTCAGGGCATGGCTTGGGTGGAGGGCCGACAGCCTCTCTGTCGCGACCGCGAGGTGGCCGGTCTGCCATGTCATGCGTTGGTGATGTAGGTGCTTCCTCCTCTGATCGAGGTAGCGGCCTGCGCTTCGGGTAACTCTTGGAGCGGCGTTCGAGTTCATACTCTTTGGCCGCAAGGTCTTCAGTCCATCTGTCAGCTAGCAATTCTTGGGCAGCTCTAAGCTGTTGTTGCTTTTTCTTGAGGCTGCTTGCCATAGCTAAAAGCCTGCGTTTAAAACGCTCTTGTTCGGCGGGGTCTGATGGTATGACAACTTCGTCGTCATCGAGGCTAGCCTCGTCTTCGGAGGGAGGCGTATAGTTATCATCCTTGACCTCTCGGTCTGCCACTCTTTCATGAGGGCTGGCTTCTCCATCTTCCTGTGCCGAATTTTGCTGAGGTGGGTGTTCTTCGGCGCTATCCGGGGTAGTATTATCTCCCGTGATGGAATCACCGTTTTTGCTTTGGCAGGATTTAGAGCGGCGCCGCTGATGCCGGCGCTTTTGCTGTTTCTTGGGGGCGTCATCCCCCATTGTTCCATCGCCATCTCCATCTTTTGGAGTATCCACCATATATATGTCATATGACGAGGTGGCCTTCTAGCGCCCTACAGGTGCTGGTTCTTGTTCGTCTCCTGCATCGTCGTCCATGCCGTCGATGTCTTCGGAGTCGAAGTCAAGCGTGTCGGTTAAGTCGTCGACAGTGGCTACGAAGTGGGTGGTGGGTGGGCTTTGAATTTTTTTCGTCACCCGTGTCCCAACCTTGCTGACTGTAGTCCGGCCAGGGCTCTCCTAATAAAGAGAGAGACTTTAGAGAATTCAGGATGTCGCCGAAGGGCGAGTGCTGAAAGATGTCTGCGGCGGTGAACTCCATGATCGGCGCCCAATCGGATTCGATCGGCAGGGGCGCGGGGGGCTCGGAGCTCGGAGAGGAATCCGGATCCTCGGAGTCACGGGCCATGCGGAGTGCGGGGCTGGAGTTCGGCTCAATCGCCTCTGAGATCACAACCCCTGAGGCAGCGTCCAACCGCTGATCCTCGATCGGTGCAGTAGGCTCCGAATCAATGGTCCGAACCGATGCGTGTGCGGCCTCCAAGGCATTGTTCGGTGGCACGGTTATATCATGCCCATCGAGACAGTGCGGGGCGCTTTGCTGTGGCTCGAATCCGTCGAAGATCAAGTCCCCGCGGATGTCAGCCGTGTAGTTTAGGCTTCCAAACCTGACCTGATGGCCAGGGGCGTAGCTTTCGATCTGCTCAAGGTGGCCAAGCGAATTGGCCCGCAGTGCAAAGCCGCCGAAGACGAAGATCTGTCCGGGGAGAAAAGTCTCACCCTGGACTGCATCGTTGTTGATGATCGAAGGAGCCATCGGGCCTAAAAGCGGCGACACAGAGGAGCCCTCAATGAAAGCACCAATGTCGGTGTCAAAACCGGCGGATCTCGGGTAGGGGGTCCCGAACTGTGCGTCTAGGCCGGATGGTAACAGGAGACAGGGGACACTTTATTTTACCCAGGTTCGGGCCCTCTCGATGGAGGTAATACCCTACTCCTGCTTGATTAATATTGATGATATGGGTAGTACAAGAGTAGATCTACCACGAGATCAAGGAGGCTAAATCCTAGAAGCTAGCCTATGGTATGATTGTTGTGTATGGAGTTGATTGCCTACGGACTACAACCCTCCGGTTTATATAGACACCGGATAGGGTTAGGGTTACACAGAGTCGGTTACAATGGTAGGAGATCTTGAATATCCGCATCGCCAAGCTTGCCTTCCACGCCAAGGAAAGTCCCATCCGGACACGGGACGAAGTCTTCAATCTTGTATCTTCATAGTCCAGGAGTCCGGCTGAAGGTATAGTCCGGCTACCCGAACACCCCCTAATCCAGGACTCCCTCAGTCCGTCTGCGGCTTTCGGCTCAGAGGTAATTGTACTTGCCATGTTCGGCTTGGTAGCCCTCGTCGCACGTCGAGGTATGCCCCCATGATCCGTAGATCGATCTGGCCGGACCTGTTTTATTTTTCAGGCCCTGCCGGAGATCATACGTGTATCCCTGAGCGGTTTTGTCTCTGCCTTTACGGCGAGGTAGGGCTGGCTGGTGTTCGGCTTGTGTTGTCGCTTTGTCCAGGCCACGTGGCGGTCGGTCAGCCGCATTGTGCACTGATGGCACGGGCTCCAGCGCCTTATCATCGAATTGAGGTAGTAATTTGTGCTTCGGGTAACTTTTGAGTGGTCGCTTGAGGCCGTATTCTTCGGCTTCTAGGACATTAGTCCATCTATCATTGTGCAGATCTTGATCAGCTTGAAGCTGTTGCTGCTTCTTTTTCAAGCTCCTTGCAGTGGCTATCAGTCGGCGCTTGAAGCGCTCCTGCTCGAGAGGCTCCTCAGGCATGATGAAATCCTCGGTGCCGAGGCTTGCCTCATCTTCGGAGAGTGGAATGTAATTACTGTCCTCCGAGTCTTTGTGTACGGCCTGTTCATCAGGGATGACTCGCCCATCTTCCCGCTCGTCCTGTTCGGAAGTTGGCTGAACGGGGTCTTCATTGTCTTCGGCACCGTCTGGAGTGTTATCTTCTCCTGTGCCGGTGTTGCTGTCTTTGATGCAGCGTGACTTAGAGCGGCGCCACTGACGCTGGCGCTTTGGTTGTATCTCGGGAGGTTTATCCTCAACCGGATCTTCCTTGTAATCGCCACTATTCTATTTTGGTGCACCCACCATGTATACGTCATACGAGGAAGTGGCCGTCCAACGTCTGGTAAACGGCGGGTCTTGGGCCTCTTCTTCTCTGGCATCGTCATCCATACCATCAATGTCGTCGGAGCCGTAATTGAGCATGTCAATTAGGTCTTCGACAGTGGCTATCAGGTGGGCGGGGGTGGGGCGCGAAATTTTCTGTCGTCAGCTTCCAGTTCGAACCGGATATAATTCGGTTGTGAGTCCCCCGCTAGGGAGAGTGTTTTTAATGAGTTTAGCATATCGCCTAAAGTTGAGTGCCGGAAGATGTCCGCGAAGCTGAATTCAACGATCGACGCCCGGTCAAGATCGTCGTGCGCGGACGTGCATGCTTCGGAACCTATAGCCGGAAACGTGTCTGAGTTTCTGGCAACACAGATCTTACTTGAGGTTGGGTCTGTGTGCGGCTCCAATGCCGTTGAGTCTGTGGCCTTCGTGGCAGGGTTGAGCCTCCCATCCTCGGATGGCGTGACCTACTACGGATCTAGAGCCGAAGCAGTTGCAGGTTATATATCCTAGGTGTAGTTCAATGAGAGATTTAAGCCATGTTCATCATGGTGACAGGGAGCGGCTACCGCTGCGGTCTAGAATCCGTCGAAGATCAAGTCTCTGTGGATGTCCGCGACGTAGTTCAAGCTTCCAAATCTGACCTGATGGCCAGGGGCGTAGCTATCAATCTGCTCTAGATGGCCAAGCGAGTTGGCCCGCAGTGCAAAGCCGCCAAACATGAAGATCTGTCTGGGAGCAAGGTTTCTCCCTGGACAATGTTGTTGTGGATGATTGACGGGGCCATTGAACGTTTTGGCGACGACACATCGGAACTCTCAATGAAAGCACCAATGTCGGTGTCAAAACCGGTGGGTCTCGGGTAGGGGGTCCCGAACTATGTGTCTGAGGTTGATGGTAATAGGAGACAGGGAACACAATGTTTACCCAGGTTCGGGCCCTCTCGATGGAGGTAAAACCCTACGTCCTGCTAGATTAATATTGATGAGTATGGGTGTTATAAGAATTGATCTACCATGAGATCATAATGGCTAAAACCCTAGAAGTCTAGCCTATCTGATTGTGATTGTCCTTATGGACTAAGCCCTCCAGTTTATATATACACCGGAGGGGACTAAGGTTATACAAAGTCGGTTACATAGAAAGGAAATAGTATATCCAGCCGCCTGGCATGCCATCCACGCAAAGAAGAGTCCTATCCGGACACGGGAGAAAGTCTTCCATCTTGTATCTTCATGGCCCAATAGTCCGGACGCTCGAGGACCCCTTAGTCCAGGACTCCCTCAGTGGCATCCCAAGCAACGTTGGACAAGGTCCTGTGCATCTGCTCGGGCCGTCGGCTAGAGGAAACCGGTACAGAAGGCCTTGCTTACAAGAGCCCGGGCTGCAGCGTGGTGACCGCCAAGACCAGCATGGATTTCGGCCAAGAGTTGTCGTCCTTCTTCTTCGGAGATACATCTTTGAAGTACTCCAGTAGTACTCTTCTTGTAGAGCTCTCCTTCATGAACCTTGTAGGCTTTCGAGCGCCGAACGATGCATCGAGCCTCATTCTGGTCCTCAGGGAGCTCTCGCCTATTAAGGTAGGCCAAGAAGGGTTCGGTCCATGGGGCAATTACTGCCATTATTAGGTGGGCCGATGGTGTTGTTTCGGTGGCTGAGCCCCCGATGATATCGGAGTTGTGTTCGAATTCTTGGGGTATAACCAGATCCGGACTAGTGTTGCCGCTCTCTTCCTGCCACACCACGAATGGCTTGGAGAGCCTTTCCAAAAAGATGTTAGGCGGGACGGGGTCATGCTTGGCGCCTATGCGAGCAAGGACGTCCGCCGCTTGATTACTTTCTTGAGACACATGATGAAACTCGAGTCCATCGAACTGAGCTGATATTTTGAGTACGGCGTTACGATAGGCCGCCATCTTCGGATCTTTAGCATCGAAGTCTCCGTTTATTTGGGATATTGCGAGGTTTGAATCCCCGCGCACCTCCAGGCGTTGTATGCCCATAAAGATAGCCATCCGAAGACCATGCAATAAGGCCTCGTATTCGGCTACGTTATTGGAGTCTGTGTATAATATTTGGAGTACATACTGGACTGTGTCTCCTGTGGGGGGACGTTAGTACAACGCCTGCTCCTAAACCGGCCAGCATTTAGAGCCATCGAAGTGCATGACCCAGCTGGAATATGTACCGTACTCTTTAGGGAGTTCGGCCTCTGTCCATTCGGTGACGAAATCAGCCAAGACTTGGGATTTAATGGCCCGGCATGGTTTGTATGTGATGTTAAATGGCAAGAGCTCAATGGCCCACTTGGCAATCCAGCACGTAGCGTCGCAGTTGTTTATTATTTCATTGAGTGGTACTTCGGAAACCACCGTGATCAGGCACTCTTGCAAGTAGTGTCGTAGCTTCCGGGATGCCATGAAGACTACATATGCTATCTTTTGGTAATGAGGGTGCCGGGATTTGCATCGTGTGAGGACAATGGATATGTAGTATACTAGTTTCTGAAGTGGGAATTTATGTCCGTCCTCCTCTCGTTCGACGACGAGCACCGCACTCACCACCTGGTGTGTTGCAAAGATGTATAATAAACATGGGTTCACCGATGTTCGGTGCGGCCAAGACTGGGTTGCTCGCTAAAAAAGCTTTTATTTCTTCCAGTCCGGCCATTTCCGCTTCCATCCACTCGAAGTGGTCGGTGCATCAGAGTAGGCGGTATAGTGGTAATGCTTTTTCTCCTAATCTAGAGATAAAGTGGCTTAAAGCTGCCATGCATCTGGCTAGTTTTTCGACCTATTTAAGGTCTGTTGGTGTAGCTAATTGTGACAAGGCTCGGATTTTGGCTGGGTTTGCCTCAATTCCTCTATTGAAAACGATGAATCCCAACATTTTTCCGGCGGGAACGCCGAGTACGCACTTTTTCGGATTGAGCCTGATGTCATATGCATGGAGGTTGTCGAATGTGAGATGTAGGTCGTCTACTAGTGACTCTACGTGCTTAGTTTTGATGACGACGTCATCCACATATGCTTCGACCGTTTTGCCGATTTGTTTCTCCAGGCATGTTTGAATCATGCGTTGGTAGGTGGCGCCGGTGTTTTTTAGTCCGAAGGGCATATTGTTGAAGCAGACAGGCCCGTATGGGGTAATGAACGCTGTTGCGGCTTGATCAGATTCCTTCATTTTGATTTGATGGTATCCAGAGTATGGTCGAGGAAACACAGTGAGTCGTGTCCTACGGTAGCATCGATGATCTGATCGATGCGGGGGAGGGGGAAGGGATCCTTGGGGCAGGCCTTGTTGAGGTCTTTGAAATCGACGCACAGGCGCCAGGATTTATCCTTCTTTGGTACCATCACCAGGTTTGCTAGCAAGTCCGGATGTTGTACTTCTCTGATGAACCCAGCCTCAATTAACTTGGCTAGTTCCTCCCCCATAGCTTGTCATTTGGGTTCGGAAAAGCGCCGCAGTGTTTGCTTGACCGGCTTGTATCCCTTCAACATATTGAGGCTATGTTCGGCCAACCTGCGTGGGATTCCTGGCATGTCAGAAGGGTGCCAGGCGAATATGTCCCGGTTCTCGCGCAGGAACGCGCGTAATGAGGCGTCGACTGTAGGGTCCAGCTGTGCCCTGATGGAGGCTGTCTTCTTGGGATTCGTCGGGTGAACTTTAAATTTGAGTATTTCATCTCCTGGTTTGAAGGGGGTGGACTTGGGGCGCTTATCGAAGATTACATTGTCCCTGTCCATCGTGGAGCGTAGTGCGATCAATTCTTCGGCTGCAAGGGCCTCGGATAGTGCCTCGAGGGCCAGAGATGTGGTTTTGTTTTCGGCGCGGAGTGCTATGTCCGGATCACTGGCAAGAGAGATAATACCGTTGGGCCCGGGCATCTTGAGCTTCATGTACCCGCAATGAGGTATGGCTTGAAAGCGCGTGAATGCGTCCCGCCCTAACAGGACATGATATCCACTGTTGAAAGGGGCCACTTGGAAGGTTATCTCTTTGGACCGATATTTCTCCGGTGTGTCGAATACCACGTGGAGTTTAATTTTTCTGGCTCATCTTGCTTCCCGACTGGGGATGATTCCTCGAAAGGTCGTATCACTTTGCTCGTTGCGGCTTCTGTCTATTTGCATTTTACTAAGTGTATCCTCGCAAATGAGGTTTAATCCGTTGCCGCCGTCCATTCGCACTTTAGTGAGTCGGAAGCCAACCACAATGGGGTTGAGGACCAAGGCGGCCGGTGCCTGGACTGAACAGAATCTCGGTTCGTCGTTGGCATTAAAAGTTATTGTTGTATCGCTCCAGTGATTTATTGCTGGGACTTGGCAGACTTCGGCGAGGTCACGGAGTGTTCTCTTACGCCGATTGTTTGAAGCGAAAGTCTCGAAGACCGTCAATACTCTGAGGTCGTCGGCTTCCGGAGGGTGTGGCTCTGAGGTATTTTTGGTGAGGATGTCCTCACCGCTCTTGGCTACTTGCCGGAGAATCCAACATGCTCTAAGGCTGTGGTTTGGTTCGGTATCCGGTGTCGCGTGTATTTTGCATGGCCTATCAAGCCATCCTTCAAGAACGGTGCCACGTCCCGTAATGGGTTTAATTTTCTTGCCTACGGGGTCGGGTGCTCCGCGAGGGTACATCCTTTTTGCCCGCCAGGGAGGTGGAATGAAGGTCGGGGGGTTCCCGGTGAGTTATCTGAGTTTTCCAGGCGCTTTCCATTGCACAGTACTTCTGCATTATGGTTGCCACATCAGCGAAGTGCAGTATGCTACGGAGGTTGAGGGTGTTGAGGATTCTTTTGTCCGTGCAATTATTGCGGAATGCTGAAATCGCGTCCTCGTCACGGCAATCTTTAACCTTGTCCTTGACAAGGAGGAATCTAGCCCAGAAGTGGTGGACTGTTTGCTAAGGCTGCTGCCGTATGTACATGAGGTTGCATATATCCCGGGGGGCGGGATTGCTTGGCGAATATTGTTTGTGGTGGGTGGGTGGCGTTAAATCCAAACCCTGACCCAGAGTTTGAAGAACTTCCGAGTTTATTAGTTTGGGATCTGATGACCCACAAGTATAGGGGATCTATCATAGTCCTTTCGATAAGTAAGAGTGTTGAACCCAACGAGGAGTAGAAGGAAATGATAAGCGGTTTCTCGCAAGGTATTCTCTGCAAGTACTGAAATAAGTGGTAACAGATAGTTTTGTGATAGGATAATTTGTAATGAGCAACAAGTAACAAAAGTAAATAAAATGCAGCAAGGTGGCCCAATCCTTTTTGTAGCAAAGGACAAGCCTGGACAAACTCTTATATAGAGAAAAGCGCTCCCGAGGACACATGGGAATATCATCAAGCTAGTTTTCATCACGTTCACATGATTCCCGATCGGTACTTTGATAATTTCGTATGTGGGTGGACCGGTGCTTGGGTATTGTCCTTACTTGGACAAGCATCCCACTTACGATTAACCTCTATTGCAAGCATCCGCAACTACAACAAAAGTATTAAGGTAAACCTAACCATAGCATGAAACATATGGATCCAAATCAGCCCCTTATGAAGCAATGCATAAACTAGGGTTTAAGCTTCTGTCACTCTAGCAACCCATCATCTACTTATTACTTCCCAATGCCTTCCTCAAGGCCCAAATAATGGTGAAGTGTTATGTAGTCGACGTTCACATAACACCACTAGAGGAGACACAACATACATCTCATCAAAATATCGAACGAAGACCAAATTCACATGACTACTAATAGCAAGACTTCTCCCATGTCCCCAGGAACAAACGTAACTACTCACAAAGCATATTCGTGTTCATAATCAGAGGAGTATTAATATGCATATAGGATCTGAACATATGATCTTCCACCAAATAAACCAACTAGCATCAACTACAAGGAATAATTAACACTACTAGCAACCCACGGGTACCAATCCCGGACTTGGAGACAAGAATTGGATACAAGAGATGAACTAGGGTTTTGAGAGGAGATGGTGCTGGTGAATATGTTGATGGAGATTGCCCTCTCCGATGAGAGGAGCATTGGTGATGATGATGGCGATGATTCCCCCCCCCCCCCGGAGGGAAGTTTCCCCGGCAGAACAGCTCCGCTAGAGCCCTAGATTGGTTCTGCCAAGGTTCCGCCTCGTGGCGGCGGAGTTTCGTCCGAGAAGATGGCTTATGATTATTTTCCCATCGAAAGACTTCATATAGCAGAAGATGGTCATCGAAGGGCCACCAGGGGGCCCACGAGGTAGGGGGCGCGCCCAGGGGGTAGGGCGCGCCCCCACCCTCGTGGGCAGGGTGTGGCCTCCCTGGTGAACTTCTTGCGCTCAATATTTACTATATATTCTGAAATTAACTTCCGTGAAGTTTCAGGACTTTTGGAGCTGTGCAGAATAGGTCTCTAATATTTGCTCCTTTTTCAGCCCAGAATCCCAGCTCCGGCATTCTCCCTCTTTATGTAAACCTTGTAAAATAAGAGAGAATAGGCATAAGTATTGTGACATAATGTGTAATAACAACCCATAATGCAATAAATATTGATATAAAAGCATGATGCAAAATGGACGTATCAACTCCCCCAAGCTTAGACCTCGCTTGTCCTCAAGCGAAAGCCGAAATCGAAAAATATGTCCACATGTTTAGAGATAGAGGTGTCGATAAAAGTAAAATACGGACATGAGGGCATCATGATCATTCTTCGAACAGCAACTTATATAATTCTTGTCATATAATTTCTTATGCTAGAGTAATAATTCAATCACAATCTCAAGTATGAATCTTAAACTTCATTGAAAACTAATAAACTATAATCTCAGTCATTGAAGCAATTGTAATTTATCATAACACAGGAAAGAGTCAATGTATAAGAGCTTTTCAGCAAGTCCACCTAGTCAACTATCATATAGTCTTTCACTATTTCTGACACTCACGCAATACTATGAGTATGGAGTTTTATTTGGACACAGAGAGAGATAGGGGCTTATAGTTTTGCCTCCCAACATTTTACCTCAAGGGTAATGTCAATAGTAATAGTTCATGAAAACTCACATCCAATTAGCCATATATACCAGGATCTTTCCAACATATTGTGCTTGCCAAAGGATAAAGTGTAAAAAGTAAGGGTGAAGATCACCATAACTCTTATGCAAGGTAGGGGATAAAAGTAAAAGATAGGCCCTTCGCAGAGGGAAGCAGAGGTTGTCATGCACTTTTATGGTTGGATGCACAAAATCTTAATGCGAAAGAACGTCATTTTATATTGCCACTTGTGATATGGACCTTTATTATGCAGTCCGTCGCTTTTATTTCTTCCATATCACATGATCGTATAAAGTTTATTTTCTCCCACACTAATAAGTCATACATATTTAGAGAGCAATTTTTATTGCTTGCACCGATGACAACTTACTTGGAGGATCTTACTCAATCCATAGGTAGGTATGGTGGACTCTCATGGCAAAACTGGTTTAAGGGTATTTGGAAGCACAAGTAGTATCTCTACTTGGTGCGATGAATTTGGCTAGCATGAGAGGGAAAGGCAAGCTCAACCATGTTGGATGATCCATGACAATATAATTTATCTTAGATGTAAGAAAACATAACCCATTACTTTGTCTTCCTTGTCCAAAGTCAACTCTTTAGCATGTCATATTTTAATGAGTGCTCACAATCATAAAAGATGTCCAAGATAGTATATTTATATGTGAAGACCTCTCTTTCTTTATTACTTCCTATTAATTGCAACGATGACCAAAACAATGTTTGTCAGCTCTCAACAACTTTTATTCATCATACTCTTTCTATGTGAGCTCATTACTCTCCATGAGATCCATATGATCTCTTTGTTTCTTTTTATTTCTTTCTCTTTTCTTTTATTCACTTAAGATCATGGCAAAAGAATCAAGCCCTTGACTCAACACTAATCTTTATTATATATAGCTCACAGACTCGATTACAAAAAAGGATCATAAAGCAAAACTCACAACTAGATCATACTAAAAACCTTTATTCTACTAGATCAAGATATTACCAAAAGGATCGAACTAAGAAAAACGGTAAAGATAAAAGTGATGGTGATACGATACCGGGGCACTCCCCCAAGCTTGGTAGTTGCTAGGGGGAGTGCCCATACCCAGGTGATTATGTCTCTCTTTTCGGGGCTGGTGATGTGATGTTCTTGGTGATGATGCCCCTCAGGATACGATTCTCGTCCTCGAGCTTATTGGCTTGCTGCTTGAGGTCCATTATTTCTTTTCGGAGTTTTCCTGTAACAGCCAAAGCTCCCTGCACCCAAGGGTGCTGCATAGCTGCGGGAGAACCCGTGACACTCTTTTTCATATTCTCATAAGAAATAAATCTAACATTGGAAGGGATAACCGAGTTTGGAATAGCCGAGCTTTGTAGCTCTCCCATTGTGAATCCAGCTCGGAAGCGGGAAGTGACTTCTTGATCCTCTTCCATGCCATCTATCCTCTTCAATTTGGCCTCCATCTCTTCCTTTGTTGCTGGCCAAAAGAGGACAACATTGTTGTTTGTCATTGATCTCGATGCCGGGTGAGACACCCGGCTCTCCCCGACTGACTCTTGCAAAGACATCTTGCTCTAATCTGTAGCAGCAACAGCTCGAAACACAAACATAGGATTTTTGCGTGATACGGGAGTCAAAAACTTCGGGAGATTATATAATGAATTTTTACCGACCAAAATACGTGTTGTGTAAGAAAACAGAGTCCGGAAAGCGCACGAGGTGCCCACGAGGTAGGGGGCGCGCCCTCCACCCTCGTGGAGGCCTCGTGTCCTTCCCAGACTACTACTTATTTTTCTAAATATTCCAAAACGGAGAAATATTGCCTTAAAAACTGTTTTGGAGTCGGTTTACTTACCGTACCACATACATATTCCTTTTCGGAGTCTGGAACATTCCGGAAAGTGTCCCTTATGTATTCCTCCGGGGTTACGGTTTCAATAACATTGGTTTCAACATTTATGGGATTACCTGAGATACAATGTTTGATTCTTTGACCGTTCACCACCTTCGGATTCCGAAATGATAGACCTCCTCGATAACGTAAGGACCTTCCCATTTAGAGAGAAGTTTTCCTGCAAAAAATCTTAAACGAGAGTTGTATAGCAATACATAATCACCTACATTAAAATCACGCTTTTGTATCCTTTTATCATGCCATCTTTTAACTTTTCCTTTAAACAACTTGGCATTTTCATAGGCTTGGGTTCTCCATTCATCAAGTGAGCTAATATCAAATAACCTCTTCTCACCGGCAAGTTTAAAATGATAATTGAGCTCTTTAATAGCCCAATATGCCCTTTGTTCTAGTTCGAGAGGTAAGTGACATGCTTTTCCATAAACCATTTTATACGGAGACATACCCATAGGATTTTTATATGCAGTTCTATAGGCCCATAACGCATCATCAAGTTTCTTGGACCAATTCTTTCTAGACCTATTAATAGTCTTTTGCAAAATTAATTTGAGCTCTCTATTACTCAATTCTACTTAACCACTAGACTGAGGGTGATAAGGAGATGCAATTCTATGATTAACATCATATTTAGCAAGCATTTTACGGAAAGCACCATGAATAAAATGTGAACCACCATCAGTCATTAAATATCTAGGGACTCCAAACCTTGGAAAAATAACTTCTTTAAGCATTTTAATAGAAGTGTTATGATCAGCGCTACTAGTTGGAATAGCTTCTACCCACTTAGTAACGTAATCAACAGCAACTAAAATATGTGTATATCCATTAGAGGAAGGAAATGGTCCCATATAGTCAAAGCCCCAAACATCAAATGGTTCAATAACGAGTGAATAGTTCATAGGCATTTCTTGACATCTACTAATATTACTAATTCTTTGACATTCATCACAAGACAAGGCAAACTTACGGGCATCCTTGAAGAGAGTAGGCCAATAGAAACCGGATTGCAATACCTTATGTGCAGTTCTATCTCCAGCGTGGTGTCCTCCATAAGCTTCAGAGTGACACTTGTGTAAGATTTGTTCCTGTTAATGCTCAGGTACACAATGTCTAATAACACCATCTACTCCTTCTTTATAAAGATGTGGGTCATCCCAAAAGTAATGCCTCAAATCATAGAAGAACTTTTTCTTTTGCTGGTATGTGAAACTAGGTGGTATGAATTTGGCAACATGTAATTAGCATAATCAGCATACCATGGAGCAGTATGAGAAGCATTTATGACATTTAGTTGCTCATCAGGAAAGCTATCACCAATAAGTAGTGGGTCATCAAGCACATTTTCTAACCTAGACAAGTTGTCTACAACGGGGTTCTCAGCTCCCTTTCTATCAACAATATGCAAATCAAATTCTTGTAGCAAGAGAACCCATCTAATAAGTCTAGGTTTAGCATATTTCTTTTCCATAAGATATTTAATAGCAGCATGATCAGTGTGAATAGTTACTTTAGAATCAACAATATAAGGTCTGAACTTATCACAAGCAAATACAACTGCTAAGAATTCTTTTTCAGTAGTAGCATAATTTCTTTGAGCATTGTCTAGGGTTTTACTAGCATCTTGAATAACGTTTAATTTCTTATCAACTCTTTGCCCTAGAACATCACCTACAGCATAATCACTAGGATCACACATAATTTCAAAGGGTAAATTCCAATCAGGTGGCTGAACAATAGGTGCAGAGATCAATGCTTTCTTAAGTATTTCAAATGCTTCTACACAATCATCATAAAAAACAAATGGTATATCTTTTTTGTAATAAATTAGTCAGAGGCCGAGAAATTTTTGAGAAGTCCTTAATGAACCTCCTATAAAATCCGGCGTGACCAAGGAAACTCCTTATACCTTTGATGTCCTTGGGACATGGCATCTTTTCAATAACATCAACCTTGGCTTTATCAACTTCAATACCTCTTTCAGAAACCTTATGCCCCAAGACAATACCTTCATTAACCATAAAGTGGCACTTTTCCCAATTCAAAACAAGATTAGTTTCTTCACATCTCTGCAAAACTCGATCAAGGTTGCTCAAGCAATCATCAAAAGAAGATCCATAGACGGAAAAGTCGTCCATGAAAACCTCACAAATCTTTTCACAAAAGTCAGAGAATATAGCCATCATGCATCTTTGAAAGGTAGTAGGTGCATTACATAAACCGAAAGGCATACGTCTATAAGAAAAAGTACCAAAAGGGCAAGTAAAAGTAGTCTTTGATTGATCCTTGGCTGACACAGGTATTTGAGAGAAACCAGAATAACCATCTAGAAAGCAAAAATGTGCATGTTTGGATAATCTTTCTAGCATTTGATTGATAAAAGGTAAGGGGTAATGATCCTTTTTAGTGGCCTTATTTAATTTGCGGAAATCAATTACCATCCTATAACCTGTAATAATTCTTTAAGGAATCAATTCATCTTTATCATTAGGAACAACAGTAATACCTCCCTTCTTAGGGACACAATGGACAGGACTTACCCACTGACTATCAGCAACAGGATAGATTATACCTGCCTCAAGGAGCTTTAGTATTTCCTTTCTTACCACTTCTTTCATTTTAGGATTCAGCCGTCGTTGATGATCACGAACTGGTTTAGCATCTTCTTCCAAATTTATTTTATGTTGACATAGAGTGGGACTAATGCCCTTAAGATCATCAAGAGTATACCCAATAGCAGCATGGTGCTTCTTCAGAGTTTTTAATAATCTCTCTTCCTCATGCTCTGAAAGGTTAGCACTAATAATAACAGGATATATCCTTTTCTCATCAAGATAAGAATATTTAAGAGTATCAGGCAACGGTTTAAGCTCCATCACGAGATCAGCCTTGGGTGGAGGAGGATCCCCTAGGATTTCAACAGGCAAATTGTTTTTTAGAATAGGTTCCTGTTTAAAGAATACTTCATCTATTTCCCTTCTTTCATTCATAAACATATCATTTTCATGGTCTAGCAAATATTGTTCTAAAGGATCACTAGGAGGTACGGCAATAGAAGCAAGACCAATAATTTCATCTTTACTAGGCAATTCTTCTTCACGGTGTTGTCTACTAAATTTAGAAAAGTTAAATTCATGAGACATCTCATCTAAACCAATAGTAACAACATCCTTTTTGCTATCTATCTTAGCATTAACAGTGTTTAAGAAGGGTCTACCAAATATAATAGACAAAAGCTATCTTGTGGGGAACCAAGAACAAGAAAATCAGCAGGATATTTAGTTTTCCCACACAAGACTTCAACATCTCTAACAATTCCCATTGGTGAAATAGTATCTCTATTGGCAAGTTTAATTGTGACATCAATATCTTCTAACTCAACAGGTGCAATATCATGCATAATTTATCTATATAGGTCAATAGGTATTGCACTAGCACTGGCACCCATATCACATAAGCCATGATAACAGTGATCTCCTATTTTAACAGAAATAACAGGCATGCCTACCACAAGTCTAGGTTTATCTTTAGCACAAGGTTTAGCAATTCTAGCAGTTTCATCACAGAAATAAATAACATGCCCATCAATATTATCAGACAAGAGATCTTTAACAATAGCAATATTAGGTTCAACTTTAACTTGCTTAGGAGGTGTATAAGTTTTAATATTGCTTTTACGAACCACAGTTGAAGCTTTAGCATGATCCTTTATCCTAACAGGGAAAGGTGGTTTCTCAACATAAGAAGTAGGAACAACAGGATCATTATAAGTGATAATCTTTACTTCAACTTTAATAGGTGCAGCTTCTTTTACTTCTATGGGAGGATGATATTTAAACCACTTCTCCTTGGGGAGATCAACATAAGTAGCAAAAGATTCACAGAAAGAAGCTACAATCTTAGAGTCAAGTCCATATTTAGTGCTAAATTTACAGAAAACATCGGTATCCATAAAAGATTTAACACAATCAAACTTAGGTGTCATACCTGACTCCTTACCTATGTCGAGGTCCCAATCTTCAGAGTTCCATTTAATTCTTTCCAACAAATCCCATTTGAATTCAATAGTATTCATCATAAAAGAGCCAGCACAAGAAGTATCAAGCATGGTGCGATTGTTATCAGAAAGCCGAGCATATGAATTTTGAATAATCATTTCTCTTGAGAGCTCATGATTGGGGCATGAATATAACATTGATTTAAGCCTCCCCCAAGCTTGAGCGATGCTTTCTCCTTCGCGAGGCCAAAAATTATATATATAATTACGATCACGATGAACAAAATGCATAGGATAAAACTTCTGATGAATTTCCAATTTCAATCGTTTGTAGTTCCATGACCCCGTATCATCACATAGCATATACCATGTCAATGCATCTTCCCTTAAAGATAAAGGGAAGACCTTCTTCTTAACAACATCTCCGGGTACACCTGCAAGCTTAAATAATCCACAAACTTCATCAACATATATTAGGTGCTCATCAAGATGCATGGTTCCATCTCCTGCAAAAGGATTAGCTAGCAATTTTTCTAACATACCCAAAGGAAATTCAAAGCAGACATTTTCATTTTCATTTTCATTTTTAGTAGGTTCAGTTGGCTGAGGAGCAACTCTTTGCTCTACTGGTCGGGGTGAAGATACCCCGAACAAGCCCCTCAGAGGATTACTTTCCATAGTAACAAGTGACAGTAAATTTCAGCACACTATATAAATCTTTCCTTACCAAATTCCACCTACCAAAGGCGCTTCACTCCCCGGCAATGGCGCCAGAAAAGAGTCTTGATGACCCACAAGTATAGGGGATCTATCATAGTCCTTTCGATAAGTAAGAGTGTCGAACCCAACGAGGAGCAGAAGGAAATGATAAGCGGTTTCCAGCAAGTTATTCTCTGCAAGTACTGAAATAAGTGGTAACAGATAGTTTTTTGATAGGATAATTTGTAACGAGCAACAAGTAACAAAAGTAAATAAAGTGCAGCAAGGTAGCCCAATCCTTTTTGTAGCAAAGGACAAGCCTGGACAAACTCTTATATAGAGAAAAGCGCTCCCGAGGATGCATGGGAATATCATCAAGCTAGTTTTCATCACGTTCACATGATTCGCGTTCGGTATTTTGATAATTTGGTATGTGGGCGGACCGGTGCTTGGGTACTGTCCTTACTTGGACAAGCATTCCACTTATGATTAAACTCTATTGCAAGCATCCGCAACTACAACAAAAGTATTAAGGTAAACCTAACCATAGCATGAAACATATGGATCCAAATCAGCCCCTTACGAAGCAACACATAAACTAGGGTTTAAGCTTCTGTCACTCTAGCAACCCATCATCTACTTATTACTTCCCAATGCCTTCCTCTAGGCCAAAATAATGGTGAAGTGTTATGACGTCGACATTCACATAACACCACTAGAGGAGACACAACATACATCTCATCAAAATATCGAACGAAGACCAAATTCACATGACTAATAATAGCAAGACTTCTCCCATGTCCTCAGGAACAAACGTAACTACTCACAAAGCATATTCGTGTTCATAATCAAAGGAGTATTAATATGCATATAGGATCTGAACATTGATCTTCCACCAAATAAACCAACTAGCATCAACTACGAGTAATTAACACTACCAGCAACCCACAGGTACCAATCCCGGACTTGGAGACAAGAATTGGATACAAGAGATGAACTAGGGTTTTGAGAGGAGATGGTGCTGGTGAAGATGTTTATGGAGATTGCCCTCTCCCGATGAGAGGAGCGTTGGTGATGACGATGGCGATGATTTCCCCCTCCCGGAGGGAAGTTTCCCCAGCAGAACAGCTCCGCCAGAGCCCTAGATTGGTTCCGCCAAGGTTCCGCCTCGTGGCGGCGGAGTTTCGTCCAAGAAGATGGCTTATGATTATTTTTCCATCGAAAGACTTCATATAGCAGAAGATGGTCATCGGAGGGCCACCAGGGGCCCACGAGGTAGGGGCGCGCCTAGGGGGTAGGGCACGCCCCCACCCTCGTGGGCAGGGTGTGGCCTCCCTGGTGAACTTCTTGCGCTCAATATTTATTATATATTCTGAAATTAACTTCCATGAACTTTCAGGACTTTTGGAGCTGTGCAGAATAGGTCTCTAATATTTGCTCCTTTTCCAGCCCAGAATCCCAGCTGTCGGCATTCTCCCTCTTTATGTAAACCTTGTAAAATAAGAGAGAATAGGCATAAGTATTGTGACATAATGTGTAATAACAACTCATAATGCAATAAATATCGATATAAAAGCATGATGCAAAATGGACCTATCAGGATCCGGGATGTCCAATGATTCCTTAGGCTCCGCGTCCGATTCTAAGTTCGAAGGGTCGGGAGTGTCACCCCACAGACGAGTATCCGGCTCTATGAGCTCGGAGATCCGAACATAGCTTGTTTTCAGTACATGGGAAGAGCTGTTATTGCTTTGCTCCTCAACGACCGCTATCTGATGGGTGATCGGTGGAGATTTGATTTATCTCCGATCGGGTTTAAGCCCAATCTAATCATAGTCCGTAGCGACTCCCAGGGTGGCGATGCGATCTAGGAGTTCTTTTAAGGACGACAAATCCGCCGGATCCATCAGCTTGCAGTATTCGGAGTCAATACGGAGACGATTTTCGATGACTTGGGAAGTCATCATTGGCTTAAAGGCCGAACGGGTGGCCATGGTAAAGCTGCCCGGCTGGAGGGTTTGGCCTGAGGCCAGGGCTCCTCTGGAAGTGATACGTACTTGGTAACAAGGCGAGCCATCAATCATGTTGTTGATGCAACAGAAGAACTCTCAATGAAAGCACCAATGTCGGTGTCAAAAACCGGCAGATCTCGGGTAGGGGGTCCCGAACTGTGCGTCTAAGGATTGATGGTAACAGGAGACAAGGGATACGATGTTTTACCCAGGTTCAGGCCCTCTTGATGGAGGTAATACCCTACGTCCTGCTTGATTGACTTTGATGAGTATAGGGGTTACAAGAGTTGATCTACCACAATATCATAATGCTAAACCCTAATTGTCTAGCCTGTATGATTATGATTCCCTCTATGGACTAAACCCTCCGGTTTATATAGACACCGCAGGGGGCTAGGGTTGTACAGAGTCGGTTTACAGAGGAAGGAATATTCATATCCGCACGCTAAGCTTGCCTTCCACGCCAAGGAGAGTCCCATCTAGACACGGGAGGAAGTCTTCTGTCTTGTATCTTCACGGGCCATTAGTCTGGCCCATGTCATATAGTCCAGACGCCCGAGGACCCCTTAATCCAGGACTCCCTCAGGTGCGACCCAAGGTAATTAATTAAGTAGTACTAGCTAGCTACCATCTCTTTAATTCTAGTTTCAATACCATTATCATGCTTGACTAATTATTATCTGACTGAATTCTATTCTCGTAAAGACCATGAGGCAGGCGCATGGGAATAATTTATGTGCACACTACGTTTGTGAGAACATTCGCATTATGAAATCCGAAAGGACCAAAGATGATAGACAATCTTGGGTACATTTGCCAAAACACTATTCACAATTTTATATCAATATCTAATATATACACACACAACTAATACAATCATATTGATCTCCTTCTTTAAAGTTGTCGGAGATGCGGGATAAGCTCCTACCAACGGATCGTGTATGAGCAATTAAAGAGGAAATAGCACGATTTTTGCTCGACCAGGTCATAGATCCCAAAGGAGAATACCATCACAAGTTGTAATGCCTCCATGTAATGATCTACAAATTGTAGGAGAAATTATATATATATATATATATGTGTGTGTGTGTGTGTGTGTGAATGGTCGTGCGAGAAATTCGATCATATATATGATCGGTTTTACGAGGAATTTTATTTATATATATGCATAACGTGTACAATATGTAGTAGCGTAAAATATGTTTGAAATGAAAAATAATTAAATAGAAAACACAAAATTAAAATGAAAAATAAACAATAATTGCTAAACCTTTTAGTCTAGGTTGGTGTAACCAACCGGGAGTAAAGAGCCCCAGCCCCCCGGCACGGGCTCATGCCACATGGTGGGCCTTTGGTCCTAGTTCGTGACGAATCGGCACTAAAGGGGGGCCTTTAGTCCCCACACTTTAGTGCCGGTTGTAGAACCGGCACTAAAAGTCCTTATGAACCGGGACTAAAGCCCGATTCTGCACTAGTGTAGCACCCAAATCACATAAAGCAAAGCACTCATAATATTTAATCTTGACTTTAATGGTAGGTGCCTACTCATCATATAATTTTCTAGGAATTGAGATCTCTAATTCCAACTTTTCTTCTAAAGCTTTCATCATGTCATCCACAATATGTTTAGTAAAAGCTTTACTTTGTTCATAAGCATGGGGTGAATTTACCATGGATTGCAATAAAGAAATATCTTCAATCAAAGAGCAATTGCCATAATTAAAGTCTTTGTAATCCAAAAGAGTAGGCACATCACTAGTTAAAGTTTTGACCACTCCAAACCCACTTTTATCAAAAAAATCATCAAGATTTTCACCCTCCGAATCATCGAGACGCCTTCTAGCTAAAGTTGACTCTTCTTAAGTCCCTTTATCATCAATTTTAATATTACTAAATAAGGAATCAATAGAAGAAACGCCGATCATTTTAAGATCTTCATCATTTTTATGAAAGCAATCGGTAGAAAACGCTCTTTCTAAACATTCTCTTTTAGCTCTAAGCATAGTGGTTCCTTTCTTAGTTTCATCCATAGAAACATATGAAGCTTTAATTGATTCCTTCGCATCAACCTTAGGTGGAAAAATTTAATCTTGAGATTTTCTACATCATGGGAAATTCTATCAATGCTTCTAGACATATCATCAATCTTATTCACCTTTTCTTCTATCATAGTGTTGAAAGCTTTTTGAGAATTAATAAATTCTTTAATATTACTCTCAAGATCAGAGGGGTTCATATTATTGTAAGAAGAATTATAACAGGAATTGAATTTCTAGGAAAGGCATACGATTAAAACTACCTCTATAAGCATTGTTATTAAAATTGTTTCGCGAGACAAAATTCACATCCACGGGATCACTATTTTGCTCAATCAAAGTAGACAAAGGCACATCATTAAGATCAATAGGAGCATATTTACTAGCAAGCAATTTCATAAGAGGATCAACTTTTTCACTCAAAGTAGTAATTTCTTCAACAGAATTAACTTTTTTACTAGTAGGTGCTCTTTCGGTATGGCATTGTGAATAATTTTCCATAATATTATCTAGAAATTTAGCAGCTTCACCCAAAGTAATCTCCATAAAAGTACCACCCACAGCGGAATCTAAAAGATTTCTAGAAACGAAATTCAATCCCTCATAATTTTTTGTATAATCATCCAAAGATTTAAACCATGAGCAAGACAATTTGTTAGCATCAATTTCATTCTTTATCAAGATTGTGCAACATGCTCATGATCAAGTTTCTTAAAATTCATGATATGAGTTCTAAGGGAAATAATTTTCACGGGCGGAAAATACTTAGTAATAAAAGCATCTTTGCGCTTATCCCAAGAATTGATACTATTGCGAAGCAAAGAAGAATACCAAAATTTTGCACGATCCCTCAAGGAGAAAGGAAATAATTTCAACTTCACAATATCATTGTCCACATATCTTTTGCATATCACACAATTCTACGAATGTGTTTAGATGGGACGCGACATCCTCATTAGGAGTACCGGAAAATTGATCTTTCATAACAAGATTCAACAAAGAGGCATTAATATCACAAGATTCCGCACTAGTGGCGGGAGGAGCAATCGGAGTACTAATAAAATCATTATTATTGGTATTGGAAAAATCACACGATTTGGTATTTTCTTGAGATATCGTGACTACACAAACAAGAGTGCAAGTAAAAAGATAGATCTATGAGAAAAGAAGGCGAAGAAAAAGGCAATTTTTTGCAAAGTGGGGGAGAGGAAAATGGCAAATAATTTAAATTGCAAGGAGATGAGATTTGTGATTAGGAACCTGATAGATGTTGATGATGTCTCCCCGGCAACGGTGCTAGAAATTCCTTTGACGTGGCTTGAGACTGCGTTGGTACTTCCCCAAAGAGGAAGGTATGATGCAACACAACTACGGTAAGTATTTCCCTCAGTTGTGAAACCAAGGTATCAATCTAGTAGGATAACCAAGCAACACTATGTAAATGGTACCTGCACAAAGAACAAATATTTGCAACCCGACGCGTAAGAGGGGTTGTGAATCCCTCCTCGGTAAAAGATAGATAAATTTGTATGAGATTGGATAAATAGATCTGAATAAAACACGAAATAAAAAAGTAAAGAAAAAGTGCAGCAATGTATTTTTGGGTTTTGGAACAATAGATCTAAAAACAAATACAATAAAAGATACACCCGGGGGCCGTAGATTTCACTAGTGGCTTCTCTCGAGAAAATAGCATATGGTGGTAAACAAATTATTGTTGGGAAATTGATAGAAGAACAAATAATTATGACGATATCCAAGACAATGATCATGAATATAGGCATCACCTCCAAGATTAGTAGACCGGCTCCTGCCTGCATCTACTACTATTACTCCACACATTGACCGCTATCCAGCGTGCATCTACTATATTAAGTTCATGGAGAAATGGAGTAATGCAATAAGAATGATGACATGATGTAAACAAGATCTATTCATGTAGAAATATACCCCATCTTTTTATCCTTAATAGCTATGATACATGCATGCCTCGCTACCCCTTCTGTCACTTGGTGAGGACATCGCAAGATCGAACCCATCACAAAGCACCTCTTCCCATTGCAAGAAAAATCAATCTAGTTGGCCTAACTAAACCAAAGATTCGGATAAGAAATACGAGGCTCTAAATAATCATGGATATAAGAGATCAAAGAAGACTCAAATAATATTCATGGATATAGATCTGATCATAAACTCGAACTTCATCGGATCCCAACAAACACACTGCAAAAAGTCATTACATCAAATAGATCTCTAAGACCATTGTATTGAGAACCAAAAAGAGAGAAGAAGCCATCTAACTACTTCCTACGGACCCGTAGTTCTATGTTGAACTACTCACACATCATCGGAAGAGCACCAATGAGGATGATGAACCCCTCCGCGATCGCGTTCCCCTCCGACAAGGTGCCGAAATAGGACTCTAGATTGGATCTCGTGGTTCTGGAACTTGTTGCGACTAGAATTGTGTTTAGTCAACTCCCCTAGTGCTTCTCGAATATTTGGGTATTTATAGAGCTAAGAGGTGGTGGAGGAGACCCCCATGGGCCCCACAACCCATTAGGGCACGCCAGGGGCCTCTAGCGCATACTGGTGTCTTATGGGCTCCATGGGCCTCCCCCAGGTGCTTCCTTGGCTCCCAAGTTGTTTTCTGGTCCAAAAAAATCACCAAAAACTTTCGTTGTATTGGGGCTCCGTTTGATAGGGATATTCTACGAAGTAAAAAACAAGCAAAAAAACAGCAACTGGCACTAGGCACTATGTCAATAGGTTAGTCCAAAAATGATATAAAGTTGCTATAAAATGATTAATATAATAGCATGGAACAATCAAAAGTTAAAGATACGTTGGAGACGTATCATTAATACATCCAATATGTGAGTATATTGGATGTAATAAGATCGTATATAATGGGAGGGAGTATTATATTACATCATTGTACAACTGCAGTTTAGCTTCTAATATTAACTTGTTACTTATAGGTATGTCATTGGTAAAGATCCATGCTTCAACCCTTTTGGCGTATGGGGAAATGGGATATGCATGAATCAACATCAAGTGATAAGACTAATAAAGATTGTTAGGAAAGGGGACAAAAGATGGAAATTAATCTATTTGTTTACACTTTATCCAAGCCAACAGTGAACTGCAGGATGGTACCTAGGAACTTTGTAGCCTTCTTTCAACTACCCATAATGAGTTGTTAGATGAAAATGTCTAAATCCTCTATGTTTGTAGTGATTTTCAAAGCAATTTACTCAAAATTATATTACCTCTCAAACTACATGATTGGTGGAGCCGCAAAGGTTAAAGTATTTCTACCAAACTATAATGACTATCTAGAAGTCCTCATCAAGACAATGAAGGATGGACGCTCGGCCATCACAAGGGGTTGGACTAGAGTCACGCGTGCATTCAGCATGGAGGAGGGCACAACAGTGCATTCATCTTCACCTTGTAGAACAACCAATATATCTTTAGTCTCTCTCTTTACTGTCTTTAATAATACTGTGGTTCATCATTATTTATTTGTTGCTTTTGTACTTCTTGAATATATGTACCTGTGAATCGAATAATATAATGGTTGGATGTGAATAGAGTTATTTCCTACTTTCAAAATCAATTCTCTAGAATTCCAAATTGCAGCAATTAAATAAGGGAGAAAATATGCATTGCAGGTCATTACGTCGCACATGGTTTTAAAAGCAGAATGTTTCTGATGTACCTCATGATTCGACACATTTTACAGAGAGAAATCTTGTGTGTTGAATAATACTGTCACACACATTTCGTAAATCGTAAACTTGTGTGACCATGCACACAATTAGTGTTTGCAAAGCGTGTGTGATGTCAGACAATATCACAAATGGTTTGATTGAACTGAATGTTTGTGACATCGTCCGCATCATAAACGTTGCACCACATAATAGCGTGTGCAATAGTAATACCATCTGACACGAGTACAACAGTTGGAGCATGTGACGCCCCCGATTCAATCGTACACTAATCATGCACGCAAATGTGTACGATCAAGATCAGGGACTCACGGGAAGATATCACAACACAACTCTACAAATAAAATAAGTCATACAAGCATCATAATACAAGCCAGGGGCCTCGAGGGCTCGAATACAAGTGCTCGATCATAGACGAGTCAGCGGAAGCAACAATATCTGAGTACAGACATAAGTTAAACAAGTTTGCCTTAAGAAGGCTAGCACAAACTGGGATACAGATCGAAAGAGGCGCAGGCCTCCTGCCTGGGATCCTCCTAACTACTCCCGGTCGTCATCAGCGGGTAGCACGTAGTAGTAGGCACCTCCAGTGTAGTAGGGGTCGTCGTCGACGGTGGCGTCTGGCTCCTGGACTCCAACATCTGGTTGTGACAACCAGAAAGAAAGGAAAGGGGGAAAAAGGGGGGAGAAAGCAACCGTGAGTACTCATCCAAAGTACTCGCAAGCAAGGATCTACACTACATATGCATGGGTATATGTGTAAGGAGGCCATATCAGTGGACTGAACTGCAGAATGC
>NC_041380.1:106794762-106796197 GCF_002162155.2 Triticum dicoccoides | reverse complement strand
GGGTGCTAGGCATGACATCATGTTACCGGGTCACGTAGAGATCAATGTTACAACTCTTGGAGATATGTCCCAACCATCATATCTGACCGAGATTCAGATCTGATTGGTGTCAGGATACCTCAGACTCAGGATGTCCGAGAAGAAAAGCTGCAACACAAATAGACGAAATGACATTTTAGGATTCTCAGGAAATGAACTATGGGAGTGGGTTCCTGAAACAATAGTTCATCATTAACCCAAGGAGAGGAGGAGGTGGCTGATGGGCTCGGCGATAATCCATCGAGATTTCTGACAAGATGGATTTCCCACAATTATGTGAACAAGGAGATAACATTTGTCAGATCAAAGGGTATAATGATGTATGCTCGAGGAAACATACTCAATTAAACATTGGTTGAAAGGTGCACCCGAATATGGGTTGGGTTGCACGATCAATGCTAGAGTGGTGACTTGACGAACAAAAGAATTAGAATGAACTCGACCATTACTTCAAAGCAGTAGGGTTGCTAGAAGTTTTGAATTCACACCTCATAGTACAATTGTCGGTATTCCGGTTAGAAACAACACGGGTACCAAGAAAGAATGGTGAGGGTGAGAAGTATCACCATACCAAGAATTCTTAAGAGGTGGAGTAATCCTCACGACCTTCTTGACATAAAAGATGGTAATACTCCATGGTAAAGAAGAACAAATGCTAGGTAGCAAGGAACTCGAGGTATAACACGGAACACAAACAAGTTTTTGTTGGAGGGAACGCAATAAAGAGGTCGATGACAACACAAACCATCGAGGGGCAAGGACGGTATTTCTCATCATGAATTCAATTGATATCCAGGAAGGAGTCAAGATGTTGATGATGATCACGACAAATTTTGTCGAGAGGATCCACGAAGATGTAATAGATCGGCGATGGCATCAAGTCAAAGGAATGATGAAGCGAAAGGTTAATGGAACCGAGGGTACGACACAAACTCGAAACCAAGTTTGCTGTTCAAGGAGAAATGATATGACGAGGAAGATCGATGTAAGATTAACTCACCGTCGAAATTTGTGCTCCGGGAAGGACCAAGTAGCACAATTAAAATTAGCACGGTAATGATGTAGCCGAACAGGCTAGAAATGACGTGATCGGTTACAAACTCGTAAGTAAAGAAAATTACTAAAAGTTGTTGAACCGTAGTGCGGACTCGGTTCAGTTATCGGTGTCTTTTGAGTGTTTAATAACTCAGAGCCCGTGAAAAATTGGAATCCATGAGAATGTAGTACTTGATGAAGAACTCATAAGAAGTTCTGCAGTTCCATGATAATTTCGAGATACCAGGGGGTAATACTCGACGACAAATCAAAGTAGAGGTTGGACTAGGGTATTACTCTACATAAGACCAGTGCTTAAACTTGCACGAGAAATGGTATTTAAAGGAGAACATGGTCAGAA
>NC_041380.1:106770464-106789507 GCF_002162155.2 Triticum dicoccoides | reverse complement strand
CGAGTGGGGAGCGGGGGGGTTATGCAGGGGGCGAGTGGGCCGGCCTGGGGTGGGCTGGCCGACTGGGCCGGCCGGTTGGCTAGCTGGGTCGGTTGGCCCGGGGGTTGGGGGGTTTCCTTTTTTTTTTGTTAGTTTGTTTTTCTATTTTATTTCTTTTCTGTTTTATTTTAGTTTTAGTAAAAATTATCCCTAACACCTAAATTGGTACTTTTAAATAAACTACTGCCACATTAATTCTTATCCCAACTAAAATAGTTTAATATTTTATAAAATTCAAAAGGCATTTATTTTATTATTTAACCTACAATTTTAATTATTTTGAACACTTAAACATTTTATTAAAGTTAGGTTTCTCCACCATAATTACCGCTGCATTATTTAGTTCACTCCGAACATTTTAGTTTTAAAGTTTGAAAACTTTTGTTGTTTGCCTATGTTTTAAATTTGAATTTGAATCGGGTTCGAATCAACGTGAGTTTAATCACAGTAATGGAGGTGACGTGGCATCATTAGCTTGGGATTACTGTAGTCTAATTATCCGGGCGTCACAGAGCATATGGCAAAATTGATAGATCGCAAATGGTGCTGGAGAACTAAATATTTGTGATAGTCTCCTTATCATGAACGGGTTGCAATCATGAACTGTTTATGATGTGGCGTGCATCATAAACATTGTGCCACAGAACAGCGCATGCTATATTAATGTCATCCCACCCGAGTTGCACGGATGTAGCGTTTGGGAATTGTTATATATCACAAACGGTTGTCTTATGACTCACGTTTAGGATAGATTTGGGCATCACATACGCTTCGTCCACCAAACATATGGATTCTTCCACCCCATCACTAACGATTTTTTGGGTCGTGTGGGATGGACCCCCCTATCGCCCACACACGCAAGGCAACAGTTTAAAACTATGTCGCGGAAAGGGGGTAAAAACCATTTGTATAGGACGTTGTTGCACTAGTGTGGGCGAGGCTCGTGTTCACCACCGATATGGTGTTGGAAGAGCGGGAGGCCTCGTTCCTGAAGGTGCAGGCCGACCAGGAGCACAACCTTTGCCTCCTCGATGAGCACCGACATGCAGAGGAGCAACTCGCCACCGGCACGACCATCGTGCTGGAAGTGGACGTGGCCAAGCAGGAGGCGCTAGCTGCTCAACTCCTATGCCTCCGCCCGCGAGATCCGTTGCGACCACTAGCGATATTGCCTCCTTCATGCAGATTTAAAAGATGCCTTCAAGGAGATTGACGAGGCGGTGAATGAAGTGTACAACAAGAGCGAGGATGAGAACGACGTCGTCAGCCCCGCCAGGGCCACGCCCCACCGCCACGACCACGAAGACGGCACACCTGCGGACGCCGCCGGCAGTGAGGAAGAGTGAATTATGGGAGGTCACCGACGCTGGGATCTTAGGAAGCCCACCGCTCTTCCCCTCCCATTGAAGCCAAGCTAGGTGGGTCATCATCGTCGACTATTTGCCGCTTACAGGCTGCAGAGTCAGAGCTTCATTTTCCAGAGCTCATGGCCGACCGTACATGGGGAACGGGCACCGATGGTCATTTAGACTAGGTTTAGAGTATGGTTTACCTAAAATTTGTCGAAATGTAATGAGTTTGCTCCAGTTTAGATGAAAAGCATCTAGTATTATGTAAAACTTATCCAAATATGAATGAATATCTTTCGGTTTGTTTAAATATTCATCAAAATGTTCACTTTCATTAAATTTGTTACAAGATGTAACCGGACATATGCGGCTATGGTTGGATGGCCGGCATCCGCATTAGTATTCGCGGACTGGTCCCTCGTCCTCGGACGGATGCGGTGTCTGGTTTGGGGGTTAACATTGGAGATGCCCTAACTTAGCTAGTAACATAATGCATGCCAAGACAAGTTTACTTATGTGGCAAGTAGTCAATGAGTAGATAGGTAACTGTGGTAACGAAATATGTTAACTGCAATATAACGCAACCCAATGCAAAATGAGTCTATAATCTAATTATAACTACTTATGATACTAATTTTATGATACTTTGCACTATAAAGATAGTAACATAGACTAGTGTCATATGCGTGCTACTAGTCTAAATTAGAGCATCTACAGCCGGACTTTACAAATCCGACCCCTCAAACGCCTGTGCAAGCGTCCGGGCGGGTCCGCGGACATTGACCAGGCACTCCCTAATCCGGGCCTCCACACCAGCGTAATCCATATCCGGCACCCTATATCCATACAAATTCATGATGTAGTGCGTAAATCACCAAACGATCAAAATCGATAGGAAACGAACATATAAACTGATACCAAACGGGAATAATTCACATAAATATCACTAAACGGGCATAGTTCACACAGTTCAGGCACATTGTAACTACATACTAGAACTAGATTATATAAAAGGCGATGGCGAGCTTCACCACTTCCTCGCCGGCCCTTTTTGCCCTTCCGGTCGCCGGTGCTGCTGTAGGCGTCTGCAACAGGAGGTGGGTCGATGTCGAAGCCATCAGAGGAGGAGGGATTGGAGATGACGATGTAGCCTTGCAAGCGCCGGACGATGCGGTCTTGCTTGCACTCGAGCTTGGCCACCCTCGCCGCCTCCACCGCTGTCATCGCCGCCTCCCGCTAGGATTTCTCAATGCCGAGTCAGAGCTGCTTGGCGTTGATCCTCCGGAGCCGCCAGGCGTCCGTCTTCCCATGGTAAGTGACTGACGGTACACCCACTGGAGGATACGCTCCTCCTCGTCGGGCACCGACATCACGCGGCGGCAGTGAGCAAACTACACAGCAGCGGCGGACCCGCCCCCATCTCCCTTGCCCTACGCCTCTCGCGGCGGGTGGCACGTGCCTCTGACTCCGGAGTTCGCATCCGTGGCGCTGGCGGAGCGGGTACTAGAACCCACCGCTGCCCGCGCGGAGCAGTGGCCGGAGGTGGAGGAGGCCGTCGAGCGGGCGGAGCAGATTGGGTAGGCCGCCAGATCCACGTGTGGGGCGGGAAGGGCCGGCATCGGGGTCAGCACTGCGGTGACGGACGACAGGAGGCGTCGCACCGCACCCCAAGTTGTCGCCTGTATGACCCGCAAGCGCTCAAACACGATACGGAGCACCAACTTGTACTCGTCTCCGGGGCTGCCGACTGTATGGTTGTCGGTGCTTGACATGCTCGTCGGCGCCAGGGATTGAACGGAATGGGGAAAGGGGAGTGGAGTGAAGTGAGCTAGGGTTTGCTCCAAAGGGGGATTTTGTGGGGTCGAGATGGGCCAGCGGTGGGCCAGGCTGATGTGGCGAACACGCCCAGGCCACCCCATATCCGTCCTATATTTTGGGCTGGATATGAGGGATGCCGGTCAGCTCGGGCGTTTGTCCGCGGTTTAAGAGCTCCGGATGGGTCGTTTTTTTGTGACCGGTTGGTGACCGGACGGCTTGCCCGGGCGTTTGAGACGTATTTGAGAGGTGCGACGGTAGATGCTCTAACTCCGCACTATGACTAGCCTATGGATTCCACAATAAATAAAATAGTGGTCAAAGTTTCAAAACACTATGACCATAAACTAAAAGAACAAGTGCTGAGAAATGATGAGACAATATAGAAAATAATGTCTTCCTGGAGATGGAATAGGATTCTCCCTATCTAGCTCTGTCCCGACAGTGCGTTTAGCGTCGTCGATGGATGTGTTGAGGTGTGTCTCCGATGGATCTTCTGAGATTCCGTCGACGTCGGTCTTCCGTGGATCTAGGTCGATCCAATCTCATCCACATGTATTCACGTGTATTCAAATTGGATCCTTTCAATTTACACTTATCTTCATCGATGGTGATTGTTGTTCTGGATCCTACGGGGTATTAGCACGACGACTTTTTAATTGTCCACTACAAGTTTGCCTGGCTAGTGAGTGAAGGGCAATGTTGACGTTATACTTTCGGCTCGCTCCAATGCTTATATTTGTCGCTATGTAGTCCATGAATCTAGATGTAGTTTTGATGTGATTTTTGTAATGTTCGACGTTCCTTGTACTTCCATCACTTAAGAAGTTTTTTTTGTGAACCAACCTGTGGTTGGGTGGTTAGAGGGACAATGATATTCTTAGCCCATCAGGGATTCAAGTCCTGATGCTCGCATTATTCTTTAATTTATTTTAGCATTTCCGGCGATGCGCTTTCAGTGGGAGGAGACGTTCCTGTCAATGACAGGTGCTTACGGTGACTTCGTAAATTTCAAGATGACAATGCCGGCTCGGTCTCTTGGGGTGTGTTTGGTTCAGGAACAAAGTGTAATGGAATGGAATGGTTCCGTTCCACAGGAATGGAATGGTTCCATCTCTGTGTTTAGTATGAATAACGAGGTGGGATGAAATGGTTATGTCTCAATGTTTGGTTGGTGGAATGGAATGGAATGAAAAATATTCAAATTGGTGTTTATTTTTTGTCAATATATGCAAAATTGATTGTATTTTGAGAAGCATTTCATTTAAATTCCAAAACAACATTTTCTTTTTCTTTTCATCACCACTAATTTGTAATTTGCTTCACAAATATTCCAATAAAACGACATGATTAGTCTATATATAATATACATGCACAAATTTACAATTGCAAAAGGCAAAAGAAAACATGTACAAATAGACAACAAAATTTGTCATCAATCTCAACAAGCATGTACAAATAGACAGAACAATTGCAAAAGGCAAGAACCGCTGCTAGCACCCAAGCCAGCCGTCGTCGCGTGCCTCTCCAGCTGCCGGCTGAGCGCTGGATGTCGGCGCCCGTCTTCACGGCCGCGAGCCACGCATCCGCCACCCTGAAGCCAATTGACGAGGAGACGACAGAGAGAAGCAGAGGGCAGCGCGGAGGAAGAAGAGGAGCAGAGGACAGCACGGGGGAAGGAGATGAGCAGTCGACGACGCGGAGGAAGCAGAGGAGTAGAGGCGGTGCGGGGGAAGGAGATGAGCAGCCGGCAGCGCGGATCGAGGGAGAGGAGCGGCCGGCGGCGCAAATCGAGGGAGAGAAGCGGCCGGCGGCGGGAGGTGAAAGCGCCTCGCTAGAGGCCGTTCCGCGTGATTCCTCCGATTTGGAGGAACGCGTGCGTTCGGCATATTGACGGTATATTTGTTTAGGGAGGACGAGTTGGTTCCGGTCCCTGATCCAACTAAACACGAGGACGAGACCCAGGGACAGAATGGACCCGTTCCATTCCGGCCCGTGATCGAAAGCAAACACACCCTTGAAGGTGCTCATAGGGGTAGGATATGCGTGTGTGCATTTATAAGAGTAAATGTATGCGCGTGTGTATGAGTGCTTGCGTCTGTACTAAGGCTGGTCACAATGGGCAAGAACATAAGCTAGTAACTTACACACTTCCCTAGACTATGTTACTACCTCCATAGTGGGTAGGAACATCTATGTAGTGTCATGCAACGATGTATTTATTATGTTATAGATTCATTGTTTCTTGGAGTGTGTGATGTTTCGGTAACTTAGCTAGTTACCACAAACACCTCTCTCTTCATTAAATATGTGTTACATAAGCAAAGTTGTATTGGAGTGTGTGATGTTACTCCTAAGTTCCTCCCCATTGTAACCAGCCTAATGTTAAAAAAAAGCTTTTTCAAAAAAAAGTAGAAAAAGAATATGCAACGGGTTGCGAATCGGCCATTTGTATTTTAGGATTTTCAGAAGTCCTCTCACAGGGTCACGATGCGTTCCGTCTCTCATAAACCTGCACACCTACGCTCTTGTTCCAATGCAACACCTATTTATTCACTCTGACTTAAGTATACTTCTCTCTCGTCCTTTCCGATTCCCGAAGCAACTTATGCTTGCATGTAACTGGGTCTATTTTTAGTCGTGTGGAGACCGAGGCGGCGGCTACTCGATTTCCTCAAGCTATTACTCCTTGTGCGGATGTGATATCTCTTTTCAGTCTCAGTCGACGGTGGACTTGGACGGCAGCTCATAGGTGGAAGTACTCCGCCGGCCAACACTTCCTCTCGTCGCCGTCGGACCACTCCCACCCACCAGGTAACTAGATAATCCTTCCCACCCTGCACCACCTTTTGATTCAATCTCCACTTGTTTGTGCACAGCGTCGCGCTAGCGCACTGGCTCCGGTGTCGCCGTGCCGCCACTTTGAGCCCGCCGGCAGCACTACCTGTACGTAGCAGCTCTCGCGCTCGATTCACTCCCCGTTTCGTCGCACCTCGTCCTGGATCAGTTGCGTGCGTTTGCTTGTGTTAGCGGGACGAAGGTGGCCGGGGACGACGGATCGATTACCGTCCGGCCTGGGAAAAAGTAGGGAAAGCAATCCTCTTCTTGGAAATTTATATGTACATATGAATGTCTGTTTCATATAGCTATTTGCAAATGCGCATGGCTATGGCTTATTTACTTACTTGGAGGATTTTTTTCAAGTTATTTTGAAATGTGTGGAAGCGTATGCATTTGTTCAAAATGGTTGTTAACTCAACTGGTTGCCCCATGTTTTGTCGGTCTTGTAAGCCTAGTAGTGAATCTACACTCTAAACTATATCTATATACATCTGTATATAGTCTATATTGAAATCTTTAGAAAGACTTATATTCAGAAACGTAGGGATTATAATTTTTCTCACAAGATTACTTCTAAAGTGTAAAATGTGGCAAGATATTTTTTTAAATTTTGTATAATTCGTCATGAAATCGCCTGGTTTTAATAAATTCAATGATTTTTTAAATTAGATTTCATATTTCCATTTAAATTAGATAGTTATCAATGATACGAAAATAGAAAATAGCTTTGGAAATTAAATAACTTTAAAGCTTATTTTTTGTCGAAGTTTAGACCCTTTTGAGATTTCTTGCGAATGGGCTTCTGAAATAAAAAAGAAATAGCTTGTTGATATGAGTAGTCTATCATTTTTATTAAGGCAGCATGTCACATACACCTCACTCAAAAAAACCAATGCTATTGTTGGCACATAGAACCGCCCCCCTCATAGCACACGTCTATGTGCATCAGTGCGAGCATCCACGTGTGCTCATGTTGTGTGCCATGGTGGGACACACGCACAATCTACATGTCTACGCCACTAACTCCGTCACGTCCATGGAATCATGAGGGTTGTGATACCATTTGAAATGTCTTGGTCATAGTCACCGGTTCCCGGCTGTTACGCCTGGGAAGATCTAGCTAGACTGGCCTCACATGCTGACACTAGTTTTTTCTTCGCACTTTGTTCTCACTTGGTCACTCATCCTCATATCACTCCAAGCCGAACACACATAATTATGAGGTTTCTTACTAATAGGCTCTTAGAAAAAAAGAAATTCCTTATTAATATGATTAGTCTATCATTTCTATTAAGCCAATATCTCATATCATCTACAATGAACATGCAACCGTAGCATCTCTACCGTTCGAAGAACATCTGACCGAACCGATGTGCTAGACTACAAGCAACACCTTCAAGAGGAAATCATCACTTGCACGATGATGTTTGCTGGTCTAAACAAAAGTCAAAGCTAGAGTTGTCACCGCCCTAGAACTGATCTGGGCAGTGTCATATTAATCAAGAGAAACAATTGGTTGGATCTAAGTGTGGAAAAATCGACCACTCGTTTTATGTTGTTCCACGCATAGTCCGGTTTATCCAATAATATAGACTATTGGTGAAGAAGTGTAAGCCTACGTTGAATGGGGTGATGACCCAACCAATATTTCTTCAATGGTCACTAAGTCTCGTTCCTAGCGGCAAGGGACTATTGTGGTCTTCAATGCGGTGAGGCGTTTGCAGGCGTTCATTTCCTTTATTGTTGGTTCAGTCCAATTCAAACTTCCTCGAGCAACGTACAATCGAAGGAAGAAGATAGACAGTATGGTTTTTTATGTTTCTTGTCGTTTCGTGCCATGTTGCCTTGTCATTGTACTATCTAATGTTCTCCTTGGGTGTCTATTTTTTAAATATATAAATAATGATCAATGTATGGCATTGCTAATATTTCACTCACACAAAATTTTGTTTTCATCTACCTGCAACTACAAACAAAACGCTACCAAAATCAACTAACAAAAGAAACATTTCTAAACTTTGTCGTTGTGCGGAAATGATCGCAATGACTACATGCCACAGATTTTCCATCTATCGGATAATATTTTTGTATCTTTATGCGGTTCACTCTCTTTTGTTTGATAGGTGCCTAGCTGCTGACCGAGCCACACAAATGGAGCTGGAAGATGAAGCCGATATTTGGGCGCCCATTTTGGCTCATCCTCTTGACCAGGCACCATCTTCTGATGTTATTTTTCTTCCGAGCCAGGTATATTCGATTACATACATAACTGCCTGATTTCCTTTCTTGCCATTGAACAAAATTCTGGTTTATAATTGCTTGCAGGCGACACTCTGCAATGTGTCAGCCCAATTAGTCAAAAACAATATATGATTCTAATATGTTTTTTGTAAAAGGGAAGTTAAACCTATGGTCTCTGCATATAAGATCCTAATATGAATTATATAATAATATATGTGATTCTAAAGAAGACTGAATGCGGGCATGATCCATGTTGGCATACTCTTTTTTTTTGCGAAATTATTGGCATACTCTTAAAAGTGAGGGATTGGTCTATTATTGTTGTCTGGTCTTTCATGACACCAACATTCAGCTTTTTGTCCTCTCATTCACTTATATGATATAACTAAGTAGATAGTTTGAATCTTGCGGTGTAACATATGAGAAGTGATGTCCAGAAAATATACATGGTTATTTATATAATATTTCTTACTAAATTTTTTGAGAAATGTTTAACGGAAATTAAGTTAAGCGATAACTAATTTGTCTATACACCTGTGTTCCCATTGGTTAAAATCTTATTGGAAATTAATTTTCCGTCAAGCTACAAAATATTTGACCAACAGGAGGAAAACAATATTCTATCGCTAGAAAAGAAAATAAATTTAGTGAAACATTTCACTTGATAGCGTTTGGCTGAAATCTTTCTACAACAAAACTGGTTCAACAATACTTATTGTTATACTACTTGTTAACTGGGTCATCAACTTTACTCGAATGATAAGGATAAAGTACCAACTTACGTGTTAGTTGATGCACACAATTATATATATATATATATATATATATATGGAAAATACATTCTACCACCTAGGGGTAGTTATCCCACATGTCTCATATACTACCATATGGTATTATATATATACTATTTTATCATTCTAAATATGTGCATATACTATATATAAGATAATTCAAAGTGTGTTACATGAAAAAAATTGCAAGTTGACCCATGGTTTTTAGTATATTTGTGAAATACATATATATTTATACGTAAAAAGAAGCATATTTACAATACGATACATACTACCTAAAAAGGAGTATATATACTACCTAAACATTTTTATATACTACATACTATGCGTATATACTCTTCGATTTGATAGATACTACATACAACATACAATACTCAAGTGGTGGTAACTATCACTGGAATTATTGCGCATCTTGAGTTATATAGGGAAAATCCATCCTACCACCCGATGTTAGTTACCCCACATGTCTCATATACAATCATATAATATTATATATACTCTTTTATCATTCTAAATATATTCATATACTAGATGTAAGATATTTGAAAGCAAATTACATGAAAAAATTGCATATGAGCCCATAGTTTATGTTATATTTGTGAAATACGTTCATATATGTACGTAAAAAAGAGTATGTTCAAAATATGGTACGTACTACCGAAAAAGTAGTATATATCTTACCTAAACATTGTTATATACTACATATGACACGTACAGACTCTCGATTTTGACAGATACTACATACAACATACAAAACGCAAGGGTGGTAACTGTTAGACCTTTCAGCCTGAGCATTGATAGATGTGGATGACACTAGGAGAGTTGGGACAATTTTCGTTGGTTTATTTCTCACACAATGCCATGCCAACCCGAGGGGTTGGGGATACATATTTATAGGCTGCTAGCCAGCCAAGGCATATGCTAAGATGCTGCCAAGATGCCAGTCTAAGATGCTAGTCTAAGATGCTAACTGACAGTCCTTGATGGTCAAGAACAGAGCTCTATCCTAACAGCCAGTCCTTGATGGTCCAGGACTTTATCCTCCTAACTGCCACAAGGACCATGCGCTGCAGCCCCACAAGGACCCTAGTAGACAGACTTATCCATCATTCTCCCCCTAAGTCTTGTACGTCGTCTTGTGGGAGAGTTGAATCATCCCAATCCTGGAGCAAAGTTCGAGGAACTTGACCCTCCCAAGGGGCTTGGTGAGCAGGTCTGCGAGTTGATCCTTGGTGTTGATGTAGCTCGCCTCGATGCTCCCTTCTTCCACACAGCTGCGGATGAAGTGATACCTCAGTAGGATGTGCTTGCTCCATTCGTGGAACACGGGGTTCTTTGCCAGGGCCAGGGCAGACTTGCTGTCCACCAGGAGCTGCACCGTTCTGGTGTCTTGAACGAGAAGATCACCAAGCAGTCGAGCAAGCCAGAGCGCCTGAGTACAGGCGGTGGAGGCCGCTATGTACTCAGCCTCACAGCTGGACAGGGCCACCACCTGCTGCTTGACTGATTGCCAGCTCACGAGACACTTGCCGAGGAAGAGGAGGATCCCGCTCGTGCTCTTGCTGGTGTCGATGTCGCCGGCGTGGTCGCTGTCGCTGTACCCGACGAAGTGTGCCGCCCCAGGACACCTAGGGTAGTGGAGGCCGTGGTCGAGGGTCCCTGCTATGTAGCGGACGATCCTCTTCACTGCCTGCTGGTGTTCCGACGTTGGTCGCTCCATGAACCGACTGACATAGCCGACGGAGAATGCCAAGTCCGGCCGTGTGTGAGTGAGGTAGCGAAGGCTCCCCACAAGGCGTCGGTACTGCGTAGCATCCACTTCCTCCGTCGTGCTGTTGCGGCTCAGTTTCAGCCTCTCCTCCATCGGAGTGAGAGCTGGATGGCAGTCGGTGAGCCCAGCTAGCTCAACGATGCGCTTGGCGTAGGCGGACTGTCGAAGCGCGATCCCGGAGTGGTCCTGGTGCACCTCAATCCCTAGATAGAAGGAGAGGAGCCCCAGGTCACTCATCTGGAACGTGGCCTTCATGTCTTCCTTGAACGCCGCCACCTTTGCACCTTTGGTGTCGGTGATCACCAGGTCGTCAACGTAGACGCCCACCAGCAGGGCATTTCCTCCACTCCCCCGTCGGTAGACGGCAGCCTCATGCGGGCTCTGCTCGAAACCCATCTTCTTCAGCGTGGAGTCCAGCTTGGCGTTCCACGCCCTGGGTGCCTGCCGCAGGCCATAGAGAGCCTTGCGCAGGCGGAGCACCTTGCCCTCCTGGCCGGGAATCGTAAACCCAGGTGGCTGATGCACGTAGACTTCCTCCTTCAAGTCGCCGTTGAGGAATGCCGACTTAACGTCCATGTGGTGGACACGCCAGCCCTCCTGGGCAGCCAGCGCAAGGAGAAGTCGCACGGACTCCATTCGTGCCACGGGAGCGAAGGCATCGTCGAAGTCGACTCCTTCCTGCTGCAAGAAGCCTCGGGCCACCAGGCGAGCCTTGTGCTTGATGATGGCGCCGGCTCCATCCCTCTTCAGCTTGAACACCCACTTAAGGGTGATTGCGCGATGACCACGGGGGAGGTCAGCGAGCTCCCAGGTGCGGTTTTGCTCGACCACATCCATCTCCAACTGCATTGCGGCGCGCCATGCCGCATCTCTCTCGGCCTCTGCAAAGGACCGTGGTTCGCCGTCCTCACACGCGAGTTGTAGCTGCGCCTCCAGGTCACGTGGCATCAGTCCCGGCACCGGCTGGTCGCCGAGTAGATCATCCATCATGCGATACCGCAGTTGTTCGCCTCCATACCATGTGTCGACCCGCTCCTCGTCGTGAGTGAGCGGGGAAGCGAACTTCATCGGGTTGTGCTCTGCGTGAGCTGGTGCTGATGAAGACGAGCCCGGAGTGGCGACCGCCGGGGCTGGAGTATGCGGCGTCGCCGGTTGTGGTGTCGTCGGTGTAGCAGGCGCCGGAGTCGATGTAGTTTTGGGGGCCGGGGTAGACGTGCCCGGTGAAGAGGAGCTGCTTGCTCCCCCAGCTTTCTTGAAGTGAGCGTACTCGACAATGAAGTCGTCATACGTCGGCGTCGATCCGTCGTCCACCGCCTTGTCCCGTTGCCACCCTCGCCCTTCGTTGAACACGACGTCTCGCGCTGTGCGCACACGTTGTGTCTTTGGGTCGAGGATGCGGTAGGCCTTTGAGCCCTCCGCGTAGCCGATGAAGACTCCCGGAGTGCTCCTGTCGTCGAGCTTGCCGATGTGGCCGAGCTCCTTGGCGAACGCAAGGCAGCCAAAGACACGCAAATGAGAGACCGCCGGCTTCCGCCCATGCCAGGCCTCGTACGGAGTTCTGCCGTCGAGTGCCTTAGTAGGAGAGCGGTTGAGGATGTAGACGGCCGTTAGCACCGCCTCTCCCCAGAAGACAGCCGGCATCCCTCTCTGCTTGAGGAGAGCCCGAGCCATCCCCACAACCGTCTGGTTGCGCCGCTCGACGACGCCGTTTTGCTGCGGGCTGTACGGCGCGGAGTAGTGGCGCTGGATGCCCTCATCGGCGCAGTACGACGCGAATTCAGCCGCCGTGAACTCGCCGCCGTTGTCAGTGCGCAACACGCGCAATTTGCGGCCGCTCTCCGCCTCCACACCAACCTGCGCGCGCCTGATGGCGTCCGCCGCTTCTCCCTTACTGCCGAGGATCATCACCCACATGTAGCGGGAGAGATCGTCGACGAGCAGCAGGAAGTAGCATCGACCTCCTGGTGTGGCTGGCGTCACCGGGCCGCACAGGTCTCCGTGCACGAGCTCCAGCTTCTCCTTAGCCCGAAAACTCGCCTGTTGGGGAAATGGGAGTCGTCTCTGCTTTGTCAGTACGCAGATGTCGCAGAACTGCTCCACATGGTCGAGGCATGGCAGGCCTCGCACCATCTCCTTGGCACTTAGACGCTTCAGGGCCTCAAAGTGAAGGTGCCCAAAGCGCTCATGCCACTGCCACGCCTCGTCGTCTCGACGGACAGCGAGACAGACCGGTTGTGCCACCTGCACATCAAGGACGTAGAGTCGATTTTCACCTCTGGGCACCTTGGCGAGAAGGCGACGCTGGCGATCCCAGATGCGTAGGACCCCATGCTCAATCAGCACGCGTGAGCCGTTCTCATCCAGCTCTCCCAAGCTGATGATGGAATTCCTTAGCGCGGGGATGTAGTAGACACCGGTGAGCAGCCGGTGCTCTCCCATCTTGGTGATGAAGATGACGGAGCCGACGCCCTTTATCTCCACAGCGGAGGCATCCCCGAACTTGACAGAGCCTCGCGCATCGGAGTCGAGCTCGGCGAAGAATTCCCTTCGACCGGTCATGTGGTGGGTGGCGCCGGTGTCGAGGCACCACCCCGTAGCCTTGTCCTTCCCGGAGCCATCGCCGAGAAGAGCGTGTGCTTTTGGCTCATCGAGGTGGATGAAAGCCTTTGCGACTGGAGTCGCCGAGGGTAGCTCAATGCTTGCATGCGCCATGAACAGAGCCGTCTCCTCCTCCTTCGCCTGGGCGACGTGAGCCTGGCCTTGTCGTGGTTGCCGACACTCATTGGCCCAATGGCCAAACCGGCCACAGTTGTGGCAACTGTTGTCTTGTGCCGGCTTGGGCTTGCCAGCGGCGCCATCCTTGGCGCCTCCGCGGGCGTCACCTTCGGCACGTCCTTGTGCCCTGCCCGGGGGGCCTCTTCGCGCCTTACGCTGCTTGCCACGCTTGCGGCCGCCCGTCGAGGAGGAAGGCTCCCCCTTCTTCCTGTCACCAAGGCTGGGATCCCACTGCTCCCGAGTTAGGAGCAGCTTCCCGCCGGTGGTGACGGGCCCCGAGGGGGGCTGTGGCTCGTCGATGTCGACGACCTTGAGTCGACCTATCGCCTCCTCGATCGTCATCGTGGAGAGGTCCAGCAACGACTCGATCGAGCGAGCCATCTGCTTGTACTTCTCGGGAATGCACCGAAAAAGCTTCTCGACAGCTCTCTCCTCGGTGTAGGTGGCATCGCCAAACTTCACCATCTTCTGCAGCAGAGTGTTGAGACGGAGAGCAAAGTCATCAACGTCCTCACCTGGCTTGAAGCCCAGGTTCTCCCACTCCTTACGAAGTGCCTGCAGGGTGGACTTGCGAGCACGGTCGCTGCCGATGCGTGCTGCGGCGATGGCGTCCCAAGCCTCCTTGGCAGTCCGCTTGTTGGAAAGCGAGAACTGCATCTCGGGCGGGACTGCGGCGATGAGGGCGTCCAGTGCCCGTCGATCCTCTAGGTGGTCGACGTTGTTGTCCTGGACTGCCTCCCACATGCGCCGCACCTGGAGCCTGACCTTCATGATCCCGGCCCACTCGACGTAGTTGGTTTTAGTGAGGGTAGGCCACCCAACACTGGAACCAACATCCCTGACCACAGTCCGGACCTCGTAGAGGCCGCGGTCCTGGTCGTTGCAGCCGCCGTCGCGGTGCGCGCCTCCACCTGGAGCGCGGGCGTGCTCGGCTGCCCACTGCGCCGTCCGCTCCTGCGCCACTTTGGCGCGATCTGCGTCGGCGCCGTCGTCCGCAGGCGCGGAGCTGCTGGAGCTGCCGGGGCTGCCGCGGAGTGCCTTGGCATCCGCCGTAGCCTCACGGGCTGCTTCTGCTGCTGCTGCTGCTTCTACCTCCGCCCTGGCTGCTTCTACCTCCGCTCTGGCTGCTGCCAGCTCCGCTGCAGCCAGCCTCGACACTCTTGCCGCCGCAGCAGCCGCTGCTACAGCCGCTCACTCACGCTCCTCTGCCACGGCGCGCTCGGCCTCTTGCCGGCGCCGCATGCTCGAGGTAGCCATGTGCTGAGAGCGACCTGCAGACATGGCTCGCTGCAGGGGGGCTGTTGCGTGAAGAGGAGGCTGATGAAGACGAGTTGCTGCTCGACAGTCCGGAGGGAGGAAGGTAATCAGAGGCAGACGGAGCAGCTGCTGCTACCGACTTGGGCTGCTCACAGGAAATGCTCAGGGTGCAGGTTAACCTGGCTCTGATACCACTTGTTAGACCTTTCAGCCTGAGCATTGATAGATGTGGATGACACTAGGAGAGTTGGGACAATTTTCGTTGGTTTATTTCTCACACAATGCCATGCCAACCCGAGGGGTTGGGGATACATATTTATAGGCTGCCAGCCAGCCAAGGCATATGCTAAGATGCTGCCAAGATGCCAGTCTAAGATGCTAGTCTAAGATGCTAGTCTAAGATGCTAACTGACAGTCCTTGATGGTCAAGAACAGAGCTCTATCCTAACAGCCAGTCCTTGATGGTCCAGGACTTTATCCTCCTAACTGCCACAAGGACCATGTGCTGCAGCCCCACAAGGACCCTAGTACACAGACTTATCCATCAGTAACTACCACTGGTCGTAGGAAACATTTGTCATATATATGTCTATAATTGAAAAACAAAGCCAAACAATATGCCTATAAAATTAGCTTAGAAAAAGAAAAGGAAAGACCCCAAGTATGTCCACATAAGCCATACCCCAGTATCTCGAAACCCTACTACAAAACCAAAAGGCAATAAGCAGAGAAATTGACACAAAGTTCCAAGACAACACATTTAAGAAGAAATCGTGATTCACACGCTGACGTTGGATTCTCCAATAAGACGTGAGATAGGGATTTTCCACCCCGCGAAGATCTTTGAATCAACACCTTCAACAATGTAATAACACACGGACATCATTGTGGCCTAGTGAAGTTAGAAGGCCAGATCATGATTATACACCTCGCCAGAATGCATCCTTTGTTTGCCTCCATGGTCGTCCCCCGAAACAGAAATCACTGGAAGGGAAGTTCCATCGCTGCTGATAACTGTCTACCCCGATAGTCACCATATGTGATATGGTAGCATCTAACAGCCACACCCCAAGATGCATCACTGTCACCTAGATGCAAACCCCTCTCGCATTCAATAGTGACGCTCCTCTCGCAGGCCACGATCGGGGAGAGGAGCGTCACACCTTGCACAACATCTGTATGAGACCAAGGCAACACCTAATGCATCGCACCAGCCCACGCTCGCAGCTGCATCCGATCCACACGGTTGTTTCGGATCCACGCATCCTGGCTACCACTCTGGTGAGGCGCTCACCACCGATGCTTGACTTTCCTAGAGAATCTTGGGAGAGGGCACACATCGAGGCGCGGAACAATTCCCGCTTGAACCATGTGCCACCCATCCCCCAGATCTGCGTCTACAACATTGGTGGGTCATGCACCGATGCACGCTCAACCCTCCATGCGCCAATCCTACTGGCTGCATTCAAAGGGTTTATCTGCATTCCCTAGTTGTCGTACATGCTTTGCCGGCAATAGCGTGGAGGAGAAATGGAGGAGGCGGGACTGCCGAATGGCGGCAAGGGCCTTCAGGTTGTCCTACCTTGGAGCATATGTTACTAACACTAAGTGGGGTCTAAGGTGGTCCCTGTTTAGCTATGCATTTTTGTTTTATGCTTGAATCACTCTATTTTCCCTGAACCTCCATTTTACCTATATTAACGACTATGTACAAAATCTAAATAAAGCATACCGGAATCTGCTTCTTTGTCGAGTGCAAGAAAGACTTGGCGAAGGCTGAAAAACATATGACAAAGGCTTTGATGACTAACAAGTGTAGGGGGTCAATCGTAGTCTTTTTGATAAGTAAGAGTGTTGAACCTAACGAGGAACAGAAGTAATTGATAGGCGGTTTTCAGTAAGGTATTCTCTGAAAGTGCTATAAGATATTTTGGCAGATAGTTTGATCGCAGGATAATTGGTAACAAGTAACAAAAGTTGCAAGGTGCAGCAAGTGACCCAATCCTTAATTATGCCAAGGATAAGCCAGTAGTATTTATTGTAGTGATTAAAATGCTCTTGAGACCACAAGGGTATATTGTCAAGTTAGTTTCACCATAATTCATGAATTGCGTGTTCATTGCCTTGATAAGTGTTATGTGGGTGAACCAGAGCTAAGATAATGTTCTTAGTTGAACAAGACCTACTTATGATTATACCCTCCATGCAAGCATCGGCAAATACAAGAGAGGCAATTAAGTTAAATCTAACCATAACATTAAACACGTGGATCCAAAACAGCCCCTCACAAAACAATTCATAAACTGGGTTTAGACTTCTATCACTCCCGCAACCTATCATCTACAAACTAAGTTCATGATGCCTTCTCCCAGACCCAAAGATGGCCAAGTGTCATGTAGTCGACGTTCACACAACACCACTAGAGGAAGAACAACACAACATAATATCAAAACATTGAACGGTGATCAACTTCACATGATTAGTAATATCAACACTTCTCCCATGTCTTTAAGAACAAATGTAATTACTCACAACTCTTCATATTGAACATGTTCAGTGGGTATAAATATGCAATTAACAATCTGACCATAATGATATTCACCAAGTAAACCAAGTAGCATCAACTACAAGATGTAATCAACACTACTAGCACCTCCAGGTACCAATCTGAGATTTGTCCAAAGACTGAACAGAAGAGATGAACTAGGGTTTTGAGATGTGATGGTGCTGGTGAAGATGTTGATGAAGATGAGACCTCCCATGATGGGAGGAACATTGGTGATGATGAGTGATTCGATTTCTCCCTCCCGGACGAAAGTTTCCCGGGCAAAATCGCTTAGCCAGAGAGCAAAAGTGCTCTGCCTCTGTTTCCGCCTTGAGACGGCGGCGGATGGTCTTGAAAGTCTTCTCTTGATTTTTTTTCTAGGGCAAATGGGAGTATATGACCAAAGGACGTCGAGGGAGGAGCTCCGTGGACCCCCATAAGCCTGGGTGGTGTGGCCTTGGGGGTGGTCTCGCCCCTGAGCTTGTCGGGCCCCTGTTAAATTTCCTTTTTACTTATTTTTTTCAATATTTTTTATATATTCCAAAATAAATCTTCGTAAAATTTCACTTTATTTTGAGCTTCAGAAAATTGCTATCTCTATTGTAGCTTTCTCAGGTCAGAATTTCAGCTGATGGCAATCCCTCTCCTTTGGTGTATCTTGCATTTTTAAGACAGAAAAGACATTAGAATTGCATCATAATATGCAATATGACTTCAAAATAAGATAAATAACAATAGGAAATGATGATAAAAAATGGACGTATGTGGCTTCACCTCGTGTTAAACTCGTCATACACCCTCCCGTCAAAACTGAATTTGTCGAGTGTTCTTTTATGGAAACTTGACAAAGATTTTGTCGTGGGTTATTTGAGATACTCGATAAAAATTCATACATGGTGACGCACGACGATAACAGATGACGCGTGACGAAAACGGGTCGGTTTCCCTAGTGTAAAACTCATCGAAGGCTTTGCCGAGCTTAAACACTTGTCAAACTTTGTGAACATGAATGAAGAAAGTAAATGGGATGCCATCGAGCACGTGGTCATGCCGTCTTCCAATGAGCAATGGTGTTTGTTGAGCACGTTCACGTGCGTCGACCATTCGAGCGATAAATAAAGTAAACACAATGCAGGTTAAGAGTAGCATCTAGTCAATGATGGCGTCGAGCCCGGGTGGTTGCCCGGAGGAACTGGCGCATCGAGCCCCCATGGTCACCGATGAAATGGTTGCGCAAGATCTCTCTGTGCTCCATTGTCGCCTCCATGGATCTAATCTATCTCGCTGAGGGCATGGATCCGGCTGAAGAAGAGGAGAGGAGATTGGTTGTAGCTAGAGGCCACGCTCATCATTGGCTAGCAGTTGAGCTGCGCACATTCGCTTGGGCAGAGGTGGCACCGATAATGGGGGAGAGGATATAATGGAAAGAGAGGGAGGAATGGGAGGAGGAAGGAGAGAGAGGGAGGGAGGGAGGGAGAGAGAGAGAGAGGAGTATAAAGATAAAAATAGAGAGGTTGTAGGTGTCGGCCTTTAGATTTGAGAGGATCCACGGAACCCTAGCGTGATCCGTGGGATGCTTGTAGCAACCAATAATGCAACATGTTTGCCGAGTGTAAATT